>NC_134485.1:52576720-52907970 GCF_040206685.1 Ascaphus truei
TAATTCTAATTATTCTAGTCAAAGCTATGGAGAATGTGAATCACTGCACACTCAAATTGATTTTGCATATACTAACGGCAGCTAGGTGCACTTGGCAGCGGCATGGAAAAAGACACTCCTGCCCTCCAGAAGAGAAGTTATTCGAAGGGTTAACGAGGTCCAATTATTGGAGAAAATCACAGCATTTCTGAACCATACAACAAGGAAGTATTATAGGGTCTGGGAACCATGGGACGCTGGATAGGGTGGAGAGGACTAAGATGGGTAGACACCACAGCGGCAGGAATGGTAATGCAAGGGGGAGAGCAGGGTGCCTGAGTGTAGAGTGTAGAATGTGTCATCTTTATAATGTTGTATGAGATGGAATGTGATTGTTAATGTTTGTAAAAATTCTGTAAAAGATGGTTGTTAATCCACCCCCTCATTATCTCTCCTTTTTTCTTTTTGTACTCCACCCCCTCCCATTTCACTGTTGAAAACGTCAATAATAATATGTTTAATATATATCAATCAGCTTTTGTTAAAGGGTTCTGCGGTGGAGCAAACATAAACAACATTTTCCTTTTGCCCTTTCCTTTTTTTATTAATCCGTTCATAAAGGGAAGGTAGAAGAGTATATTGTATTGTATTGTATGTCTTTATTTATATAGCGCCAAAAGTGTACTCAGCGCTTCACAAAAAATACAGTATAGGGAATTTTAAAAATATAATAAGTGCAGCAAAAATCAGACAATGGGAAAGGAAATCCGTGCCCCGAAGAGCTTACAATCTAAGAGGTTTGAGGGGAAATTTACAGAGACAGCAGGTGAGGGAATAAGTGCTGCAGATGGGTGTGCATGGCCACAATGGGTGATACAGCTGCGGCCCCCTTTATCCTAATGCAGCCGTAGTGGCGTAACTCTGATAACCACGGGCAGATGCAGTATATTTTCTTTTTTTCCGAAATATGTTCCGGTATTTTAGCGCTCGTATTATTAGCATATTATTAGCGCTGTCTGCAATACTGCAATACCGTCTAAAAACTCAGGTGGGCGTTCGCGAGCTGTTGTCTTCAAAGTTTAATACTGTAGCAGTTAAACCTACGTCAGTACACAGTCTGTGTGCGCGTGCAGTAATTGTAAATTTGCATATTTATACATACATGTACAGTACTGTATGTCTCATTTGAACATTGTTGAAACGCATAGGCGTGAACTGTAACAGTATCACATTTCGGCGTACACAGCCCTCTCCCCTCACTTGCCCCCGCACAGACACAGGCTAATGTACTGCACTGCTGTATTTCAACTTCTTATCTTATCTACAGTACACCTCTCCCACACCATTCCTTTGAATGGATGGCTTTCTGTCTTCAATCACATTCCTGTCATCACATTCCTGCATGTATACTGTAACATACAGTGCAGTGCAGTGCCTGGTTTGATTTATTCTTCTGTGTTGATTATTAATGCTCATGGGGGGAAAAAAAGTTCAAGAGTAACCCAAAAAAATAATAATAATTTTCTCGTAATTTTGTATTTTTATTTTCTCAACATGTGCCTGCCTAAACCATCTTGATATTACGATATTCAATCGGTGCTGTAGCTTCTGACTGCGACACTGTGCGTTTGACTGCACATGATTTGTGTGATTTTTATGTATTTGGGGGTGTGGGGATCAAATTATTATGATAACCTGTTGAAAATATGTCATGTCTTTGAACTACAGTACAGCTAATCCTTCATGCAGCTTTACCCCCCCCCCCACCCCCGCGGACAAACACAAGGCTCGCTCAAGGATTTCAACCTCTTATTGACACCTCTCGAAAACCATTCATTTTCAAAAGCTTGTCTTTGTGCTTTTAATCGTTCCGAGCCGAGCATCACTTCTCTGCGCCTGCGTGTAATCCTCTTTGGGAAGGGAGCTAGTTGATTATTACTGCAAATGTGTGTATAACTTCACCATTGCTTGCAAAGTTCAAGATTGACCAAAAAAAATAAAAAAAATTGTCTTCATCTTTTATTTTTATTTTCTCTACATGTGCCTGCCTAAACCATCTTGATATTACGATATTCAATCGGTGCTGTAGCTTTTGACTGCGACACTGTGCGTTTGACTGCACATGATTTGTGTGATTTTTATGTATTTGGGGGTGTGGGGATCAAATCATTATGATGACCTGTTGAAAATATGTCATGTCTTTGAACTACAGTACAGCTAATCTTTCATGCAGGTTTACCCCCTACCCCCTGCAGACACACACAAGGCTCGCTCAAGGATTTCAACCTCTTTTCGACACCTCTCGAAAACCATTAGTTAATTTTCCTATTGTTGGTATTGTGTAATCCTCTTTGGGAAGGGAGACAGTTGATGATTAATGCGCATGCGTGTATAACTTCACATTCGTTTTCAAATGCTTGGCTAAACCCTTATGTTAATCTGATTATGTAACCAATTAATAAAAATGTAACCAATTAATAAAACTGTATGTCTTCTTGAAGAATCCCCCCCACACACATTCACAGTGAATTGAAAGTTCAAAGAAAAATAATCTGAATGTAATTAAATATGTATTTTATTTTATCAGGAAAGAAAAATACAAATAATCATTGAGAGAGGGGGGTGTTTGTGTAAATCATTACTGGAGATACACTATTGAAGTATGCAGAAGAGAAATAACAACATAGTACAGAACATTTGATAATTGAGGTCCGGTGGATAATCATGAATAATGCACATTGATAATAATAAAAACAGTAATACAAATTTTCCGTCTTTATCTTCTTCCTCATTCTGTGTAGTTCATTGAGAGAGGGGAGGTTTTGGGTAAATCATGACTGCACTTTAGATGCACTTTACTGTACACACAGTTCACACAATGTACACATGATACCCCCCTCCCCTTTCAATCCCCTTTTCTCTGAAAAGACAAGAAAATAAAAAATTAGTGCAGTTATGTGCATATTATGGCATTATGTACTGTATAGCTACTCCATATTGGACTACAGTATGCAGTTAGTACTGTCAAACTAGTCTATACTGGAACTACTGTATACTGTAACTACTGTTAAAGACTTTGTAACCAGATGGCTAGTGCTGCTCTCTCAGGAAAGAAAAAAATAGAGCAGTTAGGTGCATGCTGTTAAACAATCTGTGCCATACTTACCTGTATTACCTGTATCATACTGTATTTGGTGTGCCTGTACTTACCATACTACAGTACAGTACTGTACCATACTACCTTCCTGATGCTTGCCCATTACGCTCTATCACAATGGGCAACACAGTCGCAATATGGTCAATATATTTATTACATCGTTCCACGGTGAGTACATCGTTCCAAAAACTCATTATGCCTTGCGTCAACTCATCCTTTTTGGAGGGTTTCACGACTTTTCGGATATGATCCTTTAGCTGATGCCAGACCATTTCAATTGGATTGAAGTCTGGCGATCTGTCATTGTAGGGGGAAAAAAAGGAGAATTAGTTAAAGAGATACACAGTAAACAGAGGGAAAAAATGAGACACGGTTACCGCACTTACTCCGCTGGCGTCTTCACCCAGTTGATACCGTGCTCAAGATATGCGCTGTTGACGCGGTGTGCTTCGGATCGTTGTCCTGGTAGAAACGGTGACCATCTGGAAACTCACGTGTGATGTATTCCACAATCTCAGGCACAATTTTCTCTTGGAACAAGCTTTATTCATGATTCCTATAACAAGAAAAGAAAAGTGCTCAAAATACTGCACATTAGTACAGTACAGTGCATAAGGCAAAAGCGTGTGACTTATTTTACCTTCAAAGATGACAATGCATCCTGGTCCACGCCTAGAGATGGCACCCCACACATGCATCTTAACTGGGTGTTTGGATGCGGCTTCATAGATATGCAACCTTTTTTGTAGAATGCAAAGGTGGCAAATCTCTCCAGTGATACAGTAGACTCGTCAGTGAAGAAGCAATCCTGAAAAGTTTCTCCACTGTCGATCCATGCCTGGGCCTGGACCACTCTCTTGATCTTGTAACGTCCCTTATCATAGGGTATGCTCTGTAATGACAAGGAATAATTTTATAGGTACAGTACAGTTTCTTTAACAACACTTTAACCTCCTGTACTGTCTTGTACTAACCTCACACGTCCATATTTCCATCCAATTCTGCGTCTCATCTTCTTTATGCTGTCTCCGATACAGTGAGATTGTGATTTTTCAGCAGAGTGTCTTTGACCCTTAAGGCACTCTTCTCATCATTATCGTCACTTATTTTGTCGACCAGAAGAGTTGTCTCCCTACAGTGTACAGAAAAACAACAATCCTGTAAGTTACAGTGCATTAGGCTACAAGTACAGCACATCATTTACAGTACACAATCATAGTTAGATTAACTGTACTTTATAGTTTTATAAATATACTGCGATATAAACAATAATAGATAGATTTACTGTGTTTTATAGTTTTATAAATATACTGCGATATAAACAATAATATATAGATTTACTGTGCTTTAAAGTTTTATAAATATACTGGGATATAAACAATAATAGATAGATTTACTGTGTTTTATAGTTTTATAAATATACAGCGATAACTATAATAAAAGATAGATCTACAGTATAATATATAGTTATATTAATATGCAGCAATATAAACAATAATATATATATATACACAGTATAATATACTTACGCGTTAGTTACCGTTGGTTTCCTCATGCGTTTTTAGTATTTCCGTGTGCATGATAGGTCACGGTGGTTGCTGGTACAACGAAGCCAGAAGCACCTAACCAGCGTTGGATATCTGCAATTCGTTGTCCGCTCGTGTACATATCCTTAATTCTCATGCTGAGATCCTTTGAAATCTTTTTAACAGGCATAGCTGTGAGTAGAAAGAAATAAAAGCACAAGATTGTATATTCGATGTTTAGTCGATGTGTATTCAATGTGCAGTGAATCCACAAAATGAATGGTGTTTATACTTTAATGACTCACATTAGAGTACGACCACTTTTAACACCTGTAGCTCGTCGCCATGCATAAAAGGTGACACACTTTGCATAGCCCACCACTCGATGATCTGTATCTGAACTTTCCCTTGTCCAGATACTGCATTGTGCCATCTGCTTCCATGGATCAACCCCGATTCTATGGACGCAGGATCCCTGTCGCCTCTGTCGTGCCTGTCACGCAGAAAAGGCGAAAGGCGGGAGCCATTTCCAAGCCAAGGCCAATGCGAAAGGCTAATAAAGAAAACCTTCTGCTTACCCCAAAGGCTAAGGGTTTTAATACACGTAAGCCTTATTATGTCAAGAAGAAATTCGGTGATGTACACTCAAATCAAAACAAATGGCAGCCAACCCATCGAACCCGCGGGCCACTCCCTCCATTACGCTTACACGACTCTGCCGCTGCTCTCCCGGAAACCCACAGCCCATCTTCTCCACTACTCTTCAACGACGCTGCCGCTGCTCTCCTGGAAATCCACAGGTCACTTCTCCATCCCTCTTCGACGACGGTGTCGCTTTTCTCCCGGAAATCCACCGGTCACCTCCTCCATTCCTCTTCAACGATGCTGTTGCTTCTCTCCAGGGAACCCCCATCTCATCCTCCATAGCACCCATCAACCCAGATGTCCACAGCCCCAAATGCACAAGATCCAGCTCGTTAGACCGAATGCTGAATGGGTTATGTTTCGATATCCCCGGGAACTCTACTATGCTGGTAAAGATAGATCTTATTTTAGAGACCATGCTAAATATGTATCAATGGATGGAGAAGATGGATTAACGAATGGAGAAGATGGATCAACAGATGGAGAAGATGGATCAACGGATGGAGAAGATGGATCAACGGATGGAGAAGATAGAGACTGACATAGCGGGGATACATAATTTGCTCGGAGTTCATGCCCCTGTATCTCCGACGCCGGAGCTGGAGGGTGGCATGGATGGGATGAATGGGACCTTCAACCGCCTTCCATCACCAAGCGCACCCCTCTACCAGAAGAATATGTGTACATGTATGCCGTTGACGAGGATGACATGACAACCCCGTCAAGACCACGCCAGGAGACAACACGGCGACCAAGACAAGAGGAAAGCATCCTCCCAGACAACCTACCCTCACCCGTCGCCACAAGCACACCCACTCCCAGAAGAACACCCGCTCCCAGAATCCACCCCACATAAGCTTGCATTGATACGGTGCCCGACATCATCCTGCGCGAATTGCCCCAGCCACTCAGGGAAAAGTATAGGGTAATAAGTGCTGGTTTACCCCAGAAGTATGGCATGTTAATTTTCAAGCACAACGTGTCCTACTTGGTGTATTGCGGGTAGGCCAACAATGTAAACTACGAAGGAAATCGCGAAAAAAGGGCGCTTCATGAAAATTTAAGAAGGACTATTGTGGAGGAATTCGGCGCTATTTTTCAATTACAGATACTGTAATGAAAATCGCGCGAGACTTCATTAATGGCATTTTGCGTCATTCAAGGCATCGGCCTTGGAAGGACAATCTGGTGGGGATCGAATTCGCGTGACTGTTCAAATGTTGTTTAATTTTTGACTTGTTGCTTGTTTTAAATTGTATTAATAAAGAAATAGTTTAAATTAGACAAGACCTGCACAACTCCTGACCTCGAGGGCCGCAAACATGCCTGATTTTAAGGATGAGAACCGGGCCTGTTTGCGGCACTCGAGGACTGGAGTTGTGCAGGCCTTACTTACTGTATTCATAAATTGTATTCTTTATAACTTAACTTAATTGTATTCATAAAGAAATGTTTTTACAGTGGCGACACACTTTATTCTAACTTGGCTAGCTCCGCGAATTTCAGATTATCCCGGTTATCTGCGGTTTTGTGTCGTTTTCACCCGGGATGTATTGCGTTATTTTCGCGGCTGTGATTTAAACATTTTATTCCCGGGGAGACCCTCTGCACATCTACAGTATAAATAAAACACACACATCAATAAAGAATCGTTCATTACCTTTGCGGCTATGTGCTATGGTAACGAAGCAGCATGAATGTATTTTTAATAATATTGTACAGTGAGCAGGGGTTTTCCCTGAGCCAGAAATCAAAGCTCCTGCACAAAATTATTAAAATACAGAAATGCTGCTTCATTGCCATAGCTGATAGCCGCTAAGGCAATGAAGGGTTAAGGCAGAATAGCATGTTTATTGGGGATATTTGCCCCCAATAAACATTGCAATAAACAACATACTGTACACCCCCTGTGTATTTAAAATACATAAACAACAATAAATACATTAAATACATATTTTCAATGTGTCTGTTAAACCTCCCTGCCTTGACTGTAATCTATGTAAGGCCCCCTCCCCCTAATGTGTCTGTTACCCAGATTACAGTCAAGGCAGGAAAGTTTAAGCCCCCCTCCCCCTATTGTGTCTGTTAAACTGCCCTGCCATGACTGTAATCTGTGTAAAGCCCCCTCCCCCTAATGTGTCTGTTTAATCTCCCTGGCCTGTGTTTCCCTGAGTGCAGTGTATTTAAATGTGGGGAGGGGGAGGGGGATCCAGTGTAAATATAATTCAGCGCCTCACTGCCAATGGCCCACCCGTCAGGCCTAACCACCCACACCCACTACCCACTACCCACCTGCCCATGGCCCCTCCGCTACT
The DNA here is from genome assembly GCF_040206685.1 of Ascaphus truei. Taxonomy (NCBI): domain Eukaryota; kingdom Metazoa; phylum Chordata; class Amphibia; order Anura; family Ascaphidae; genus Ascaphus; species Ascaphus truei. Next base: position 52,584,343 of record NC_134485.1, read on the forward strand.
GCAAAACAGAGACAAAAATTAAAACATCCAAAGTAATGTCCCCTAACCCCTTAATCACCATAGCGGTTATTAACCGCTACAGTCATTAAGGGGTTAACCCACCCTCACCCACCACTCGGGATGCCTACATACCCTCCCACACTAACCCCCACCCACGTGAGGCCTAACCACCCTCACCCACTACCCACACACAAGGGAGGCCTACCCACATACCCCCTCACCCCCAGTACCCACAATAAAAACAATACAGTGACCCACAATAAGCATCATTATATGTATTAAATACATTACCCACTCCCTGTGCCCCAACATAAATACAAGATTTATCCTTTTACAAACAGGGTTCATAACGCAGCCCCACGTGAGTCCCCGGTGGGCTGGCGGGGCACCTGACAGACCTACAGGGTACCAGCAGCCCTTTTCAAACAGGTTCTAGAGGCCTGCTGGTGGGTCCCGCCAGCACCGTGGCCCCCAGGTGGTCTCCTTGGGTAACCGTGGGCCATAATTGGGTCCCCACGGTAGGCCCGCGGATGTCTGGGAGCCCCGGGTCAGACCCACAGGTGTCTGTGGGGCCTCGGGTGGTTCCCACAGGGGTCTGGGGAACTCACGGGTGCTCACTACGGGTCCGCAGTGCCCCCACAGAAGTCGGACCACACATCTTCATCCCCGCACCTACGGGTCGGCGGTGCCTCCACAGAAGTGGGACGACACAGCTTCATCCCCGCAGACTACGGGTCCGCGGTGCCCCCACAGATGTGAGGCCACCGCTTCATCCCCGCATGTTTCACCCGTGGAACCACCAGCCTGATACCCGTGAGATACCCGAGAAAACCACAGGTGGTCTCTAGAGGTCCCACGCAGAACCACGGAACCAACCCTGAATGTAAAAAAAATAAACCTGGCCTATACATTCAATACATACACCCTCCCCCCCCAACACCTACAGTACAATAATGTGCAAAATAACTATTATCCAGATATGGATAATAGATTAATTGCCCATTATTAAAAACATTAACTAGCATATTCAAATAAATAAAGTACTACTGACCTCATAAATGAGAAGTCTCCGTCGCCAGCGACATCCTTGTCTTGCCCACAAAATACATAGCAAATACAAAGCCAATACATTGCAATTACATTCAGATATCAATTAACCCCTTAAACACCCTATCAGATAATAACCGCAAAGGTAATTAAGGGGTTAAGCCACACTGGTCCGATGCCCATCCTTCACCCATGAATTTGTACAGTGGCTTCATCATGCAACTATATATACAGTATATATATATATATATATACACAGTATATACTGTACACACACACACACATGATGAACCAATATACAAATAAATGTAGAAGGGTTATCAAAACCATACTGTACTACAAATAACACTTCTCCATACAGACACACTACATTACAATGAATTTCCTTTAATAATACAAACTGATCTTACAATCTAAATCATCAAATGCCAATGAAAAACCTCACATTCCAATCAATACATTGCATTTACATTGTATAAATGATGCATAAAATCTATGCACCATATACATTCTGCAAATGAATGTTAACAATATCATTGCCCAGCCTTGAGAAAGCAGTACGAGTGAAACGTATGGCACGTACGTCGGCAGGTTATGACGTCATTGCGTCAAAGGGGCGGGATATGCGCTGGCGGTCGGAGCGCCTCCTGCACCCAGTAGCTTCAGCTGCATGGCTGTGTTACCGATGGTATCAACTTAACTTTTAGCTATCACCAGACGCACCGAGGCTGATACTAGAGAGCTCCTGGCATGCTGCCAAAGGCGCCCAGCCCCCCACATAGGAGGTATGTCTGGTGTGTTATGAGCAAAGCATTGCGTGATTCCACTCCATGTTAACAGGCACTACTTGTGCACTGTTTTAGATTAATACTGATTCAGTCAATATATTCTCTGACATGTGTGTGAGTGTATAAATTTCGCGAATCTACCACAATCCATGTTAACAGGCACTACTTGTGCACTGTTTTAGATTAATACTGACACTGATATGGTGTGTATGTGTGTGTACAACACTCACGCACCGCACTAACACCAAGTGGCTTATACATATAGAGAACCACCATGAACAGGCACGGCTTTTGGCATTGTTTACACAGATAACTGACTCTGTGGGCTGTGTTACCGATATAGGCACAATACCACTAACTTGTGTGTACAATACTCACGCACCATACTAACATCAGTGGTTTTTGTACATAGAGACCCACCACCAACAGGCATGGCTTTTGGCATTAATTACACAGATAAACTGACTCTGTGTGCTGTGTTACTGATATAGGTACAACACCACCAACCTGTACAAGTAACCAGCTATACCTGTATACTGCTACATGTATGTGTGTGTACAACACTCACGCACCGCACTAACACCAGGTGGCTTATACTTACAGAGAACCACCATAAACAGGCACGGCTTTTTGGCATTGTTTACACAGATAACTGACTCTGTGGGCTGTGCTAGCGATATAGGTACAATACCACTAACTTGTGTGTACAATACTCACGCACCATACTAACATCAAGTGGCTTTTGTACATAGAGATCCACCACCAACAGGCACGGCTTTTGGCATTATTTACACAGATAACTCACGGTCTGTGTGCTGTGTTACTGATATAGGTACAATACCACTAACCTGTACAAGTAACCAGCTATACCTGTATACTGCTACAGTCAGCGTTGATATCGACATGCTGATTTATGCCATACGACATAATACAAACTAGACACTTACCGTTACCTGTTTTGACCTATAACCATCCTTTGGATCTACTCTACACCACTAGTGTTATCGTGCGGCCATATCCCAGACTCTGGGTTTACAGTACAGAGGTTATTGTGGTCTGCTTTGCTCATTTTTAATATTAATTCACTGTACACTGGCTATCATTAGTATATTACTTGACCTATAGTGTTCCCCATATTATTTTATATTTAGAGTTAAGACTCAATTAAAGTTTCTGGTTTTAATTAATTCATTACTCACCCACCTTACTAGGTTCTGATACATTTTGGCTACACATTGGTAGAGTGCTCTCCTTGGGGTTCTACCTCTCTCTGTTTTTTCTATTTGACATTACCCCTGATAGTAGCACCTCCACATAGCCACATCCAGCAAGCAGTAGCGAGGGTATTCCTTCCCCCTCCACTTCCCCTTTTCCCCTCCTTGTGTTTGTACTACAAATAACACTTCTCCATACAGACACACTACATTACAATGAATTTCCTTTAATAATCCAAACTGATCTTACAATCTAAATCATCAAATGCCAATGAAAAACCTCACATTCCAATCAATACATTGCATTTACATTGTATAAATGATGCATACAATCTATGCACCATATACATTCTGCAAATGAATGTTAACAATATCATTGCAAGCAAAATACAAATACCTCCAAACAAGTAACCTATTTTAACCAATCAAGTAAACAAAAATCAATTAGAAATCATTATTTACATCCCTAAACAATTGACAGTCCATCCCGAACAACGAAACAATTAACTAATTCACGCCTGGAGCAGAACAATTTAGCATGTGAAAAAATGTAAGTACCAACCAGAATACAAACTTTAAAACCAAGGCTAACCCTGAACACAAGCACTCAATACAATATCAACAATTACATCTATCTAATTTTAAAATACTTTAAACACACAATAAAGCATAGCAGCATAGACAAATTAATTTAAAACACATCAAATCAAGCTTTTAAAACAACATAATTTCTTACCCTGTATATATATATCTCTCTAGACATATATACATTCATACATACAGTTGCAAGAAATGATATACCACAAAAAAAAAATACACATGTTAAAAAAGCTTTAAAAAAAATTAACAAGTTAAATAAAATACATTTCTTTAGTTCACTTACCATTACTTGGCCTCACCGACTCCCGTTGCGCACCTTACTCACGAACCAATCCACCATGCACAGGAACCCATAAAATAATAAACGATAAAAAAATAAACATTACACTAAAAATCCAAATCAATCCACGGGTCTTCTACTTGTAATCCATCTTCATCTGTATTCTTCTTTCTTCTATCTTCTTCCGGGCGGGGTCTTCTTTCCGTCTTCGGCCATGCCCTGGCCTTCTTCTTCTGTGGGAGGTTCTTCCTCCTCGGCGTCTGGCTTCAAAATGAGATGACATATGCTTTTAAAGGCCTATGACGTCACATTTTCATCATATGGTTCCCACGGCCCTGATTGGGCCGTGAAAACCATGTGTTTTGGCCGATAAAAATAAAAATTATGACGTCACTTAAAGTCAATGAAAGCACAGCCAATCAGAATGGCTTTGCTTCAATTGCCTTTAAGATGACGTCATTAAAAGAAACATGGCCGGCCTCACATGGTACGGTAGCCAATCAGAGCGTGGGAACTCCATCCCTACTCTGATTGGCTTTAGTATAACATGTGACAGAGGCTTGGGGGAGAAAGGATGTGACGTCATTGAAAGCTTGTCACATGGTACTAAAGCCAATCAGAGCGTGGGAACTCCATCCCTACTCTGATTGGCTGTAGTATCCTGTACTTGTACTTTATCAAGTAGTGATAAAGTGCTCTGCATGAAACATGTAGAAGGGTTGCTGCCCTCTATTTTAATGGCTTGTCAATAAAGAATCGTTTGCCAGACCTGCTCCGTCTACTCATTGCTGTGCGCTGCACACTTTTGCCTTTTGACACATTATCAATAAACACATCAATAAACACATCAACCGCGGGTGACGCCGGCATGAATGCAACATGAATGCGGCATGAACGCAGTGAAGTGTGTGGTATTCAGAAAAAATTCCCGAAAAAAATCGGAGATGACGGAGAATAAAAGGGCCGCGGCTGTATAAGTGACTGTGGGACAATAACCACGAGTGCAGACTATTCTGATGCTTGATTTGTGGGGCAAGTTTTAAGGTTAGTCAGTGTTAAATGAAAAGGTTTATACCATTTACAGGGGAAGAGATGGCAGGGAGCCGTGGGTTAGATCAGGTGTGTATGTCTGGCTTCAGGCTTAGGGGAGATCCTTAATATTGTTATATTAACAATTACTTTTCATTGCCTTGACCTGTAACACGTTGTTAATTTGAATGAATGTAAAACAGTTTCACTATGGCTTACACTGCATCATGTTAACAACCATTGAAGACAGTGTAATCACAACTCAGCTTTCATTGAGACATTCTGCTGTGAAATACTAGCAGTGTTTTCAGTATGAGGACATTTGCCTGTGTTAGTTATCAACTCAGTAGCTTGATAAGTCTTGTATTTTATTTTGCAAGTGGCAATGAAACTTTTGTCAGAATTTCTTTAGTTTAGTATTGGTGCAGAATCAGATTTATCAAAGGAGAATACTAAATTGCTTTTAAGGCTTTGTTGGCCTCATTCAGAAAGCCTCGATAAGGCCCTTATCGAGCACTTATCGACCAACATGGCTACTCGTATTAAGTAAGCCACGAAAAGTGCTCGATAACGGCCTGTATCGTCGCAAAATCTTATGATCAAAAGAAAATCACCAATTGAGCGGCGATCAGCCGCTTATCGACCATTTTCGGAAGGATCATAAACTCGCGCGATTCTAGTACTCGCGAGTCGGCTGTTGCCGCCTATCGCAGCCCCAAAAGGCGATCTTCCAAATATTTATTTTTTCTTTCTTTAATCACCTTCTTTTATCTTCATCTGTCACCATTTCTTGATCTTCTTTATCTTCTATCTTCTCTGTCAATCCAAAAAGCCACATGGTAAATCCCAACCTTTGTTGTCTCGTCGTCTTCTTGGGCTCAAATGAGGTGCCACGGCCTTAAATAAGGCTTGTGACATCACATTTAGCCTCAAAGTGGTTAACAGCCACCTGATTGGCAGTTAAAACCATGTTCCGACTTTAATTAAAAAAAATTTAAATGACGTCACTCCGGAGACCCCCTGCACATCTACACTATGAAAGAAATTTATATTAAAATAAATAATTTTCGGGTGATATTTCCGCTGTGAGAGGCGGCTCTCTCAGAGCCGCTCTCTCTGCAGCAGAAATGAATCGCCGGTTTAGGCCTTTTCAGAGGCTCGATGCTCTCGCTGGCAGCAACTCGCCCGTTTTGGGAATTTTGCTATCACAGGTAATCGAGGCTTTCTGAATACCGTGATAGCAACCCCCAAAAAAACAGCATTTTAAATGCCCTGGCGATAATTTTTATCAACCTTCTCTGAATGAGGCCTGTATGGTTGCATCATCTCTAGTAATAGGGAAGCATGGGTGTATCAGTCCCCAAATAATTGTATGTTTTTATTGTCAGTTTTTGAAGTGGCTTATACATCACACATTTTAAATCAATAATTTGCTGTGAATACTAAAAAAAAGTAACTTTTGTTTATGCTCATTGGGCTATTTTAACATGGCTTATGACAATTAATGCTTTGCTAATTTTGTAAATCTAATCAATGCTGATTTTCTTTATATTAGTCTCATAAGTATGCCAGGTCATAGGTGACATTAACTTCTGCATGTGATAGATCTGTGTCAAATGTAAGAAATGTAATTTGTTGCAGGCACACCTGGACATTCTTTCATTGATTAAAGCACTTATTTCATCAGTTCTTCAGCACATGATGGTGCACAATTTAATGGAAAGCTTATGTTTCTATCTGTTCTATCTGTTCCTATAATTGTAGAATTCTAATGAGAAGGCATGAATTAAATAGAAATCGCCGTGTTAATCCAGTGCAAAATAAATGAGTACTTCAGTATATGGTGATACCTTTTTTATTTGAAAGAACAATTGATATTTTAGAACAAGCTAGTGAGAGTTCTCTCTTCCTCAGCTCAGGTCGTGCAATACTGATTAACAAGGATTCCATGAGTTTTACACAGCTGTAAAAACCAAGATAACAATCTAAGTTGGATGAAGTAGTGTCAGAGAGAATTGCAGAAGGAATGGTAAATTAACAGACCGAGCAATAAATGGATGAAAGGAATAGTGAGAAATGTGGAGAGCATCTACTGTGGGACCATGCATTCAGCGTCAGTGTAAAGGTTGACTGCTTTGAGAGTGCGGGTTAAAGTGTAAGATTATTAGAAGGGGAGGGAGAAAATTTACATACAAATCTGATAGTGTGTAAGAAATCCCAAATCAGCAAAATGTTTTTTTGTGTCAATGACCATTATCATTTTGAGTACAAATATTTTCTGTTCCTGAGTGCTTTTCACATTACTTTGACGATTTGAATTTTTAAATAATTTATGATTTATCCGATGGAGAGAAGTGATGTCCCACTGTAGTACAGTATATTCCTTCTTCATGATGTGCTACTGTATGTTTGTGTAGTTAGACGTTTTTGACTGTTATTACCAAATCAGTATCCCTAGTCACATTTGCTGCATTTAATTCTATACACCCAATTCCTGGATGTGCAGCAGTATGATCCTTTAACATTGTATGTTCTACAGTATGTTTGTGACTGTCTGTGGAATATTCACATACATATGTTTGTAAATCTGGCAGTTTGTGATTTTGCATGGTCTTGTACCATTCTCGGCATACTTGAGTTAATTATCATGTTTTCTGTTTAGCAACATTTGAGGTTTGGCAGGGGACATAATGTAAGGATAGAAGGTTTGGAGCAAGATGTTGTTTAATGTACTGTATCATCCTCTGTCATCTTGGGCTACATTTGCATGTGCATTTTTCACATTTCCTCTAGAGCAGGGTTATACAGTATGTGTCCACTAGTGGTATGCATGTGGTCGTTTCTTTCTTTGTGTATTGGAACAGGTGTGCAGATGTGATTGTTTTGGTAATAGTCCTTGGTATGAATACTTTCAGTCAGGGTTGTGAGGTAACTGTTCCAGTCTTCAGTGTCAGAGCATAAGCAATGATATTTTATACAATAGTCTGGCTGTGTATGATGGCTTATTTTGTACAAGCTTGTACATTTCTGTTTATTAAAAATTCCTTCTGCCATTCTTTCGGACAGCTGTACCTCACCTGCCATTGATTGTTATCTTGGATTTTACATCTGTGTTAAACTCAGTATTAATGTCCTGGGAGAGCAGAACTCATAAGCTTGTCCTAAAATATCAATTGTTAGTCTAAATAAAAAAGATACAGTATCACCTAATACTGAAGTACCAGGTAGCAGGAAGAAAATAGAGCACAGCATAGCACCAGAGAGCCCGACTGAGCATGAAATAAAAAAGGTTTTATTAGGCCAATGCCATGAAGTAGAAAGGACAACCAATCCTCTTTACGTTTCACACCAAAAACAGGTGCTTTGCCCAAGAGTAAAGGTAAAACACACATATATAGCTGATATATAGTGATCGCCACCTCCTTGTACCAAAATCAGTGATAGCCGATGTAACAATATCATGCACTAAAGTGAAGAACATCAAGAATAATTAATGACCAAAAATGCAGAGTTAATCCATAAAACATAGAAATCCGTTGCATGCATAAATAACTCATGAAGGAAAGCAAGAGAAAAAGCACACAAATAGAATAAAATATAAATAAAACCACACATTAAGTCCTAATACTAAAACAGCTACAATGAACATGGACAAATAACCACATATCATATAATCACAATATGCATATATAATGACCTAACAACACACACATGTAATATCAAGAAGAAACATAAATGGCTAATAACGAGACAAAAATTCTAGCTCAAGATATGTAAGGTACATAATAACACCAACTACTAGGTGGAGCACAAAAAAATCTATACAGTATACAGCAATATGTGGATAAGTTCACAGAGGTGCATGAAACAGTATATAAGACAAATGAGAAGGCAAATCATCTAACATTTCAGAGAAAAGGAAGTAAGTAAAGATTAAACCAACAAAAATAATTAACAGTTCAAATGAAATCTCTGCTGAGGATAGGAGAGAACCACATATGTTAGACAAACACCCACATTGTATCAATGCAAAAAGTAAAATAATTCCCAGTCTATAGTACATTGATACCTAGTGGGTGAAGAGTATTGAAGCTGAAAATCCAGTATATTTCATGTTGTTAAGTAACAGAAGCCTATCTCCTCCCCTAATGGAGGTGGGTATCACCTCAATGCCAGAAAACTTAAAGTGTTGTATTTTGCCTTGAGAGTAAGTCATGAAATGTTTACAGATGGGATACCTGCTATCCACATTCATAATAGAACACAAGTATCCCATAATACGCATTTTGAGAGGTCTCAATATAGCCCTTACCACAGCCACACCTGAGAAGATAAACCGTTTATGGTAGCAGGAATTACAGTTAATAAAGTTTCTTATATTGGAACGAGATCTCAACTGGCTACTTTAGACGGCCTTGATAGGCGCTGCAGTGTCCACAATTATAAAAGCCTTTTGGAATGATAGATATATGTGTAGCCCCTGTAAGAAAGAGCGGGCTACTTATCCTTCTCCTACTGGAGTAAGCCCTGGTTAGGGCAGGCGCCAGTAGTAACCATGGGTTTTCCCCCCTCACCAAGCCCTGCCTGGAGTGATAGAGGTAGGCCTTTGACTCTGTAGCAGGCCTGAGACAGAGGGGAGGTTCTGCTGACATCACAAGGGGCAGGGCTGGATCTATTTAGTGGGCTGTTCTGTGTGTGTGTGAGTCAGTTCTGGAAGGTGTTGAGTCTGAGGAGTTCGCTAAGAGTTCTGCCTGTGAGGAGGAGAGGCTGTCAGTCTGTGGAGTTGGAGTGTCTGGCTGGTGTGTCAGAATCTGGAGAGGAGAGTGGCAGTTCTGTATGGTGAGAGGAGAAGCCATGCTGAGAGTGAGAAGAGTGCTTGGAGGAGATACTCAGAGCCCCTCTGAGTAGAGCGGACAGAACTATAGAGGTGGAACAATGCCCCTCACCCTGTTCAGGGGGTGAGGGGAAAGACATCTAGCCTCATCCATAGTGCCTACCCTGGGGGGGGGGGGGTGGAGGCAGGGGTATTGAGGCCCCATCCAGACCATCCTGTGAGGATACAGTCTGGAGGAGAAGGAGGGTGGAAGATACCTTGTTCATATGTGGAAGTACTGCTGCTAATGAACTGCTGTTGTGTATGAGCTAAGAGACAATAAAGACATTGCTGTTTTACACAAAGAGACTGTGTGAGAGCTGGATCATTCGCCCTGGGACAAGGGTTTTCTCTGTAAGGGTCCTATCCCACATCCCTGGGACTTATGGAGATGGAGGCGCTGCACCGTTGCTAAAGAAGATGAAGGCAAATACCCCAGAAGCCTGGCCCTGTTATCCCCCACACCAACGCGGGAGACTCAGGCTCTCCTGTTACAAGCAGGTATGCACCACTCAGATACACGTAGCCAGCCCTCACTACACCCTAGAGGGACAATCTGTTTCCGGGGGGGGATCATGGGCTACATATGTATTAGTTGGATTATCATATGAATGAAAAAGACTAGCAGAAAGATGAGTAACTAATGTTTTTCACTTTTTTTTAAAACAAACCTTGGGTCAGGATCAATAAATGATTTAAGATATTTGTTAAGTCTCAAAACCTCCCAATGTTTATGAATGATTGTTTTAATCTGGTGGGTCTGATGGCTATATTGTGTAATGAACAAAGGCGTATCAGTAAACTGCACACGCGTATTGGCCGAATACTGTCTAGATGTATTTCAGGGATTAATAAATCAAATCTATCTGACCACTTTGCACACATAAATGCATCTTCAATGTCAGAGGGTTTGTAACCTCTCTTAATTAATCTAGTTTTTAGATCTTCTAATTGGGCCAGGAAAGTCTTTTCGTTTGAACAATTTCTTTTAAGCCTCAAAAACTGACCTTTTGGATACCTTTAATAAGTGTCTAAGTATGGCCACTGTCTGTCCTAAGAAAAGTTTTAAGTGAATTAACTTTATGGTATGAATCCATCTTGATAGATGACGACATGTCAATATACAAATATACAAAGACAAATCCAAATATTGGATATGATGGTGATGATAAGTGAAAGTGAATATAAGATTGTAGTTATTAGTGTTGTGGGTATTGATAAATAAAATTAAAGTATCAACTTCCCCCTCCCAAACAAAAATAATATAATCTATATCTCTTATAATAGATGATGTAATGATGAAATATATTGGAATTCCCATAAATGTGCTTCGATTCCCAGAAACCCCGAAATAGATTAGCATAGGATGGTGCGAAAGAAGTGCCCATAGCTGTACCCTGTGTTTGAAGAAAAAATTGTAAATCAAAAAGGAAATAATTATGTGTGAATAAGAATAGAATAGCATCTAAAATAAAAGGGCTATGTGTGGTGGAAAGATCCGAATCATTAAGAAAATGGTGGACAGTATCAATCCCCACATTATGATCTATTATGTGTAATAAGGAAGTGACATCCATGGTCATCCATAAATATGTTTTAGACCAAGGGACATTGTGCACAGTGATAAGAAGTTCCATAGTATCATGTGCAAAATATGGTAATCTTTGTACCACGGGCTGCAGATGGAAGTTAACATATCTGGAGAGTACATCTCCTAAAGATCAAATACTGGACACAATGGGCCTGCCAGGAGGGCAAATGGAAGATGGAAGATGGGCACCACAGCATATGGACTAAAAAGAAAATCTATCTCTTTTTCATTCAAGAAATGGAGACATTTACCCAACTCCAAAAGATTTTTTAATACCCATAGAAATGTTTGGATAGGTTCAGTCTTAAGTCTGGAATAGACATTTGTGGAATATAGCTGCCGAAGTGCTGTCAATCTATAATCCACTGTTTTATGAATTTCAATGACACCTCCATTATCTGCATTTTTTATTATGTAGATTGCTGAATATTCAGCAACAATTCACAATATTATACGTCATAATACTTGATTAAGAAAAACAGGGAGTTTTGTACAATTGATATGTTTAGATATTGAAATATCCAATAGAACAATCACCATCTACCTTATAATAGTATTTATGTATATATCTTCAGAAAGATAAGTGGTAGAGACATATACACAGTATATCTAATCCACGCTAATATGGTTAAAATTTATGAAAGTCTCCTTACACGTACTGTAGAGTTTTATTTTTGAACTTCAAAGGGTTTTTTTAAAGTGTTTACTATGTTTTCTATGTAGTTCAGTGTTTTTCGATTTTTGATATTTGTATCCTTTTGATATATGAATAGTTTTTGGTCATGTGTTGTTTTGTATGACGCGAGTCATCAGGTCATCAGTGCACCTGAGTTTGTGCTTTCTGATTGACCAGTGCCAACACCTCCTTTTTTCCACCTGGACTCTAACTCTCTGGGTAACAGGGGTGGTACTCAGGTGTGTGATGACTTCTTAATGAATGGCAGTCACACCGAGTACCTTACACTTTGACAAAGTGCAGGATAAGATGTGAAATGCATTAGAGCGTACTTACCCTCTTTTGTATTCAATATTGTGCCAATATAGTAGGTTTTAACCCTTTGCCTGCAATCCAGCCCTACGATTAGTATTTTTTCTGTACACCGCCATTCTCCTTTTTTCTGTTCTCATTAATGCGGACAGGAGCATGCCAACGGATCTCATCTCAGCAGGGATCTTGTGAGTACTGTAAAAGTTCCTATGTTTAATTGATTCTTCAAGGCAGTATTATTGAAAGGACCTCGCTCAAACCTAATACATTTATATGTGTTTTATTCACACATGAGGACTGATGCGTGCTACCGGGAAAGAGTTGTAGGAAATGAAGTACTCAGGGGTACTAAGAGAAAGAATCCCCTAAATGGTGCAATGCAATGATTTATGAAATTAATAAAAAAATATATTTGTATTTGGTATAATCGTTTAAAAGAAAGGCATAAACAAAAATGAATATTTAAAATCAAGGAGAACATCAAAATGGTGTATAGGTATATAATAACAAAGCCCTGTTAAGGCACAGGGCACTTAGCCAAAAGTAAGGTTAGTTCATGGAGTAGAGAATTATATAGTTACTAAATGTATATAGTGTGGCAGACAGATGTAACTGTATATATCTTAATTGAGTTTCAAGTTCTCTGTGAACCACTCAGCTGTGTTTAAAAGGTAAAAACAGATTGCAACTTAGTTTGTCATAATATATAGCGCTTGGTGGTTGTAAGGAAATTTTTTAAGCCAAAAAAGTTTAATAGGCTTATTACCTGGATACTTATAGTGAGATTCAAATTCCTAAAGGAATTCCTAGGGTTGTTTAATTCTCAGATACTTGACGAAAAGTCAGTTGACCCCCAAAATAAGAGGAATCTCCGACCATATGCTGCTCTGTCAGTAGAGACTGCTGTAGGTGAAAGACAGCAAATTGCTTACAGAACTTCTAGGGCCGACCATGTACCGTGGATCCAGGACAAGGTTTGTTAGTCCCCATGTAAGAGATATCTCTGACAAAATGTAGCACTGTCTATAAGTGCTGCTGTCAGTGATATTTTCCGCGTGAGGAAGTGTTGAGACTGGTCATGTAATTTAACTATCTCCCATCTGCTCCTACTAAATGCACCAGCTAGTGCATGATGTGTGGTGATCTTCCCTCCGTGTATTGTAGCAAGGGAGAAAGAACCCACTATAATGAGGTAAGTGTGTGTCACTCGCTAGTCTGTTGTGACTGCTAAGTGCATCAGTTAGTGTTGATAGCGAGCAAATACCATGGTGATAGCAGGCAGATAACACAGCATCAATGTAGCCTTATGTACTGTAGAGCAGTTTTTCTCTGCTCCATTTATGATGTAGAGTTTCTTTTGGTATAAGTGTCCTGCTGTCTAGCGTGCCCGTGTTTGTGAACTTAGCAATGATTAGCTTGCTACCAAAGTTGTTTAATGTATATATTCTGTTGCAGGTACCACGTTTAAGGTACAACATAGAGACTTTAAAAACGAATTAAATAAGATATGGTCAGGATTGCTGGAATCGCATGATTACTTGGTTAAGTGTTGGGTCCTCTACTCGATCCCGGCACCCTGGAAGGAGCCGTGATATCTAACGGTGAAACATATGTTGGGTAATCATACTGCCTGCATTAGAGGTGCGCAAGAGGTCCTACCTCATGGTACACGAGCTTAAAGCAAGTGCTAACCGGCATTTGATCCGGGATCGAGTATGAAAGTAATTTTTGTTACAGAATTAGAGCCAGGGTTTTCAGAGATATAGTTTCAGAGATCATTCAAGTTACTGGTGTTTCGACTCCCATTAAGAGATCAAAATTGCCACCAATTGTCCTTCAAGACAACAGGAAGCCGCAACATCAAAATGTTGTCTCTTCCTATTTAATGACATCTGTGCCCATCCTTGAATTTCTTGGGAGTAAACATGCAACTAAAACTATAAAACTGGGCCTCAGAAAACGGGGTGTGCTGCAGAACTAAAAATAGCTTGTTTAAGCTCCAGAGCACTAACTGGTTCTAATTATATAAAAAATAAATCTATGGTAAAATTAGGGGAATGTTGCTTTAAAGACATTCTATAACCAGTCACTTGTCTTTTTCTTTTTATTAATATTGTTCTATATTTCATTTCAATGGAAAAAGCATTATGTTATTAATTTATTTCTCCTCTACAGTATGATCCAATTACCTAATTAATTAGAAATGTTGGTACTGTAGATGTGCCATTAGTGTTGTCACTTCAATTGTAGCTTTTCCTTCGGGGTATATGTGACCTATATTATGATTTCAAGTAATTAGTGTCTAAAAAGAAAAAAATATATTTATAGGCATAATTATTTTTTCTGGGGTTTCTGTTTGTATTCTAACATTCTTAGTAACTATAACAATTTATATGCTCATTAATTCCTACTTAAGAACTACAGTAAGAAAAATAAATATTGCAGTCAATGTACTATATAATGTCTGAATGTTTGTGAACTCTGACATGATCTGTACACAGAAATCTATTTAATTAATGTAGATCATTTATACAAACCAATATTACAAGGATATAGTACAGGGTATGTGTTGTGGAGAATCATTGAACTGCACATGTTTCCAGCAAGGCCTACAGTATAGATGAGTGAATTGTTCACTATCATTTGAATCTGTCTCAAATTTGCCAGTTCCTTTCAGCTACGGATTTCTGCAGCTCAGTTTCACAAATGTTTATTTGTTTTCTGTTTTCTATCATTGGAAATCTGCAGTCGAATTCTGAAAGACATAACTTCGAATGCAGACTTAACAAATATTGGTTCTTTGAGGAGTATAAATAGGGCAGCCTCAAACTAAACCACTGTGGGGGTTACGCACTAAGCTCAATGGCTTTGCATTTTGATTTGACCAAAAAGCAGGTTCGTTAAAAAGTGAAGCCGGGGGACGCGATGCACTAAGGCCGTGAGGCCATTTTTTAACGTACCTGCTCAAAATAGCTCAAAACAGCCACAGCGTACGGTTTGCTTTTTTCCCCCCTGCTAGCGTTCTGAACCTCTCTGTTCGCTACCTGATAGAAAAAAAAGCCGCCTGTAACATTTGCATGGAGATTTGCTATCTCCATGCAAGACTGTTACAGGCGATCGTACACTAAATAAATACATTGTAATTATAGTGTACATGAGCAGTTGGTCTCCCGAGCTGAACCGCATTGGTTTCAGGTCTGAGGACCCCCTACTTCTGGAGTTAGAGGCCCCGTTATGGGATGCCGGTATCCACTGTAATTTTAAAGCTTCCGCGTCACGTGACCGGGAAATGTACATTCAGCAGGGGATACCGGCACCCCATAGAGGGGCCTGTAACTCCTGAAGAAGGGGTTCCCCAGACCTGAAACCAATGCTGTTCAGCTCCAAGGACCCCATGCTCATTGACAGTATTATTAAAGCAAACGTAATCATTAATTTTAATATGTGTTCATTTACACGCTAAGGCAATGATGGTCCCTGAGGTTCATGTATGTCCCCTTATTTTTCTGGGGTATATGTGGGAGAGACCATGGAAGGAGTGAATCCATGTAATATAATTTTCTTATCAATTACAGTGTGTGTCATTATTTTTGGGTTGGGACATGGCAGTGTAGTGGTTAAATTCTGAAATGCTGACGTCGTCAATTTAGGCAATCACCTGAAAACAATAGTAATCACACTTGTGGACAACTATTTGGGAGGGATACCCTATATAAAGCGTCCATTTTGTTCATTTAGTGTGGGTGTTGTTGTGAGGAGAGATAGAGTTGAGTTGGTGGTAGTAGTTGGAGAGAGTTGGAGAGAGCTGGTGCT
This sequence comes from Ascaphus truei, assembly GCF_040206685.1. Taxonomy (NCBI): domain Eukaryota; kingdom Metazoa; phylum Chordata; class Amphibia; order Anura; family Ascaphidae; genus Ascaphus; species Ascaphus truei. The sequence goes on from NC_134485.1 coordinate 52,600,566, forward strand.
TTGTTGGCGAATATTGAGTGAGTTGTCTTGTGTTATTATATTTTGTTTATCTACTTTTTTGTATTGTTAGTGTGATTGAACTTTGTTAGTGTGTCATTTTTCTTTATATTTGTTTCTTGTGAGTGAGTCAAATAGAGAGGATGAGTGGACGTGGGAGTGGACATGGGAGTGGACGTGGGAGTGGATGTGGGAGTGGTGTGGTGGCTGGTGGGAGTGGGGGTGCAGTGGAGCATGGGAGTGGGGGTGCTGTGGCTGCTGGGGGAGTGTTGGAGCGTGGGAGTGGGGGTGCGGTGGCTGGTTGGGGAGTGTTGGAGCATGGGAGTGGGGGTGCGGTGGCTGGTGGGGGAGTGTTGGAGAATGGGATTGGGGGTGCGGTGGAGCGTGGGAGTGGGGGTGCGGTGGCTGGTGGGGGTGCGGTGGCTGGTGGGAGTGGAGTGAGACGTCGTGCAAGGGCAGGTACATCCCGTGATGACACTCCAGGTGGTGGAGTGCAGGTGGATGAGGGTAGCGGGACTACTGGACTGGGAGAGAGGGATACTGTTCACCATACAAACAGTGATGATGATGATGATGATGATGATGATGGAAGTGATGAGGGGCCATCAACAAGCCAGGCGCGGCCGGAGGGCCTAAGAAACCCCCGCTTTACACATCGCGAAAATTACATCCTGGTTGAAAGTGTCATGGATTCCTATGAGCAACTCTATGGATCATTAGCATGTAAGTTTTGTATTTTAATTATTCGAGAACAATATATACATTAGGTTGTATATGCCGCATTCTCATGTATTAACTATATTTCACATGTGTAAGTTGTGGGGTGCTGTGGAACAATGAAGGGACCTCTAATCTGTCTTAAGTACATATAGAACATAAAAAGTGTTGTCCGCACTCATAATGAATACTAAACAATCAATGATACTTTAAATGATGATATATATGAATGACTCAAAGTGAGGGTCATTCATTGTCAATGTGCCTACAAAATTTCATCACATACAATTAACTGAAGGGTAACGGATGGTGAGGGAAGGGTGAAAATTGTCATTATGAAAAATTATGGGATATGATAAACACATCCCTAAGAAGGAAGGAAGTGGTTTAGATGAGACGCAGGGGAACGCAACATTTTGTTCTCACTTACCCCTTTTACAGGCCCATTATCATAGTCAGCACAAAATGGAACTATGTTACTTACCCACTCCCTCACACTAATTTCATCACATTGTTAAAATAAATGATATTAAGATGCCATTACTGTTAATTCAAGACATGCCTAACGTTACATACAGTTGTTAAACATGTATGCTGTAACGGAGGTGTGCAGGTGATTGTTCACATGTAATTTGTCAGGAATGTGAGCATGACCTACACTAATAGGTGTGTGTAATTAGAGGGACATGTTATAATTGTTACAATATTAACATACAGTATGATTTAAATACTGAAATTGATATGAACACTGTTATATATACACAGGTAAAACCAAGACCAGTGTGAAGTCAAAATTGTGGGGCCAGATAGGCCGAGCTGTCTCATCAGCTGGTGTCTTTCCAAGGACATCAGAGACGTGTAAAAAAAGATTTGGGGACATAAAACATAGGCTCAAGAATAAGATGGCACAGGCCGGACACATCACAAGTGGGACAGGAGGTGGACCTCCAGCATCACTGAAGTTACAGTCTTACGAGGAAAAGATGTTATCAATAATGACTCCCCGCCTTATATTTAGAATTGGAGGGAACCGAGATATTGGGCCATCTCTTTCACATTCGACACCAGGTGAGTCGTACTGCTGCGGCCAAGTTTATTCGAGCATTTGCCCGTTCTTGGCCGCAGCAGTAGCCTGGCGCGCGCCCGAGAGTGACGGGCGCGCGCCGAAGCAGCGGAAGAGCGCCCTCCGATCGGGGCACTCTCCCTACCGCTGCCGGGTCCGCCGGGTCCCCCGGAACCCCCTGCCGCTGTCCCGCGATCGCGGGACACCAGGGCTCCCTCGGGGAGCCCCTGGACGCGCGTGCAGGGGGCGCACGCTCCTGAAGACGCGCGGCACGCCGAGGGGCGGCCACTAGCAAGCCGGGAAATCTCCCGGCTTGCGGTACCGGCCACACTCGAATAAAGTGTGTCGGTACTGTATGCTATGAGATCAATATTTACTTGACAAATGCAAGCATTTAAAAATAAAACTATAATAATCTTTTTAGATGTGAAACTGAAATGTCAACATTACACATGTCCTTATTCATTTATGTCAAATATGCATTTTATGTTAAGCTGCAGTTCAATAATTATCCTGCATGTGTGTTTTTGGATAGCAATCACTAGTGTACTGACCATAAATACTTGTAGCATGTTCAGTTTTAAACAAAACTACTTGTAAACAACAATTGTATTTGATTTGAACAAGCATGCGTGTTCCTCTTATTCATGTACAGTATGAACCATTCACATTAAGCATATTTAAATATATCGTCAAACTCCGCACATCAATACAAGGACAACTATAATTTCGCAACCTATGCAGTTGTTTATTTAATTAGAGATTGCACACAAACTATTGCCGTTATAAAATTTACATAACAAAAACATAAACAGGACATTGAACTGCAGCTTTAACTGATGCACATGTCAAAATTTTCGACAAAACATATGTGCATTTACATAGTATGTTCAGCCAAATAAAGAGGAGCACAAAATTACTTAGTCATTATGTTGAATTTAAAATGTTGTTATTTATTATATAGTGATTGCTGAGGACATGGATTCTGATGTGCCTGCATCACCACAACAACCTGTCCGAATTGAGGATGAGATGACAGTAGATCCCACACATATTAGTGTCCCAGATGCGTATGATTCCGGACCTGATTTGCTTGGATTCCAGGATACCCAACCAAATCCTGAAAGAGATGACAATGGGGAGATCCAACCGGGCCAGGGAGACCAGGTTTGTGCTGAAGCATTATCAAATTTAACCAGCCTAGAGGCCATGTTTATCAAAAACCAGCAAGATCAGTCACACATACACTCTCAAACACATGAGAAAATATATGAAGAAATGAAACATATGAGCAATATAATGACAAGACAACAGGACAAAATGGCAAATAGCCTCTCTGTCATAGCCACATGTATGGGTCAACTTGTGGCACATGTCCAGGCACAGCCTCTGCCACAGGCACAATTACAGCCACAAAGCCAGCCACAGGCACAATCGGATATACACATACTATCCGATCTGGAGCTATTATCAGATATAGATCTAATATCAGAGCCAGAGAGGCAAATAGCTCCAGAGAGGCAAATACAGGCAGAGATCCAAAGTGAGGCAGAGATCCAAAGTGAGGCAGAGATCCAAAGTGAGGCAGAGATCCAAAGTGAGGCAGAGATCCAAAGTGAGGCAGAGATCCAAAGTGAGGCAGAGAGGCAAAGTGAGCCAGAGAGGCAAAGTGAGCCAGAGAGGCAAAGTGAGCCAGAGAGGCAAAGTGAGCCAGAGAGGCAAAGTGAGCCAGAGAGGCAAAGTGAGCCAGAGAGGCAAAGTGAGCCAGAGAGGCAAAGTGAGCCAGAGAGGCAAATTGAGCCAGAGAGGCAAAGTGAGCCAGAGAGCCAAATCGAGACAGACACACAGCCAATGCTACATCAGGATCATAATGCGCTGGATCCTATGTCCCAGGCTCATCCCCTGGCCCAAATACTAGCACTGGCACTGGCACAACCATTGGCAGTGGCTCAAACACTGTCCCAACCCCCGGCACTGGCTCAACCACTGTCCCAACCCCCGTCACTGTCTCAACCACTGTCCCAACCCCCGGCACTGGCTCAACCACTGGCAGAAACACCGGCACTGGCTTAACCACTGGCACAAACCCCGGCACTGGCTCAACCACTGGCACAAAACCTGGCACTGGCTCAACCACTGGCACAAACCCCGGCACTGGCTCAATCACTGGCACAAACCCCGGGACTGGCTCAACCACTGGCACAAACCCCGGGACTGGCTCAACCACTGGCACAAACTCCGGCACTGGCTCAACCACTGGCACAAACCCTGACACTGGCTCAACCACTGGCACAAACCCGGCACTGGCTCAACCACTGGCACTGGCTCAACCACTGGCACAAACCCCGGCACTGGCTCAACCACTGGCACTGGCTCAACCACTGGCACAAACCCCGGCACTGGCTCAACCACTGGAACTGGCTCAACCACTGGCACAAGCCCAGGCACTGGGCCAGCATGAAACGGCAAGAAGAAGGCAACGATCAAGTCACCGTGGACATGATCCCACACCAACTCCTCCCACACGTTCATCACAACGACTATCCCCCCCAAAAAAATAAGAGGTCTTATTATTGTTCCCGTAAGTCTTCATATTCAATTATTAGCATTCATTTAGGTTCAGGTTCAGCAAACATACTTAACAATGTGCAATAATCAAGTGTGTATGTAACACAAGTAAGGTGCATACATGTAAACGAAACAGCATATGATTTTGCATGTGTGAATAATGTATGTCATATCTATCTATATTTTATACCGTCTTAATTGTGAAAAATTAACATTATAAATATTTGTTCATTTGAACATGTTATTTCACAAAACAATTCTATCCAAAGTGTGTTTCAGAGCTTGGCTACTGAATCATGTATAATATGCAAGTACACATTTCATAAGATACAGAACACCTGTATGTGGGAGAAGAATACATGGACACTTCTTCTTTTGTATAATGACCTTGTACAATGTTGTGCAAATAATTAAAGTTTGGATACTTTGTAAGAACCTTGAATTAAGGAATAGTTTTGGTTACTGTACTCCATTCCGTTAAAATACATGCAGTTTGAGATGTGTTCTATGGAAAAGCTTCCGCTTTCTTACGCAATGCTAATATATAGTGCCATTGAAAATGAAAGGAACAAAAAAGCTACGGTCTCACAGATCTATCAATATCTTACGGATAACTACCATTATTATCAAAATCATCCTCAACCTAATGTATGGAAAAATTCAATCCGACGCACTTTATCAATCAATGCTTCTTTTATTCGAAACCCACCATCTGGCGCAAACAGGGGTGGCTGTTGGTCGTTTCATGAATCCGGTATGCGTATGTCTGCAAATGGAAATAAAAAAAGACAGACAATTGTCGGAAACGACTACCATGATATAGGTGCCCGCAGCGGTGCCTTAAATGTTCAGCAGAATGTCTTTTTTCAACCTGAGTTGGACTACCAATACCAGAACCGTAACGGAGCAACATATTACGATAACATGCAGAATACCGAGTTTGCTCAAACAGATGAAATGACACAAAGTTACTATGTGTATCCGCCTACGTACATTGTACAAGATGCAAACGGTTATGGAGTAAGCTACAACCCTGCACAGCTGAACCCACAGAACAACAAATTGATGGACTACAGCGGCTGCATCGCAAACCAAACTTCTATGGCTGCCCCGAATATAAATGCAATATAATGCAGGTAACTATATTGTAAAGACTTTATAAACTGTGTGAATGTTTTCTTCCCAAATGACACAAATATATGTTGTATTCATTGCGCATGCGCGTACCATACGGGAAAAAAAGTTTTTGTTTGTGTAAATTAACGTGTCTCTTTTACCTTTTCGGCTGCTTCTGATCATATTACAAAGATCGCGCTGTGAAGATCACAATATGCCGGAACACAGTTCTGTAAGAAGGTAAGATCTATTTACTGATATACGTGGCAATATTTTGAACCGTGCTGTGCAATGGCGGTTGAAATCAGAGACAGTCGAGTACGTGTACAGTATGCCCCTTTGTGAAACTACAATAATTGTAAACATAAAATAATTAGATATGCAGAAATGCAGTACATATCTTAATTAGTGTAGTTTGCATATGGCTACATAATGTTATGTGCCTGATGAATATTGGTTAGTCTGTTGTAGAAATGGCAAGCAAAGCAGCATTTTACATGTCATTATGTCACATTATGCAGACTATTTACTGTTGTTTATCATTGTGTATGTAACATGTTTGTGGTACTAGCATGTCAACAAACGAAACCTTAGGTAATACAGCCAGTCCTCGGTTTTCCGACACAATGCGTAGCTCCAAATGTAGTTGTAAAGCTAAACGTCTTAAAGCGAAACATGCTTTCTCATAGCAACACTGTTAAAAGTAAAGGTTGCGTTTTTTTGGGGGGGCTTAATAATTTTGTATATACTCTTAATAATGTACCAGGATAATAAAAGATGAAACACATACACATCATATCGTGTGTGTGTATATATATATATATATATATATAGAACACACAGAAGGAAAAGTTGCTCAACACCTAGTATATAAGGTTAACTCAAACCCTTTAATTATAACTAACTATAAGGGTGAAATAAAATATATATCCCAAATAAAGTCAGTAAATAGATTAAAATGGGACCTGATGGTGCTAGGGGATAGTGAAAACTATATAAGACACACAAATGAAAAGGACAAAGACAATCCCCTTAGTAGCACTCTAAATTACACCTAAACTAATCTATAAAATAAAGATTGTTTAAAAGAAATATATATATATATATATATATATATATATATAAATTAGTGTGTGTAAAGAAATGATTATTGACATATATCTTCTTGTTATGCAGTAAGCATTTTGTGGTTAGATGTAACATTAATGTTGTTAACGAAATGATTGACGTTTAGTACATAGGTACATTATACCAACCGTGTGTTTAGATGCATCATTAAGTAACTATGTAACCGATATATTACTTACATTGATATTATATATCTTCTTCTTTCACAGATGTTCACAGCTCCGTTCAAGACAGAAGATAATGTGAATGCATGTATCCAAAGACCGAGCAACTGAGAGCTTTTCCATTATGGCCACATGCCAAAGACATCACATGGCCAGTCATGCTATGATACCTCAAACTGAACATGCACACTTTTATATATCGTAGTTAATCATAGATTATTGCTTTTTTTTAAAAAAAACATTAAATAGATAATGTAGGCTTTTTGATACTAACTTTAAATGTGTGTTAACATTCCAATAAACTTTGACATGACATCTTTTGTTAGTGCCCCTTTTTTTATCAATGGGACACAGATTACAGTGACATCATTCAAGTATAACATTTTTTTTGTATATGTCGCCTGTAGAAACACACAAGTACTTGTGTTCAAAATGTATTGTTAAAAGTTTTACTTGAACTATTGTAGGAAACATTTACATAAAATATGAATCTGGAAATGTGTGGTTTTAAATTAAACATTAATAATGATAGGGATACATGGCAGCTTAATGATAGAAGAGATCAACATCTCATCTGCTTAAACTCATGCAGACACTAATTATGTATGTACACTGGCGACACACTTTATTCGAGCTCGGCTAGTCCCACGAATTCGGGTATACCCGGGTGTATTGAGGTTTGTAACTGTTTTCTGCCCGAGTGCATTGGGTTATTTTCCAGGCAGGGATTGAAGCATTTTATTCCCGCTGGCTGCAATACTGCACAGTATATATATATATACTGCATTACAATTCATGAATTTATGCCATCTGGTAGACACGCGAAGCATTGCAGCCTATTAAATCCTAATCATTATCATTTAACAGATCAGCCGCCCGTCAGCCAGGCATGAACCGAGGCTGGGAAGGCAAACGCAACGGGGCTTGTCAGAGGTGAGGAGCGTCGCATTCCAGGTATCTGCCAGGTACATACTGGGTATTTGCTCGAATAAAGTGTGTCGGTGCAGTAGTCATACTTACATACGTGACAATCATAATATGAAGTAAGGAATGTGAAGCATAACAATTCTGTAAACCTTTAATAACACCATGAATTATTTATAAGTTGATCATGATGTTGAAAGTATGAGCCAAAATACATATATAATCATTTACAGTAGTTCAGTTGTAAGATAACACTATGCAGAGTATTGAATACAGCATTTGTTTTTCACTTAATACACAATATTCTGCATGTAACTATGCACACATTGTATAGTTGGTTTGAAAGAAGATTAATACAAGAATAGAGGTGTCAAAAATAAACATACCGTAGGCAGCCGAAGTTCTGATCATTCCTTAGAAAATTTGCAGTTCGTAGGAGAGAGCAGCATCCTAAGATTATACACACAATGCAATGTTACACACACAATGAGATGATGAGAGATTATATGATATGTATTATTAAAACTTACCTGTGAAAAAATTAGCAATTAAGGTCCTGCGAGTCTCCACCCCACTGGCTGTATGGTCCCTAACCCCTGCGGAAGGCACGAGAGGATCCTCCTCTAAATCATCACGATTGTTGCCTTGAAGATTGTGACGTAGTGCTATGTTGTGCAGAATGCAACAACAAATCACTATGTCACCAACCTTCGCTGGCGAATACTGTAGCGCACCACCAGATCTATCAAGACACCTAAAACGACTTTTCAACACTCCAAATGTCCTCTCGATCACCGAGCGTGTGGATATGTGTGTGGCATTATATCGTTCCTCTGCAGAGGTTTTGAGTATTACCCAGTGGGGTCAGAAGCCAAGGGCGGCTACCATATCTTGAGTCACCTATAAGAGAGTCAAATGACATAAAGGTTAAAAGATGTAAGTAAATTCCAAATATTGTGTATTGCTTTTTCATAATACATGACAGCGAATAATATAGAACACATGCCCTAACAATGAAATCCTAATCTACCATTACGATGCATGACATGGATTACATATAGAAGTTAACAAAAATGAATGATTTGATGTTAATTAGAATCTTAGCAACACACAATGAAACATTAATCTGGACATTAAATGTAGTTGTAAGTGCAGTTTATGTAACATTGACTGACCAAATAGCCAACCTTCCATAAATTCCCCCGCTTCAAATTTGCGAAACACTAACAAGTTTTTTTTAAAATATGTGAATCGAGACAGGCACCTGGGAAGTGAGCTACCACACTCAGAATTTTCATGTATGCGTCACATACGACCTGCACATTGAGCGAGTGGTAATTTTTCCTGTTCCAAAAATCCCTCTCCTCTTAACGTAGTGGGGTCAGCGCAACATGTGTGCAATCTATAGCACCCATCACATTGGGTAGCCCAGCTACATTATAAAATGCAGTCTTCAGTGCCTGCCACCCTGTTTGCTCACTAGGAAAATGTATATAATCACTAGCGCGTCGCGTCAGTGCACATAGAAACTGGGTAAAGGTCTGCGAGAATGCCGACTGCGAGACCCCGCCTACTATGCCCACAGTTATCTGAAATGAGCCCGAAGCAAGAAAATGTAAGGCGCTCAGCATTTTAACAAGGCCAGGCACTGCATGACTCCTGTCTGTTGTTGGCTCTAAATCTTCTCTTAAAACTTCATACAGTTCCAAGATAGCCGCTGAGCTCAATCTAGAACGCCTGATAATTTCTTCCTCCGTCAAGCCCTGTAGGGAGGTTCTTTGTCTAAAATTGCGGGGGGCTATATGTCTCACAACACGGATCTCCCTCGCTTCCCTCTCTCTCCTCTCTCTCCTCTCTCTCATCTCTCTCATCTCTTTCCTCTCTCTCCTCTCTCTCCTCTCTCTCCTCTATCTCCTCTCTCTCATAATCTCCCTCCTCCTCGCAAAAATCAGAAAAGCGCAATCTGGTGGCGGTTCCATGTCGTCGTGGTAGGTAAGTGCCTTCTATCCTTTAAATAGGCAGACTAATTAGTCAAATGATTATAAATGATGACACGTGTGTTGGTTAGTATTGTGAACATATTAATTTTACTAATTGTACAATTCATTGTAATGTGATTTCGATGTGTTACACACATAATGAAATGTGATGTCATCATCAATTACGCACCATTCAAAAATAAACAATGTAAGCGATGCTGCGACACAATATTACTAATTGACACAAAATAATAACTCTATTATTACATTTCTCACAAACATGTTGAGTCATGAACGTAGTACATCTCTATTAATAATGTTTTGTTACTGTAAAGATGTGTCAGAAGGGTGGAATTATTGGCAATATGTTTGTTTGGTGATGACGGGAGTATTGCCCTTTAAATGAACCCCCTGCTAACGTTTGATGGAACACTATAAAGTTTACAATATACATGTAATTACATTGATATACAAATACAAGGAAACATGTGGTGATCTTTAATGTAAATTGTTGACTATCATGTCCGGGGGATACAGATATATTCACACCAACATCCGTGGACCCCCAGACAGCTTGGAGGACCACCCATGTACCCTTCAGAGTAAATGTTGTTTCTTTCTCCATCTGAATGTATGTTAAACAGTGAAAGACAGAATTATGCATATGTGCATAATATTATTTTATTACACTACAATACTGTACTGTATGTGTTATGTGTTCGTATTAATTGGTATGGTTACTTTTCATTGGGTCTGACACACGATTGGTCACGCATGCAAATGGGGAACCACGAACAGTCACGGACCCCCCAACACACCCGGGACACCCACGGGGATACCGCGCGACCCCCGGCCTCCCTCGAGGACCCCCGCAGGGTCAGCCAGTTGCCCCCACTTACGGACCCCCGCGGGGTCAGTCGGGGACACCCGCGCGACCCCCGGGCTCCCTCGGGGACCCCAGCGGGGTCAGCCAGGGACACCCGCCAGCCTGCTGTATGGGTTTTGCGCATACAAAAATAAAAAGCCAGAATTTTTTCTAAGTCCAGATTTCTTTGTGTCTACTCTGACCTGACGTGTTCTAATCAACGCAACTTTCGCGTTTGCTAAGGTTGCGTTGCTTAGTGCATCCCGCTTAAGGGCAGAATTTAACGCAAACAGGGCTGCGATCGAGCAAAGTTGGACTTACAAAAAATTCCTGAAAAAAGTCATTTTTAGAGCGCAAAGTGCCTGTTTACATTGCTTAGTGCATCAGGTTCAGCCAAAAATCACGATCGAAGAGCACTTTGCGCTCTAAAAGTGACTTAATGGAGCTTAGTGCATAGCCCCCTGTGTTCTTTAGTTTGGAAGTGGGAGGGGATTAGCACGTTGCAGATTTGAATTTGGTAAAATCCGAGCTTGAATTCGATATAAAATACGTTTGTGGATTTTACACATTTTTAGATGTCCGCAATAACAGAATTTTGAAAAAAATCAGCGGCTCTGATTTTGACTATTTCGTCCATCTTTAGCTTACAGTTACAAAGAAGTCCAAGACTTGATTGCATAGAGCCCATTAAAAAAAATATATTAGAAATTAACAGCTATCAAATGAAGAGTTGCTTGAACACTTTGGATAGACTGAACATCTCTGATAATAGAAACCATACATTAGAGAAGCAGAACTAGCCAAAATCTGTATAGCAAGGTCTAGCAACACAAGAATGCTTCTAAATGTATTTATTATATTATATTGATCAGCGGGAAACCATTAAGAAGCACGGACCCCAGCTGTGTTAATCCTGATTTGAAATTACCCGCTGCGCGGCACTTGACTGTGATCAGGCCGAATTTGGGCATGGGCATGGTGGAAAAAAATCCAGCTGTCCTGAATAACATAGGTTGTGGTTTTTGATTGTTTGGGGTCTGACACTAGTACCCCTTTAATCACAATTGTCCATAGTCTTGCAAGTATAGGTCTTATGAAAATCTCTTAAGAGGTGTGGGGTGTGAGTCCATTAAATATATGAAACCCCCCTGATAGGATACACCTATATGCATGCTTCCCCCTGTCTGGTACCTATATGGTGTGTACTGCTGGTAATGAGCCAATGACTGAGAGCTGTAGCAGAAGGATTACAATGCCCAGAAGCCCTTTCTTTTGATATAGGGACACATGGTATTATAGCAATCGGCCACGTGTTCAGTTAATGAGAGAGCACCAACCGTAATGGGGAGTAGAATGTATGCCCATCGTAGTATATGTAAATCGGTCTAACAGAAATAACAAGGGGCTACATATACCTTTTATGTATGGAGGGAGATAATAGCATCTTTCTTCGCCTCCATGAGTTGCCGTGAAAAATTCTGCAAGTTATTTTAACCATTTAGCATTTTGGAGCTACTAGAATTCAAGAGAGTTGTCAAAATTTGCTACTTTGGTTTTTTTTGGTCATATTGCTCGTATTTACCTAACTGGAATGAAACCGCCTCTAAAAAATACTTTCTCGCATGTTTTGGACATGTGAGAAGGGCTTACAGAATACAAGGCCTTGCATATCTACAGACGAGACAACGTGTATTCTAAAGCTTGCCTTAAACTAGCCTGTTACATGCTGGGTACATGCTGGCTGTAACCTGGCTAGTTTAAGGCAAGTTTAAGGCATTTCTGCATTGACTAATGACCCATCGGATTAACACAGCAGGGGTCTGCAGTTTGAATGGGACTGCAAAGGACCCCCGCTGTTAATCTGATGGGCCATTAGTCAATGCAGAAATGCCTCAAACTTGCCTTAAACTAGACCCTTCCTGCACTTACTAGAACCTCCCCCTGTATCTTTAATTAGAATCCTTGTCTTCCTAAATAGTATGTGCTTTTTCATTAGATTTTTCTACATAAACCTTTTTCTTCACCTACCTGTGATATACTGTTTCTTCATTTACGCTAAACCTCAGTTTGGGTAATGTACAGATGCAACACTATGGTCGGTCGCACTGGTACCCCTAAAACTGCCGTGGCACCGTATTTTGTCCATCTGTGCTCACGTTTGCTTGTAGTCTCAGTAAGGAGACTTAATGGCCCATTGGGATTAACACAATGGATGGCAATTGCCACAATAAACCTTGCAATATGTGTTACCCACACCCTGTGCCCTCAACAAACCCTATACCCCCCTATCATACATTACATTTATTATTATTTTTTTAAAACATAGGAATGTTACCATAGGCTGGTGGGGGCCCTCGGGTGGTACCCGTGGGTTTCCGGCAGCCCTTGGGTGGTCCCTGTGGGTGTTCGGGGGTCCCCGCTGGTCTGCGGTACCAATCCTGTGCTTTAAAAAAAGAAATGGGAAATAAATACACCCCCATCCCCCATAACACATACAGTACAGTAATGGGCAAAATTACATTTGTCCATTTAATATAAAACATTAAGCTTCAGAAATAAAATAAATAAAACTTGCACTCACACCTGCCAGGCTGCCACGATGAAGGCCATCCTCATCCTGATCACCGTCCAGGTCCTCCGTTGGTCACAAACAATACAATACAATCAAAAATATAATCTAATGTCCCCTAACCCCTTAACCACCTTAGCGGTTATTAATCGCTATTTTAATTAAGGGGTTAACCCACCCTCTCCCACTACTCACCCAGGAGGCCTAACCACCCTCCCCAGACAACTACCCCCACCCTTCACCAATTCATTGGTACAGTGGGTACATCATGCCCATATAATATGGGCATGATTTACCACTATAGCAAGAAATGTTTAAGGAATAAAAAAACAGGCCCAAATAAAACAATTTTACATTGCAAAATGAACACATTACTAATGCCAATCAAACAATTAAATGGCACATATAATATGGGCATGATTTAACACTATGACAATCAAATGTCAACCTAAAAAATGCAATCACAAACAAAGGGGGGGGGGAGTATTTATTTCAAAGTATTGGCTGTTATGTTTTTTTGGCCACACGATTGGTACCGCTGGCCAGCGGGGACCCCCGAACTCCCGCAGAGATCACCTGAGGGCCCTGGACTCCCGCAGCGATCACCCGGGGACACCCGTCGGCCTGTTGTATTAATTGTATGGTGAAAAAAACGTAAACCATTATTTTATTCATGGCTCCATTCTTTTGCACAAAAGGTAACCGGGCGCTCTCTAAAATAAACTGATCACCTCTAATAAAGTGGATGGAAATATGAATGGAAATACACACCCAGGACATACTTGAAAACGATAGGTAGCTCTCAATGTATTACTTCTTGGTAAAATATTTTATAAATAAATAGGGATCCCCCGTCTGCTGCTCAACCCCTTCCTAGGAGATATCCTTATTCTCCCACAAACCTAAAGCACAGTTTGCACAGATCAGAGTGAATCCTCCAGAACTCAATCCATTAGCTGCAGTACTGGCTGGAAAGGCAGACAAGGACACTGGATGCTTGGACTGCTGATGTCAAAGCAGGAAGTGTAGAGGGGAAACACAGCCTGTGGAGGATAGCAAACAGACGGCACCTGTGGAGACGATTAGCAGCTCCCTTCAATCACCGGAGGTAGCAGGTCTTCAAAGGACTACTGCCTGAAACAGCTGAGCAGTCCGACGGACCCCCCAGAAGCAAGCACCGTCCTCACAGTCTCCATGCCAGCAGCAGATGTGCAGAGGGAGTGAGACTTCACACTCTTCAGCCTGTTCGTGTTTTTTGTCTATTGGAGGCTTCCGTAGCCAAGAAGTGAGGGGTTGCATTCCAGATGCCATCTTGCATTCCAACACTATGACGTGCTGCAGATGCCGAATAGAAGGAGCTGCAATCAAGGAGAGTACCCACACTGACTATCTTCACCTGCCGATCTTACTGTATGAGTTTTTAAGTTATTACTATTAAATCACCACATATTTTATTCAGACTAGCCATCTACTTTGGTGGGATCTGTGGAGTTATTGGGGACACTTGCACAGTAGTTGCCGCTTGAACAACTAAGAGCAGACCAACTCACCTCAAGTTAAACCTTTATGGGTTTTAACTCACACTGGCCCGTGTGAGTATTCATTATTATATACCTATATTCATTCACTGTCCCCAGGGAGATTATTCAACATCCTCTCATTAGTTTTTATCAGTAGATACTGTATACTGACTCCTATCTTTGATTCCTCTCTTTCACTTTGGGGGTAATTGAATATCTGGAGGATCCGTGTGCTCACCAGCAGCTAAGGGGAAGGTGTTTGCTCACACAGGCCTGAATGAGTACTTGGAGTCATTTATTTATTCCACTTCACCATCTTGGAGTAATTTACTTATTCCACTTTAATATCATTGACTCTCAGTTATATATAGAGTGTATTGTTCCCACCTGTATTTTGCTGTTGTTTTTGGCTGATCTGCGCTCCCCTTGTTTCTCTATTTTTTGTCTACATTTCTTTTGCGCCAGCCTTTAGCTGGTGCAAAAATCTGTTGTGCTGTTAAAGTACGATTCACTTATCACTGCTCAGTGAATCGCGCTGACTGGCAAAAAACGGCGCATTTGCCATTTGTTGCCTGATCAGACTATTTTTAATAGAGTTTTGTGCAGAGTTTGCGTATCTTTTTCCAGTGTGTTGGTGTTTGCACTGATTTGCAATTGCAGGGTTTGGAGTATTGTGCATTTTTGCCATTCTAATTTCTGTTTTTTTCCATATAGTTGATGGATCAGTTTGTTTCTCACTGGTGAGTTTGCAGAGTTCTTCAGCATAATGTGAATTGTGTGTTGTTGCAAGTGGGTTTTTGATCTTCAGCCCATTTGGTATCCAGTTCCTTCTCTTGCAGTCTGATAGGAAGTAGATGTCGCTTTTTAGTTGTGATTCCTTTGTAATCAGTTTGGTCAGTGTCTTTTTGTGCGGTTATTTAGCCATAGATTCCTTTGCAAATCAGTATTGAGACCTGAAGAAGAGAGGAAAGCTTGTCATATGACATAAATTGTTAGTCCAAATAAAAAAAGGTATCACCTAATACTGAAGAACTAATTTATTCTGCACTATCTATCTATCTATCTATCTATCTATCTATAATATATATTGTGACAAACGGCTTACTTCGGGGCTTCACCGTCTGTCTGGGACTGTTAGAACACGGTCTTTTAGGGTAGGTTAAATGACGAGGCGTAACGTGCTGTTCCTTTAAACAGGCTATTGCCTGGTTTATTCAGTCCCAGGCACTGAGACTGCCACACGGAATTCAAAATACTACATAAGCAAAAAAAAACCCTGCTCGTCAGAGCAATAACTTAACTAAGGTTTTCCCTGACTGGGGTTGGACTGGCTTATCCAGTTCCAACAACAAAAATAAGGAACTTTGCAGTTTTAGACAAAAGGAATAGAATGATTTAACCTGTGTGGTGAGAGGCGTTTCCCCTCTCTGCTTCCAGCAGCCTTCCTGCCTCCAGGCTCTTGGGGAGAGGGGAGAGGAACCAGGAAATCAGTCTTAAATACCTGATTTCTAACTAGCAGGACAGGTGACAGAAATCAGGCAGCAGACAAACTTTGGTCTGGATCCCTCACCCCTCAGTTCAAGCACTTGCCAAACTGTGGGATGGAGTGCATGCATTCAGAGGCTGCACTTTCCAGCCTAAACAGGATAGAAACTGTTCAGTATCCTGGGAGCCCTATATATGGAATTTATCACCATACCCTGGTTTCTGTCACAATATATATATATATATATATATATATATATATATATATATATATATACTGTTTTGTTTTTTTCTATTATGCATGATCAATCTTTAGAATATACTGAAAAGTGGAAAGCAAAGCCTAGTGCTGTACACATATTTGTAGTACTGTAGTTGTTGCCTTGCATTTCTCTTGCGTATAACAGCTAGTATAACAGCTGTTGCACCTGGTCCCTCTCCAATATCTTTGATCTCCTTGTTGTTTTGGAGAAGATACTATATATTAATTGCTAGTCCTTTTCAGAAAAGTGTGCAACAGCATGACATCTTCTAATTGACATACACTGTTCTCCTGTGCATATTTCACAGATGGATGTTAATAATTTGCTATATTTGACAAAAAGCATATAATATAAATAAAAATGTTTTCATCATTAAATAATAAAATAAAAAATAACTTTTTGTAAATAAATAGTTAATGGAATGTTGTGCTTTCCAAACATTATTGGCTCAAATGGACACATCTGAATAGTATTAGCATACATACCTAAAAGTACAGCAAGTATAGATCCATAACTATCAATACACAACCCACTCCAGTGGTAGTAATCTAAACCTCCATACTGTACTGTAACTCTGAATAATTTTTATCTGTGGATAGCATAACATAGTTAGATATATATTTTAATGTAGTAATCTACCATAATCAACTTTTTTTTTTTTTTAACAGAATTGGAAGTTAGAAGTCCCCGGATGTGAACTCAGCTGTTTTTATTTCCAGGGCACCGTGTGGTTCTGATTATGAAAATAAATATTAGTAGGATTTATTACCGGTATAGATAATCACTGTTTTTATTTGCAGATCTCAACGTTTTTTTTAAAAAAAATTCTCCCTTTTTGTTCCTACTATGCACATCTACAGTACTTCCAGCAGCATACATGTATCTCTAGAAAAATCCCATATAATTATGGGTAGCAGGTAGAGATGTGTGACATTTTTGCAAATATTTGAATCAAATGTCAAATTAGCATATTCCTTTCAGATGCACATTTTCATGGATTAGTCTTAAAAATGCAGATTGTTGTTTGTTTGTTTTTCACTGAAAATCTGCAGACAGCTTTGGATTTATTAAAAACCAGAATCCATAAAGTATGGGGGGAGAGGGAGGGAGAAAACATTTTGTACTTTATTAGAGTCACAAGATAAATAGCCCATCAAACCTCCCTCTAAATAACATATGGAGAGATACCTGTGCTTAAAAAGGAGCGCGCCTTTGAAACCTGGGAGGTTTGCAAATTAGATCTACCTGTACAAAGTACATCTAAATTACCCACAGCCCACACTTCCTAAATGGATTTCCATAAGACCTACATTGCCAAGCATAAAGCACTTGGGAGAAGAGATGGGTGAATCCGCCTAAATCTGTTTCCCGGATTTTCTCACATTTTCCCTCCAAAATCTGAATGAATGATGAATCCGAGGAGTAAAATCTGAGGGTTTAGGGGACGGACAGCGCATCAGTTCCCTAACACAAACTATGGGGAGCACTGCGGAAACCCACTGAGTAACAGTGAGACACGACCTACCCCCTTACTGGTACACGCTTTTGTTAGGTTTTAAATGTGAGTGTGCTTTCGGCGATTGTCCAAGTGCTAATACACTTTTTTACAACCTGCACTATTTTGTCATCGTTTCTCTCATCCACATGTGATCACTATACAGCGTTCCAAGAGGAGTTATACTAGGAGCCCACACCTGTGATTGAAGACGTATACCATGTTTTGTGAGAGCTGACCTATTACTTGTTTTTTTTTCACTTTCTTCACATTATACACAGCATTATTTATACCTGTGGTATTTACCCTTTTGCCAGCGCTCCCCTCTTTGTCTACCACTGGTAATCCAGCAGGCTGACGGTGGATGTCTAAATGAGGCGTAATAATGTGCGCCCCGTTTTTCTTGTTGTGGTAAACTGCAACTCCACTGGCTCTAACATTTTGATGCCTAAAATGAACCACATAATTGAAGTTAGGAACAGTCAGTTGTTCGTTATTGTCCAACCAACTCTCAGAAAGGAATAAGATGTTGCACTGTTTCGTTACTGAATCAGTGAGGTCTGTGTCGTGCACTTGATTGCTCTTGGCAGGTTTGCTTATTAAAGTACTGGTTCTGTCTCAGGTTTGGATATAAAAGTACTGGTGCTGTGGCAGGTTTGCTTATAAAAGTACTGTTTGCTTGCCTGATCGCATTTTCGTCTGCATGATCAACTTTGAGTGCTGTATGAATTTTGAGCCAGCTGGGGCGCACGCATGCTCGTACATGCACCTGATTGCTTTTTTGTTTCCATCAACGGCTTTTAGTGCTGTGAGGATTTTGAGCCAGTGGGGGCGCACGCGCAATTGTGCACACACCTGATCGTGACGCCTTTCGTCTCCATGAAGGAGCTTTAGTCCTATGAGAATTTAGGTAGGTGCCAGCAAAGAAGTTATAAAATGAAGAGAACAGGCAGAGACACACTCTGACGTGTTTCGCAAATGTGTGCTTTGTCAAAGACTAAGCATACTCTTTGACAAAGCGCTCACATGCACAAAATGAGTCAGAGTTTCTCTATGCCTATTCTCTTCATTTTTATCATGTTGCCAATGGCTCAATAAATATTTTTCATCTATTTTTGAGCGATCCAACCATTACTTTTTTCAAGCAGTGCACCTCTTATTTCGGCCCTCACAGGATTCCACTTCTAATAGCTGGATTACCTACAGATATGAGCAGAAGAGCTCAAAAGTATGTTGTGACAGTGGTACTAGTTTTAGCTCCCACTGCAGAACTGTGAGTTCTGATTCTGTTGGGCCTGGCACAGTGGAATAGCCAGACATGTGCAGGCCCCTGGGCAAAACATTTTCCACGACCCCCTCATGTCTCTCTCTCTCTCTCTCTCTCTTTTCTCACCCTCATGTCTCTCTCGCTCTCTCTTTGCACCCTCTCTCTCTTTGCTTTCCCTCTCTGCTCTCTCTCTTTGCTCGCTCTGTCTCTCTGCTTTCTCTCTTTTCTCTCTCTCTTTTTTTTCTATCTCTTTGCTCTCTCTCTTTGCTACAGTACCGACACACTTTATTCGAGTGTGGTCGGTACCGCAAGCCGGGAAATCTCCCGGCTTGCTAGTGGCCGCCCCTCGGCGTGCCGCGCGTCATAGACGCGCGGTCACGCGTCTTCGGGAGCGTGCGCCCCCTGCACGCGCGTCCAGGGGCTCCCCGAGGGAGCCCTGGTGTCCCGCGATCGCGGGACGGCGGCAGGGGGTTCCGGGGGACCCGGCGGACCCGGCAGCGGTAGGGAGAGCGCCCCGATCGGAGGGCGCTCTTCCGCTGCTTCGGCGCGCGCCCGTCACTCTCGGGCGCGCGCCAGGCTACTGCTGCGGCAGAGAACGGGCAAATGCTCGAATAAACTCTGCCGCAGCAGTATCTCTCTATGCTCTTTCTTTCTCTCTATATGCACTCTCTATTTCTCTACCTCACTTCTCACTCCTCTCACTCTCACTTTGTTCTCTCTCTGCTCGCTTTGCACGCTTTCTATCTCTTTACTCTCTCTCTCTCTTTGCTCTCTCTCTGCTCTATCACACTCTCTCTCTCACGTTACTCTCTCCCTCATGTCTTTCTTTTCCCTCATATATTTCTCTCTTGTACTTCATTTTCTCTGTGTGTCTATTCCTTCCTTTATCCTTTCCTTTCATTGTCTTTTTTTTACCCCTGTGATTTAACCTTTCCCTTCCCTCTCACCTTTCCCAGCTGTCTCTCAGGCTGTAGATCCAGCCCCACTCTGCACGACTCGAGGCCTCCTGACCTACTGTAGGCCCCGCCCACCTATGGAGGCTCTGGAGTGGAAGGAATTTCCCCTCTGCTTCCTACGGCATCTCAGGGCCCTGCCCTCTAACCCAGGCCCCACCCACCTGCAGAGGAAGCATTTCCCTCTGTGCTTCCGTCCTACTGTTTCTCAGGCCTGCAATGTTCCACAAACAGGGGGGGGGGGAGAGCAGGCCCCCCAAGTGCATGGGCCCCCAGGCTTTGCCTGGGCTGCCCAGGCTATTGCTATGTCCCTGGCCTGGCACCAGTACCCTCTTCCTCACAAGGTGTTTTTTTAAAATAGATCTTATGGAAATACTTTTAGGGGGTGTGGGGTGTGTTATTTAAATATACTTGCATACCTCATTAGCATATCTCCCAGGTATCTCAGGTGTGATTTTTTTTTTACCACAGATGTGTCTCCATGTTGTTTGAGGTGATATAGTGTGTGTGTGTGTGTGTGTGTGTGTGTGTGTGTGTGTGTGTGTGTGTGTGTGTGTGTGTGTGTGTGTGTGTGTGTGTGTGTGTGTGTGTGTGTGTGTGTGTGTGTGTGTGTGTGTGTGTGTGTATAGAAACCGTAAATATTCCTGTATATTCATTTGCATGTCTTAGACAGGTCTGCAACCCTGTCTTTCACCATTATCACCCAGCACACAGCACTTCCACTGCAGCAAGGGATTCTGGGAAATGACATGCAAATGAGCACACAGTGCCACTTTTTATCTCATGCTCACATTACATGAGCAACCCTTAGTCAATGCATGCTGCTTTAAACACAGCTTTTAAGCAAGGACTTGGGAGATGCAAAGTCAGTTAACCCACTCACAGACATGTTTCAACCTTGATGGATATCATCAGTGTGTCTGTGAGTGGGTTAACTGACTTTGCATTTCCCAAGTCCTTGCTTAAAAGCTGTGTTTAAAGCAGCATGCATTGACTAAGGGTTGCTCATGTAATGTGAGCATGAGATAAAAAGTGGCACTGTGTGCTCATTTGCATGTCATTTCCCTGAATCCCCTGCTGCAGTGGAAGTGCTGTGTGCTGGGTGATAATGGTAAAAGACAGGGTTGCAGACCTGTCTAAGACATGCAAATGAATATACAGGAATATTTACAGTTGCTTTATGCTTTACTGTGGAGGGTTTTAGTCACTTTTTTTTACCCACCATAACCTTAATAGTCGTGGTGATTATATATATAATACTTGGGAATATACTAAAGTAGCTCCCATGAAATTGATTATCAAAATCTGCAGATGGATTTATTATAAAATTGTATGGTGGATTTTAATAAATTCCACGTGGAATGGATCTGATGGTGGATTAGGGTGTATCTGTAGGCTGGAAAAAGAATTAATGCCCAATTTGCCTCCGCATTTCCAAATGTGGATCGGATTTTTACATTTTTGCCCATCTATAGTAGGAGGGAGCTCTAAGCGTATATATATTTCATGTTAATTGATCATCTTTATTTATAGTTAGTTCCTCTGTTACACAGGTGAAAGATGGCCAGATTCTATCAAAACTTCATTTATTTTATTATCTTCTTTAGAAACAGACAAAACCAACTGATTTATTCACAGGTGTGCTTCCCTCAGGGTTAAGGAACAAAATGATAAATCATGCTTAAATCAACTTTAAAAAACCAACAGTAAAACATGAACTTGGGTTTCATTTGTAAGCAGGATAATTACAAGCAGCAACTTCTAACTTCTACATTCAGTTCAAAAGGGCACTTAGCCCACAACTCT
This sequence comes from Ascaphus truei, assembly GCF_040206685.1. Lineage (NCBI taxonomy): Eukaryota > Metazoa > Chordata > Amphibia > Anura > Ascaphidae > Ascaphus > Ascaphus truei. The sequence goes on from NC_134485.1 coordinate 52,622,445, forward strand.
TGAATACAATACCACTCTCTGAAGGGTTTGAGTGTACCAATTAACTCCATGTTTGTTATTTTTAACCTTTTCTATCCCAATTAAAGTTGACAAATAGTACTACGTTATGTGCAGCATCCGTTAAATGTTTAGCCATGGCTTTCTTTTCATCTTTTCATTTCTAATTGCAATTTTATGTTCACAGATTCTCTGCCTTAAGAATCTGGATGTACATTTAACATATAATTTTGAGCATACAACTTCTGAAAAGGCAATGACAAAAGACACATATTTAATTTATTTCCAGGTATTGAGTTGTGTAAATGATCTAATATTATAGGTAAAAGTAAACAGTGCACATCTCCCTCATTTATAATTCCCGGTTGGTTGCTTTCCTAACCAGGTTTCCCTTAATCGTGAAATAAATTAACTTTTAGTAACTATAGGTCCTATTTATCAAGTGCTACTATGGGTTTTTGCACTTTTTCTGGAGTTTGCTTCCATTGACTTGTAAACTTCATGAATGTGCCCCTACAATATGTCATCAATGTTCTTATTCCTACAATAAAAAAAATCTAGGAATATTTCTTAAGCATTGCATATGTCGTTGTTTATTTGTAACTAATGTTCCTACCAATGTATTAAAACCAAACTTTTAAAAAAAAATCAGTGTAATTAACAATAAAATGTCAATTAAAGTGGGTGTACAGTACCTTTCTTTACTAACTCTTCCTTTGCTGTATTTTATGTATTAAACTTTTTTGTGTTGTATATTTGCAAGTAGAAAAATACATTTTTGCCAAGATTTTTCTTTAACCCCCTTAAGATAAACACATTGATATTTTTTTTTTATTATTTCACTTTGATTTATTACTTCTATAGTTTAATAGTATCACAGATTCTCCTAACACTACCCAGTTCATGAACGGTTTCTTATAGATCATGAAATGTAACCTATTTCAAAAGCAAAACAACAATAAAAGGAAGAGACTTCATATCAAAGGATGTACAGTACATTTGTATCCTATGAAATGCTCATTAAGGTGTTGATGTGGTAAATATAAATCTTCTACCGAACCATACCATAAAACTAACAGATTATCTTTATAACTTAAGAAACATAAAACTTTAGTTATAAAGAATCATAAAATATGACTGAAAGGAATATTTGTTCTGAAAACGTTAATTTTCAAAATGGTCAACAATTAAATTGGCCAAATCTGGTGAAAATGATGATCTCATGTCTATTCCTTTTGTTTGAAGAAAAATATTATCGTATGAATATATGTATATATTTATTTATATAGCGCCATTAATGGATGCAGTTACCAATTTGATTGTTCAGCCTGCCGCTCCTCCTGTCATTCGCCACAATTTATCCCAAGCCGCACCGTGCAGTGCAGATTGGGAGACATAATGGCCCATCTGATTAACATAGCGGCGGTCCCTGCATTTGATTGGGAATCGCACTGTGTGAATCCTACCGGGTTTCACCTGTCTGTAAGAGACATGCAGTAAGAGATAGATTTTTTTTTCTTTTTTTCTTTTTTCTTTGCAGTAAGAGATAGACTGAATCAGACACTCTCCCTGCGCATCTCTAATAGGCGATCGCGTTGCTTTTATTTTAATAACATATTATTGTAGCAGAGGGTCTCTCCGGAGATGAATTGCATTATTTTCAGGTCCGGGGATCCCTTGCTTTCCGAGTTACAGGCCCCATTTAAGGGGTGCCGGTATCCGAGGGATCATGTTTATATTCTCCAGCCTCATAGCCCACGTGATCGGACATTTAAACACAGAAGAGGGATACCAGCACCCCATAACGGGGCCTGTAACTCAAGAAGCAAGGGGTTCCCCAAGGCTGAAATTAATGCGGTTCAGCTCAGGCTACAATAATATGTTGTTAAGATAAAATAAAAGCAGCTTCTACCTTAGCAGCTAGCCGCTAAGGCAATGAAGGGGTTCAGTCAGATTACTTGGTTTACTGGGGATAGAGTGGGTGAGTGAAGGGGGTAGTTGCCCCAGGGTGGGTGGTTAGGCCTACCATCATTACCTTAGCGGTTGTAACCTCTATGGTAATGAAAGGGTTAACGCCTCACACTACCCACTAAAAGCCTAGCCACCCACCCTGGGGCAACTACACCCTTCACCCACCTCCTCTACCCCCAATAAAAATTACAATATGTACCGCCCCCCCTAATAAATTCCGTACAGTACAGTAATGGGCAAAATCACTCTTACCTTAAGTACACCAAAAACGTTCTCCATAAACTAGAGGGCATCTTTATTACTGCAGCCATCTTGTTGGTTAGCCTTGATGTGGAAGGGCTTTATACAAGCATTCAACATAGGTCAGGTCTAACAGCTTTGTCACATTTTTTATCAACAAGGGGCAGTGGCATGAGATGCATAACACGTTTGTGTTAAAATGACTCAAATTCAAACTGACAATAAACTACTTCCTTTCAACAACCAATAGCTAGATTTTGCAAAGGCTTTTGATACTGTTGATCATGCTATCCTGCTTAACAAACTCCAGAGCTCTGGAATAGGGAAGCATGCTTTAAACTGGTTTCAGTCCTACCTATCAGGAAGATCCCAACATGTGTCCATCTCAGGCTCTAACTCCAACCCCCTGGATATCACCTGTGGTGTCCCGCAGGGCTCTGTTCTGGGGCCCATACTCTTCTCAGTGTTCATTAATGATCTTCCCACAGCTTGTAAGGAAGCTTCAATACACATGCATGCAGACGACACAATCCTATATGCACACAGCCATAGCCTCTCTGACCTTCAACACATAATTCAGTCTGACTTTTTGAGACTCGAAAACTGGATTTCCCAAAACAAACTGTTTTTAAACACTGACAAGACTGTAACAATGGTATTTGGGACCAAGACTAAATTTTTAAAGCTTCCAGCGACTGAGCTCCTGATTAGAACCAACGCTAACACCACCCTAACCCCTGTCACTAGTTTTAAATACCTGGGCTTATGGCTTGACTCCCACTTAACATTCGGAATGCACATTGATACCCTGACAACAAAGACCTATGCCAAACAAGGGGTACTTTACAGGAACAAATCCTCCCTAAGTCTCTTGGTCAGAAAGCGTATCGCACAGCAGATGCTAATGCCAATTATTGACTATGGAGACATAGTATATGGCTCGGCACCTCAAACCAACCTTAGCAAACTTGACACTCTCTACAATTCAATTTGTCATTTTGTTCTCCAATGCAACTACAACAAACATCACTGCGAAATGCTCAAAGAACTAGATTGGTCATCACTCGAGTCTAGGCGCAAAGTTCACCTTTCTTGTCTTGCCTTTAAATTCTTTATGGGCAAGCTACCCACCTACCTGAACAAGCTCCTCACCCCTACCACATGCAGCACTTATCACCTGAGATCAGACTCCAAAAGACTGATCATGGTCCCAAGGCTCAACAAAATATCCGGCCGTTCCTCCTTCTCTTACCGTGCACCCCAAAACTGGAACAACCTACCAGAGACTCTCACATCCACCACCAGTTTAAGTTCTTTCAAATCTAAGGCTGTCTCACATTTTAATCTGGTCTGTTACTGTTTCATACGCCCATAATATATATTTTCTGTGCATGCAATGTCTTGTATATAATGTATACCCTGTTCATTTATGTAACTGTATTTGTAACCATGTATTATTTGTCTTACTCTGCGCCCAGGACATACTTGAAAACGAGAGGTAACTCTAAATGTATTACTTCCTGGTAAAATATTTTATAAAAAAAAAAAAAAATACTACAATCAAATACAAGGCACAGCAAAGCGGACGAAGTATGCACCCTCATAAGCCAATTTATATCTAGGCTGGTGGAAGTCAGAGGAGATATTTAAAGAACAACTATAATGATTCACCACCCACATTGATATGTGGGTGAGATTTACCGATGATGTGTTCATGCTGTAGCATGGTACAGTGGATTTAATAAAATTTATCAGCATTCTTAACAACAACACCAAGAACCTAACACTTACCTTGGAAAACGATCCACATAGTATGTGCTTCCTTAACATTAAGATACTACAAGGAGTTGTATTGTAGTGTATCTCTTTATTTATATAGCGCCATTAATGTACATAACACTTCACAGTAATAATACGCGACAATCATATAAATAACAAATATAAATAACAGGTCATGGGAATAAGTGCTTCAGACACAAAAGTAACGTTTAAGAAGAGGAGTCCCTGCTCCGAGGAGCTTACAATCTAATTGGCAGGTAGGAAGAACGTACAAAGACAGTGGGAGGGCATTCTTGTAAGTGCGTCTGCAGGGGGCCAAGCTTGATGTATCATTCGTATAGTATTAGCCACAATGCTACTCATATGCTTCTTTAATTAAGTGTCTTAAGGTGGGTCTAAAAGGTAATTAGAGAGGGTGCTAGTTTGGTATTGAGGTGAAGGGTATTCTAGAGGTGCGGGCACAGTAAGAAATGTTTAAGGCGTGAGAGGGCTTTAGATACAAAGGGGGTAGAGAGAAGACATCCTTGAGAAGAACGTAAGAGTCTGGAGGTTGCATAGTGAGAAATTAGGGCTGAGATGTAAGGAGGGGCAGAAGAGTGTAAAGCTTTAAAAGTGAGGAGGAGAATTGAGTGTGAGATGCAAGATTTTATCGGAAGCCAGGAGAGTTTATCTCAGCAGGGGAGACGCTGAGACAGATTTAGGAAAGAGTAGAATGATTCTGGCAGCAGCGTTTAGGATAGATTGTAGGGGAGATAGGTGAAAGGCAGGAAGGCCAGACAGTAGGAGGTTACAGTAATCAAGATGGGAAAGAATGAGGGCCTGAGTGAGAGTTTTAGCAGTCGAACAATAGCGAAATGGGCGTATCTTTGTAATATTGAGGAGAAAAAAGCGACAGGTTTTAGAAATGTTTTGAATGTGAGAGGAGAATGTGAGAGAGGAGTTGAGTGTGAAGCCTAGGCAGCGTGCTTGGGCTATTGGGTGAATGATTGTACTTCCAACAGTAATGGAAGGAGGTAGTAGGGCCATGTTTGGGAGGAAGTATGAGGAGCTCTGTTTTTGCCATGCTAAGTTTAAAGCGGCGGAGGACCATCCAGGATGATATCGCAGAGAGAAATTCCGAAATTTTGGTTTTTACAACAGGTGTAAGATCGGGGGTTGAAAAGTAGATTTGTGTGTCATCAGCATAGAGGTGATATTTAAACCCAAGAGATGTGATTAGGCCACCTAAGCACTGGTAAGCGGTATACCGGTTGGCCAGTATTTAAGGATAAAGCGTAATTGCTGTAGTAACATTGAATTCGACAGACAGGCGGCACTTATGACAAAAAGGTTTAAAGATCATGGATACAGCAATAAAGTGATTAAGACAGCATATAAGTGAGCAAAAAATTTGCAACGTCTGGATTTACTTAAAGAAAAAACACTGTTCAGAGAATAAAATAATATGCTTTATTGGTACAGTCAATAACCAGTGGCACACGGCACATGACATTCTACAACTTCACTGGCACGTACTAAAAGTTGACCCTGACATCCAAGAGACACTCTCTCTCTCTCAGACACACTCTCTCTCTCAGACACACACTCTCTCTCTCAGACACACACTCTTTCTCTCTCAGACACACACTCTCCCTCCCTCAGACACACACACACTCTCTCTCTCTCTCTCTCTCTCTCTCTCTCAGACACACACTCTCTCTCTCTCCCTCCCTCAGACACACACACTCTCTCTCTCTCTCTCTCTCTCTCTCTCTCTCAGACATACACTCTCTCTCTCAGACACACACACTCTCTCTCTCTCTCAGACACACACTCACTTTCTCTCTCTCTCTCTCTCAGACACACTCTCTCTCTCAGACACACTCTCTCTCTCAGACACACTCTCTCTCTCTCAGACACACTCTCTCTCTCAGACACACTCTCTCTCAGACACACTCTCTCTCTCAGACACACTCTCTCTCTCAGACACACTCTCTCTCTCAGACACACTCTCTCTCTCAGACACTCTCTCTCTCTCTCTCTCTATCTATCTATCTCAGACACTCTCTGACACTCTCTCTCTCTCAGACACTCTCTCTCTCTCTCTGACACACACTCTCTCTCTCTCTCTCACTCAGACACACACTCTCTCTCAGATACACACTCTCTCTCTCTCAGACACACCCTCTCTCTCTCTCACACTCTCTCAGACACACTCTCTCTCTCTCTCTCTCTCTCAGACACACTCTCTCTCTCTCAGACACACTCTCTCTCTCTCTCTCTCTCTCTCACTCACTCTCTCTCTCTCTCTCAGACACACTTTCTCTCAGACACACACACACACACTCAGACACACACAGACACAAACACTCAGACACACACACACACTCACACACACACTCAGACACACCCACACACACTCAGATACACACACACACACACACACACACACACACACACACACACACACACACACACACACACACACAAACACTGACACACACACACACACACACACACACTCAGACACACACACACACACACACACACACACACACCCAAACACTGACACACACACACACACACACACACACTCAGACACACACACACACACACACACACACACACACACAAACACTGACACACACACACACACACACACTCAGACACACACACACACACACACACACCCAAACACTGACACACACACACACACACACACACACTCAGACACACACACACACACACACACACACACACACACACACACACACACTCAGATACACACTCAGACAGACACACAAACTCAGATACACACAGACAGACACACACACACACACAGACACACACACAGACACACACAGACACACAGACACATGGGAAATCGGAACAGGGAGGAAGGGGGAGGGCAAGGGGGAAGCAATTGAAGGCAGGCATGGAGCAGTAGTCACCTGACTTGCTCCATGCAGCAGGAAGAGGCGGGCCTCACTATGCAAGCTCCGGGCCAAAAAAAAATTCTGGCAGCGTTCCAACACGCGCCAGCCAATCGGGAGAGGGGTGAGGTTTTTTGTTTTTTTCCTTTTGTAACCGTTGTTCCATCTGGTCTGACCCACCCAATCTCACATTGGCCCCTGTGGTCTATCCAGCCCTCATTACATGTTCGTGTCTGGTGGTGCACCTGTAGGTAACAGGACTCCTGAGTCTCCCGCATGATGGTATTCGGGGATGTCAAGCCAGACAGGCAGTTGAGGTAGTGGGTGAAAGTCATACCTATATCAGGTGCAGCGCCTCCACCTCATCAGGATCTATGCGTCCGCAGGTAGATGGTCCTGATGAGGAACTCCTTCTTGGTGGTGAGGGCCCCTGGAGAGTAATTGCAGACTCACACCATGGGGTTCTCGTTGAACAAGCCATTTTTATTGTGCGTGGTGATAAGGGCCAGCTGCCCCTCACAGTCATTGCTCCAGCCGCACATTTCTTCGCGATCCCCTTTAAAAGGTACGCCCTCCCAATGGAGTGGGATCCCCTCTCCCTCGCAGGGAGATCACCCCTGTGCCAGGTCCCTGGACACAGTTGGCCTTCTCTGGCTGGATATATATCGGTGCAACTAGTTACTGCCCTAGTGGGCACCTTTGAACTTGCTGCTTCACCTTCACCATGTAACATCAACCCGCAGCAACCACAACGCACTAACTTTTGGCAGTGCCTTATATACCTCAGGAGGCAGGCACATCTCTGATGTCACTAATCATGGACTCAGAGCATGTAGCCACTCCCATCCATACATAGGGCACCCCACCAGGGTCTGAGGGCAAACATCCATGATTACTGCTTGCATTCCTGTAACTTACCAGGTTTTGCTGCCAGCAGGAGAGATGACTGTAGACATTGTTATGCATGGCTACATTTTGAAGAAAGCGCGCGCAGCGCAAGTTAAATATTGGCGAGCTGCGCCACAAATATGTTTGTTGTGGGCCGCATGCGGCCCTAGGGCGACGAGTTTGACATGCTTGCCTTAAACTATCCAGCGGTGTGAGCTTTACAACATTCCTTGTCACCTTGACCTGATGAAATTATTATATCTACACATGTGAGGCATTTGTTCCTTTGCGGCACAGCTGTGTTCCTCTCGTTACACCATTAATGCATCTTGCTTCAACTATAATGTATCAAGTTGGCAGTCCATATTGTTTTTTATATATTTATTTATATAGTGTCAATACTGTACTCAGCACTTTACAAAGACAATACTGTACAGGGAATTATAATACAATAAGCATAACAAAATCAGACAATAGGAAAGGACATCCCTGCCCTGGGGAGCTTACAATCTACTTAACTTCATCCTGTCTTTGTATTCTAATTTTGTCTAATCCTGTTTTAATTGAATTTCTTTCATCTAGAGATAGCAAAATAAAAAGTCAGTAAAAAATTTGAAAATAAACAATTTATTAAACAGTGCCTATGTGCAGTAAATAGGGATGCATACTAATTTGCATTCTAAAAAGCGATCCTGACATTATGTTTAGCCCACACTTATTGCCGCTTTAAATCTAGGCCCCAGTTTTATAAACAGTTTATTTTAAGATATCTTTACTGACTTTTTATTTTGCTATCCCTAGATGAAAGAGTTTCAATTAAAACAGGATTAGACAAAATTAGAATACAAAGACAGGATGAAGTTAAGTAGCCTTTACTTTAGCATTATCTAGTAACACATTGCATATAAAACATTGCCTTGCCATTTCTGATTAGGTCCCATGAGACTTTCTATCAATACTGTTTATACATCAAAGTCACATGCACAGTATAATTCAAGCACATTCTCTCATGAGTCCATTATACCAATACTGTATATCAACCACATTACAACCAGTGGTTCACACACTCCCCTCATACCTAAGGGACACAATACATTTTTACAGATACTAGAAAAATATAACCATAGTAAAGATTAACTGTGAGTTTCGAATGATATTTTGTCATTGTACACTTGTATACTGTACCTCATGGTAAGGGCTCGTTATATCTGATGCCGCTGGGCTGCCGCGCGATCCGGTGATGTCACGCTGCACTGCTGCCGAGTGGCATCCAGAGGAGACAGCAGAGAACAGATGCAGAGGAGGCAAGGAGGCGTGGCGGAGGCATGGATGTGAGCGATTCGCCCTGATTGGCTGAACCGCTCATATGACGCGGCCGTTGCCTGCCAAAAACAATTTGGAAAACCTCTTCAGGAAACTGCCGCCCTGCTGCTCCAGGCACCGCGCTGGTATGTAAACCTTCATCGGATTTCAACAATTTGTTTTCTAGCGCGAAGCCGCCGGCGATTTCTAGTATAATCATGGCCTAAGGATATTGAGGCAGTTAAAGTCTTTCTAGATTCCCATTAAAACGTCACAATGGAACAGAGTTCCTTCATTTTAAATTCTATTTCTTTTATTCTCACTCATAAATTATTTTATTTTGAAGGGGATTTTCTTATTAAAAAAATGTAAAACTTTGAGGGGGCCTAAATTTGCCCCAAGCTGGGAGAACCGTTTTATCTGCTTTTGGAAAACTGGTTCTATATTTAACTTGGTGCCCCCATAAATATAGGGGATCAGGGAGTGAACAAAAAAACAATAACCTGAATTTAAAAGTGTTGTGATTGTGCACTAGTCTCTCACTGCCACTAATTGCATCTATACCTGAGAGAATAGTTATTCATGCTTAAGTGAGGAGGCACTTCAACATGCACTGACTCCTTGACATGGTCAATATTGGCTAATATCTACATCAGCTAGAACCAGCACTACCCCTGCCCAATCATCACACTTTTAAATTCCAGTTATTTGTATCTTGTTCACTCCCTGATCCACTATATTTATAGGGGCACCAAGTTAAATTTACTTGTTTATAGAACCAGTGGTGACAGACAAACTGATTTTTTTTTTTTTTAGGTGGCCCATTACCATTGTGGCAATTTTTGCCTATATGGTGGTCATGTTTTACCATAGTGATAATCAATGGGTATAGGACATGGGGGATGGGTGTAGTTCCTCCAGGGAGGTTTGTTATCCCTCCCAGGTGGGTAGCGGGGGGGGGGGGGGGAAGATAACCCCTCTTTTACCATAGTGGTTAATAACTGCTAAGGTGATTATGAGGTTACAGCCAGTAGTTAGTTTATTTTATTTTGCTGTCAGTTCCACACTGACACAGAGGAACAGAAGGAATAGGACAGTCTTCATCCTGACAGGGGTAAATACAACTTGTATTAATAATAATAATAGCATGTTCTTGTATAGCGCTGCTAATTGAACGCAGCGCTTTACAGAGACATTTTTGCAGGCACAGGTCCCTGCCCCGTAGAGCTTACAATCTATGTTTTTGGTGCCTGAGGCACAGGGAGATAAAGTGACTTGCCCAAGGTCACAAGGAGCTGACACCAAGAATTGAACCAGGCTCCCCTGCAGCAATCTCAGTGTCAGTCAATGTCGTTACTCACTGAGCCACTCCTTCTCCCGCTAAGGTAATGAAGGAGTTAGCACCTCCCACTAACCACCTGAGAGGTCTAACCACCTACCCTTGGGCAACTACCTCCTTCACCCACCCTCTCTAACCCCAACAAACCAGGCACGCAAACCAGGTACTATGTTTAAACCTCTTAATTACCATAGTAGCTAGCCGCTACGGTAATGAAGCTGCTTTTATTTTATTTTGATGACATAGTATTATGCAGGGGGTCTCCTGAGTTGAACTGCATTCATTTCAGCCCCGGGTACCCCCTGCTTCCCGAGTTGCATGCTGCGGTATGGGTGCCAGTATCTACTTGCATGTTTAATTCTCCCGTGTCACGTGACCGGGACATTTAAACGCACAGGCGATACCGGCACCCCATACTGTATCTTGGGAAGCAGGGTGTCCCCGGAAATTAATACAGTTAACTCCGGAGACCTTCTGCTTCAATAATATGGTATTAAAATGAAATAAAAGCTGTGCATTCGCCTGTTACAGGTGTGCAGGGAGATGAATTGATTCTATCTACTCTCACTGTGCGTCTCTTACACACTGATGCAGCCTGGTAGGATTAACACAGCAGGAGTCCCATTCAGAAGCAGGGACCCCCGCTGTGGTAATCCTGATGGGCCATTCCTCCTGGTCAAGCTCTGTGCCGCGAATACTCGATTCTTGGTCCGCGGTTCACTATCACAAGCTAAGGCTACTGATAGAAAATGCTACAGTACATCTGTATGTAACAGTAATGCTATGCAATATGACACTGGATTTTGCATGTAAAGTAGCAAGTTCATTTGCAACACGTATTTTAGCATCAAAATAATAATTGACAGAGTGAAATTTTTAGCAGTGATATAATTGTTAAAAATGTATCCTATAGTATAACAACTAAAACTTCAATCCATTATCCCTTGCTAATGTTGGAGGATTGTTTTGCCTTGAACATGCTACTGACAAACCAAACTTGCTATTAATGTATTCTTGTTCAACTTAACACAATTTCCTTATTTTCAACTCCCCTTTATGGAAAAGAAGATGGAAACATTTTATTTTCTACTTTGTTTGCAGAAGTATTTCACATTTTCTAAACTAAAGCAAATACTATATTTAGTTCAATGGTAATAATGTAAATACTACACTGTGAATGTATACTGAGAAAGCTTGTGGTAAGACTGTGATAAAGTTTCACCCCCCAATCATTGTGGCCATCATTGAATAATGGTACAAAATCATATACAGTAACATCCTGTACATGACACCATAAAAAAAGAAACTGTTAATGATAAAAATGTATATATTTTTCCCAAATACATTTATTGAAAAAATAACTAGACAATTTGTCCACAAAATAGATGACCAAAAATAAGAAAGTAAAGAAAGAACGACATAGAGGCTAACACTGTTTGTGTTGTTAATAGTGTGTCGGTCTAAATTCAGAAACAACAAAAGCAATATGAAGCTTGAAAGCAAAGGTAAACTCTTTGGAATGAAGATAGGCTGAGGTTGCACAGATGGCTCAATATACACTGGGATATTTTCAAACAGTCTAATTTGTCATAGTGCTCATCCCAATACATCCTGCTACTTATAATTCTGATTTTCTTACTGAAATCCAAGACTAGAAGAACCAGAGAGCATTGTGATGGGAATTCAATAAGCAGGACAAACATATCCCAATGCACATGGAGCCATCTGGTCTATAGCTTTTTTTTATAAAATTTCCTGATGAACTGTTGCTTTTTTATCCCCCTACTAAATTAACTCATCTAAGGAAGAATACAGGATTCAATGATATTTCAAGCTTCAGGGCCTCCAATCTGTTTAAGAAGTCAGAGAAAACTAAATAGGAAAAAAAATGTGTGTGTTCAGCACATGCCATATTAATATACATATTCCTTTCTAGGTTATACAGAGGTTGAAGTTTCAATATAAATATAGTGTTCTACAAATTAAAAAAAAATAATCTAAATTGAGGGGGTGGGGTGACCTGGTGCTCTGCAAGATGTCAGCACTGATTTTTTTTTAACACAAACGCTATACAACAGAAGCATTAGCAATAACAATTTTGTGAAATTCTTCTATAATTTGATCAATCTGTGGTGTATTTAAAATTTAGAGGCATAGCTGGTTAGGCGGTGTGGCTGACTCCAGCTCAGGGGCCCTGGGATCTCAGGATGTCCCCCTACCTGTCTCCCACACCAACTGCATCCCTATTCGTGCACCTACTTCCAGGTCATCCTGCTATTACTGGATCGAGAGGTACTGTGGTGAAGGTGCGTCACTCGAATCCCTCGTGTCACTGGAAGGAACCCCCGGGTAGTGTCAGGACTCCTGATGAAACCTTTATAGGTGAAACGCGTTGAGTGCGATCCATTACGAGGTAGCAGGAGGACACATTGAATGATACCAGCCTGCGTACCATCCCACCTCGTACTACCAGGGGGTTCCTTCCAGTGACGTGAGGGATTTGAGTGATGTAGGAGGAAGACATACGCTACCTACCGCTCTGCCTCCAGCTGCTCTGAGGGACTCCTTACCAGACACGTGAGGATGGGCACTGCACGCCACACAGATCGCGGAAGCTGAATACTGTCGGCTTGGATAATTTTATCCCAATTGCTCGATTATATTATACAAAATGTGAATATATTTTATCACAGCTTTTTATGAATATGTCATGTGAAAAAGAAAGTACACCCTCTTTGAATTCCATGGTTTTACATACAGCTGCGGCCGCCTTTATCCTAATGCGGCCGGATCCGCGGCGCTCTGATAACCGTGGCCAGATGCTGTATATTTTCTTTTTTTCCGGAGCGCTTTCCAGTATGTTAGCGCTCGGATTTTTAGCACTATCTGCTATACTGCAATACCGTCTAAAAACACAGGTGGGCGTTTGCGAGCTGTTGTCTTAAAAGTCTAATAAATCTAATGCATGTCTAATGCATTATGTCTGTGTGTGTGTGCGCGCGCAGTATTTGTAAAATGGAAGATTTACAGTATACAGTATTACAAAAATATAGCGTCTCGCCTTCTTCGACTATAAAATTATCAAATTTCGGAGGCGCATGCGCGAGGCTGGAGCGGATGGTAGCATAAAGTCAGAGCTCCATCCCCCACCTCCCTAAACACTAAAAAAACGGCAATAATCACCGAGGAAAATCGGGGAAAAAAAGAGTAATAGGGCAGTGGATACTCCCGTGATGGCACCCCTAACAGCCAAAAAGAAGAAAGAGGGTGATTTACGAAGATACCTGGGTCGCTCTACCCCACGAGGCGCTGCCGCAACAAGGCCGCCAGAATCTGCAGCGGGATCCGATTCGGAGAGGGACGAGGACCCCCCGCATGAGCCCACCCAGATGCCGGTCAGAATATGTGACTTTGATAGGTTATATCAAGACATGAAGACCATGATTTACGTGGGGCTCGAAGATATGAAGAAGGAGGTCCAGGGGCTGGGAGAGAGAACAGGGGCCCTAGAAGAAAAGATGGCGGCCGCATCCAAACAAATTAAAAAGACAGAAAAAAAAACCACACACATGCAAGCCCAGATTGCAGAGATATTAGACAGGCAAGAAGATGCCGACAACAGAGACCGAAGAAACAACATCAGGGTACGTGGGGTCCCAGAGTCGGTCACGGATGCTGAAGAATATATAACCAGGTGGCTAGAAACACTGCTGCCTGACATCCCTGCCACAGAAAGGGCCATGGACCGCTGCCATAGAGCCCTAAGAAGCCGCCCAGCCGCGATGGAACAACCGCGAGATATTATAGCTAGGCTGCATTATTTCAAAACCCGAGAAGCTATCTTCAAATGCACAAGAGCGGAAGGGGCATGCCGGTTCGAGGGAACCACAATACAACTATTCCAGGACTTATCACCGATCACCCTCGCACGAAGAAGAACACTACACCCGGTTACTAAAGTGCTGAGGGACCGGGCAGTGCGATACCGGTGGACCTTTCTGTTCGGCCTGATGGTCCTACGGAATGGAAAGGCCATAACAATCAAGGACCCAGGGGAAAGCGAGGAATTCTTAAACAAACTTGGGCTGAAGGAGGGCCCGATGCAAAGTCCTAGGCGAGAGGTGCGAGAGGATCCAGAATGGAGCACCGAAAGGCCTCCAAAATCCCCTGAGGCCCGATGAATCCCGCAATACCCTGAGGAAAATACCTACTTAAAGTTGAACATAGTTCCAGTTTAATAATGGGGGTTACGGTTTGCCCACCAGTTTATCTGCCAAAGAGCTAGCCACAAGACCTGCTCAAGTCATCACCCTGCTGTAAATACCAGTAAAAGGACTATCCTGGCCACCTGAAAAAGTAAAATCAAACTCCTACCTGTAGCTGAAAATGGCGATCCGAGGTGGAACGCAAGTCGCCAAGAATGGCGTCGCAGCAAGCGTCTCACCGCATGGCTTCGTTGCGGAAGTGGAGGAGTTCCTGACACGGGAGCAGGTGAGGAGACGTCCTGCTTCGAGGGAAAATGGCGGCCGCCGGAAGCACGTTGCCGGAAATGGTCCAGACGCCATCTTGGAGGAGGCAAACAGAACAGAGGGACAGAGAGCGTCACCACTCGGCGCCGGAAGGGAACAACCGGCGGAAGGCGACCGGCGCACACAGCCCCACTAAAAAGAACATGGCGGAAGGCGCAATAAACCGCAAACAGAGCGGATAGCAACTAAGCTGGCCAGGCGAAAGTTAAGACATGAGAGGGGAGACCCACCCGGACACTCAGCGGGCAACAGGAAGGAGGGGGGAGGCTGGGACTTATCTCTACGAACTAGATAGAGGCAGGCAATCAGCAGGGCAACTCCAGACACGGCAAGAGGGTTCGCTCAGGGCCCACAAATAGAGTACCAGAGAGTTTCAGCATAACAACAACCCTTTCACCACACACATAGCTTCCCAGGGCAACAGTTAGCTGAAACGCTGCACAGACACTGAGTCAGACAGGTAACACACAAAAGAGTCTAGCGAGCAGGGGCAAGAAGTTTTTTCCTACAAGTTATTCCCTACACTGTATACATTACTCTTATAAAAAAAAAAAAAAAAAAAATAATAAAGAGTTCGGAGTTGATCTTATAGTTATCAACTTAAGTTACACAGCATTGCCGTTACAATATTCCGCTGCACAAGCAAGGGAGGGGGGGAGGGATGCTGTCCCCCGCAAAGGCTTTGTGAATGAGTCTCCACATGGGCATGGGTGAGAAGACCCAGGAGGGGCCCATGAAAGTCCCATTTAGGCCAGCCACGAAGGACGGGAGAGGGGGAAGGAGGGCCATCCCGAACTCCGTCCAGGCTGTACGCCTGAAGAGGGCAACGATGGAGAATGGGGGGGCTAGTTCCCGCCCATTCCCCGGACAGTTATTATGTGTTGAAATAAATGTTGAAATATGTTTGTTTATGTTTCCCCAGTGTGCTCCCCTCTGTATTCCCATCCCAAGGCTCCAGCACGCTGCCAGACGGACCCAACCACAGGATCACCCGGCATCCTCATCACGGACACCAGAGGCTCAGATGGTCGCTAACATAGGAGTGAAGGTTTGGAACCGCAAGCATGAATAAAGGGATTACTATCATATCACATAATGTCAAAGGCTTTAGCAACCCAGGGAAACGCAGACTAGCTATGACGGACTATAAAAAATCAGACCCTGACATCATCCTCCTGCAGGAAACTCACTTTTCTAAATCTAGTTCACCAAAATTTATAGATTATAGGTTTAAGAATTGGTTCTCAGCCTCAGCCACACAAAAAAAGAGAGGGGTAGCCATCCTGGTGCATGACCGTTTGCCCTTGACGATTAAGACCATTAAAAGAGACTACAACGGCCGATTTCTCATTGTAAGCGGCGAAATAAGAGGTCAACCAATCACGCTGGCAAACGTCTATGCTCCGAGCGAAGGCACGGAAGCTTTTCTTGAGAGATTCTTCGCCATACTTCAGAGGTTAGCACAGGGCTGTGTAATACTGGGGGGCGACTTCAACCAAACACTAGATCCTATACTGGATAGATGCACCCCAAGCGGAAAAAATAGCTCCAAGATAAGACAAGCGTGGAATAGAGGGCTGTGCACCAATAATCTACTTGACATTTGGCGAGAACAACATAGACAAGAGAAAGGGTTTACATTCTACTCCCACCCCCATGACCGCTACAGTCGGATAGACTACCTGTTTGTATCCAGTAGAATGGTTCCACAGATCTCCCACTCGGGCATCCACGATATTTCGTGGTCAGATCATGCACCGATTGAGCTGCGATGCACTGATTTTATTCTTGAGTTTATTCCAGGAGCGAACTGGAAGCTCAACGAAGTATTGCTAAAAATCCCCGCAATTGCACAAAACGTAGGGGATAAAATCAGGGAATATTTTCAGGAGAACTTAGGAAGTGTGACATCGCAGGCTACCTTATGGGAGGCCCATAAGGCGACTCTGAGAGGAGAGCTCATGAGGATTGCAAGCAGGCGAAAGAGGGAGAAGGACAAAAAAATCAATCAGTTGCAAGCAGAATTGGCAGTCCTCTCGACTCGACATAAAAAGAATAAAGACGCAATGACCCTTAAGGAGTTGCTAGACACTAAAACCAAACTGAATATTTTGTTAACCTCCCGTGCTGAGAAAGAGCTGACATGGACTAAGCGGAAATATTTTGAGAAAGCAAACAGGCCAGATACCCTACTTGCCAACAAACTAAGAGACAAAAACCAAAACTCCCAAATTCAGACAATCCGAACAGAACAAGGGGATCTGACCTCTGACCCCAAAAAAATAGTCAATGAATTTAAAAAATATTATGAGACCCTATACGATGGGGCGAAGGTGGCACACACGCCAACCACAAAAGCACGGCTAAAGACGTTCTTGGCCGAGGCACAGCTGCCTACAGTAACCAGAGAGGAGAGGGACGCACTACAGGCTGATTTTACTATCGAGGAACTCATGGAGGTAATGAAGTCATTGAAAGCAGCCAAAGCCCCAGGCCCAGACGGCTTTTCCAATCTCTATTATAAAAAATTCCGTAAAATATTAGCTCCTCATTTACTAAAACTTTGTAATTCCTTCTTGGATGGTGCCCCCATCCCGGGCTCGATGCTCCAGGTGTCTATCTCAGTAATCCACAAACAGGGAAAAGACCCAGCGGACTGTAAAAGCTACAGGCCCATCTCGTTAATAAACTCTGACACAAAAATCTTCTCGAAACTGTTAGCTAATCGCCTTAACCAGGTGTTGTCCAAGTTGGTCCATCCCGATCAAGTGGGGTTCATATGTGGTCGACAAGCAGCTGATAACACCAGACGGATTATTGACTTAATTGATCTGGCACAGAAAAAACGTATCCCGTCTATGGTGCTTAGTTTAGATGCTGAAAAAGCGTTCGACAGAATTGACTGGCCCTACTTGAGGGAGACGCTTGGGGCGTTCGGGCTGGGAGGGAGAATGATAGAGGCAATTCTCGCTCTATATCAGGGACCGATGGCGAAGGTCAGACACCAGGGCTTCCCCTCGGAAGAATTCCAGATAAAGAGCGGCACCAGACAGGGCTGTCCTCTGTCACCCCTCCTTTTTGCGCTCTGTATTGAACCCCTAGCGGCGCACATCCGTCTCAGTCCAAATATAACAGGCATCCAAATCAGTGACCAGCTACATAAGGTGGCCCTGTATGCTGATGACGTGATACTCACACTATCACAGCCCCTCACCTCTCTGCCGAACGTTTTCCAAATTTTAAGGGAATTCAACACGATATCGGGGTTTAAAATTAATCAGGCAAAATCAGAAGCCCTAAATATCAATTTACCTAAAGCCACTGAGAAATTGATCACGGTAAATTTTGAATTCAAATGGCAAACCTCCTGCATAAAGTATCTAGGAATAAATATCACAAACCAATCAGACACCCTATATAAAGCAAATTACCCCAGACTGATTCGGACACTGAAGGACGATCTCCGGAAATGGGCAGGGTACAACATATCCTGGATTGGTAGGATTCAATCTCTAAAAATGAATCTCCTTCCCAGAATTCTGTACCTATTTCAGACTCTTCCGGTCCCTATAATCAGGGAAGAGATCCTTCGGTTACAGTCCGCAATGGTGAAATTTTTCTGGGGTAATAAAACCCCTCGCATCAAAACTAGCATACTAATTAGGCCCACTACAAAAGGAGGGCTAGCGGTACCTTGCCTGTTGTCGTACACTGGCGACACACTTTATTCGAGCTCGGCTAGTCCCACGAATTCGGGTATACCCGGGTGTATTGAGGTTTGTGACTGTTTTCTGCCCGAGTGCATTGAGGTATTTTCCAGGCAGGGATTGAAGCATTTTGTTCCCGCTGGCTGCAATACTGCACAGTATATATATATATACTGCATTACAATTCATGAATTTATGCCATCTGGTAGACACGCGAAGCATTGCAGCCTATTAAATCCTAATCATTATCATTTAAAAGATCAGCCGCCCGTCAGCCAGGCATGAACCCAGGCTGGGAAGGCAAACGCAACGGGGCTTGTCAGAGGTGAGGAGCGGCGCATTCCAGGTATCTGCCAGGTACATACTGGGTATTTGCTCGAATAAAGTGTGTCGGTGCAGTACTATAGAGCGGCCCAATTAACTCAAATCATCCAGTGGCACACCCATCCCATACGAAGGCGATGGGTGGAACTGGAGGCGGCCTGCTGTGCCCCGGTGGTACTGCGGGACCTGATCTGGCTCCCAAATTCAGTCCGCAGAGACTTCATAAATCCGCTCCCCGCAGTTGTCAGCTCTTTGGCAGTATGGGACAAAAGCAAATATAAGCATGTTTTGATGAGAAAACACTCCTTGATGACCCCAATTTTGGGAAACCCTGATTTCGCTCCGGGCCTGCAGAGGAAAGATTTTATTATATGGACACAGAAGGGCTACACTCGCCTTCGACACCTGGAGGGTAGGATATCTATCAAACCGTTTGAACAAATTAAGTCGGAAAAATCGATGCCAAATTCAGAATTCTTTAGATACCTCCAGCTAAGAGCTTTCTATGATAAATTCCCAAACCGCGCTAAACGCACTAATTTTGAACAGCTCTGTTCTACTGGAACAGGAACCCAGGGACTTATCTCTACAATGTATAAAGCGGTAGTCTGTCCGACTCCTGACGCTGACGTGACGTTAAAATATAGGAACAGATGGGAGAGAGACCTAGGAGACATATTAGAGGACACAGACTGGGATCAAATCAGCCTGGCGGCAGCTAAGAGCTCGATTTGCACGACATTAAAGGAGAACGCGTATAAAGTCCTGATGAGGTGGTATCTGACCCCAACACGATTGTCAAAGTTTGTTAAAGGTTACCCCCCATTGTGCCCTAAACAATGTGGGGAGCAGGCAAACTTGCTACACATGCTGTGGGGCTGCACCAAAGTACTCCCAATCTGGGAGGAACTCAGAAATTGGCTTCAGAGAATTCTCGACTGCACGATCCCTTTGGACCCCTGGTTGTTTCTGCTGGCCAGAGACACTCCGGGGCTAAACAGGTCGAAGCACAAATTAATTGCACATTTTGCAACTGCCCTGAGGTGCGAACTCGCAGCATTGTGGAAGCAACCGGATCTACCAAATATCCCAAAAATCAGAAACCGAATTTGGCACGTTTGCCGGATGGAACAGTTAACGAGTCTAGTTAACGACACCGGCACAAATTTTCTCAAAGTATGGTCACCATGGCTAGACCTGAACGATATCCCAGGGGTCAGTGCCTCCAACATACTGCTTTAATAGGTGCGGACGCGTTCTCCTCGGATGAAGTGTAGTGAACAGAAGGCCTTAGATTCTCGACAAGATTAGGGGTTCACTAGACTAGGCAAAGAAAAAGATAAGCATAGGTCAAAACACAACAGAAGAGATCAGAAGCCTACATTATGACTACTGTTACTGCGAGCCCTTTGGGACCAAAAGCCTACTAAACCCAAGAAATCCAGACCTCAACGAGAACCATAGCCTCTATGATAAGTCCAGAGGAGTCGAAATCGTGCTGTGGCAGCCTCCTCCCCCCTCCCCCCTTCCCCCCCCCTCCCTACCTCCTCCCAGGTGTAGTCTGTCTGTAGGTCTTGTTGGTCTGTTTGTAACCCCAGTCTGTCTTCTGTGAATTTACTTATAAAAAGAGTTGTTATGGATACCTTTGTATACGATAATGGGTTGGAAGAGAATGTGATTATTGTACCATGCACTCAATAAAAAAATTTTGGTTGAAAAAAAATTATCAAATTTCTATACAGTACTGTATGTACTGTATTAAAGTATTTTGTAATCAGTACTTTTACTTTTACTTGTTTTCATACTCTTTTTATATTATGCGTGTACCGTACAGTACTGTATGTCTCATTTGAACATTGTTGAAACGCATAGGCGTGTTACAGTATCACATTTCGGCGCATACAGTGCTCTCCCTCTCGCCCCCGCACACACACAAGGCTAAAGTACTATTTCAACTTCTTATCTACAGTACAGTACACCTCTTCCAGCCAGATGGCTTTCTGAAAGACAGATGGCTTTCTGGCTTCAATCATCCCGAACCTGTCATCGCATTCCTGCGTGTATAGCGTACAGAGCCTGGTGTCACATTTGAGCGCCTGCGTGTAATTTAGCTTTTTAATGCGACACTGGTCATTCACATGCTTTATGTGATTTTTATTGATTTGGGGGTGTGGGGATCAAAACATTATGATGACCTGTTGGAAATATGTCTTTGAATTACAGTACAGCTAATCCTTCATGCAGCTGTACCCCCCTCCCCCCGCAGACACACACAAGGCTCAAGGATTTCAACTTCTTATCGAGACCTCTCTCAAACCATTCATTTGCAAATGCTTGGCTTTGTGCTTTTAATCGTCCCGAGCAGAGCCTGGTGTCACATCTCTGCGCCTGCGTGTAATCCTCTTTGGGAAGGGACCTAGTTGATGATTAATGCGCATGCGTGTATAACTTCACATTCATGTGGAAGTTCAAGTCTGGAAAAAAATATATATATTTTTTTGTTGTTTTTGTTTCGTTTACAGACATGTGTGCCTGCATAAAAAATCTTGTTATTCTGATATTCTATCGGTACTGTAGCTTTTTAATGCGACACTGGTCATTCACATGCTTTATGTGATTTTTATTGATTATTTATTGATTTTTATTGCTAGCTCTTAGTTGGTTTTACCATGACCTTTCGCCTTTTGAACTCTCCATGATCGAAGATACTTGAAAATTCAGGGGCAACACACCAATTCCCTCCTCCTGTAACTCCGGGTGCAGGAGCAATACGCAAAAAATGCGGATCGATACATAACTTTTTCCTTATCGCACGCTTCCACCCATGAGCATCTGGTGAAAATTTGTAAAAGTCATTTTTTTCGATAAAATATTGATAAATTTGACCAACTGTGGCCATCTTATCATCTGCTGAACTAATTTCTGACCATATTAAATAAGCGTACTTTATGTTGGGCTTTTTGAACACGGACTGCAGTGGTGTACTCATCTCTGGACCTCTTGGACAATGGAAAAGAACACCAGACACTTTGCATTTAGTTTTTAATATGAAACACCTAAATAGATACAGTGTTGTACAACTTCTTCAGTACTAAGGTCAATTCACAAAGGACCACTGTGGTATTTTTTAAACACCTGCAAGTCGACACATTACTGAAGCGCATGCGCATTACATTTCATGAATATCTGCCACCTGGCGGATACGCGAAGAATTGCAACCAATTAAATCCGAACCATTCTCATTAAACAGATCAAGCGCGGGTGACGCCGGCATGATTGCGACATGAATACGGCACGAACGCCGCATGAACACAGCGAAGCGCGTGACATTCGGAAAAAGTCACCGGAAAATATCGGAGAAGTGTTCAAATAAAAGGGGACGCGGCTGTATCAGGACATAATAACAATCATCTGTTCCTTAGCAGGTCTAAAAATTAGGAAAATACAACCTCAGATGAACAACAACACACGACATATTACACTGTGTCATGATTTATTTAACAAAAATAAAGCCAACATGGAGAAGCTATGTGTGAAATTACCCCCCTCTCCCCCTCCCCCACTGCTTTACTTCCTAACCTGATCCATTACAACGCGAATCCGCTTATAACGCGATGCAAGCGTGGCTCCCAATTTTCGTATTTATGAATACTTTACAACACGATTATTGCTATCTTATAAACGTTATTGTACAATGCATGCAATTGTACATTATTTCTAACGCGATCGGCTTATAACGCGATGTGATTCTTTGGACCCAAAGCACCGCGTTATAAGGGGGTTGAGCTATCTTTGGTATATCTCTGTATACCTTTCCTTTCTAAAAAAGATATCCGACCCTTTTTTTTGAAGATATCTAATGTATCTGCCATCACAGTCTCCACGAGTAATGCATTCCACATTTTAACTGCCCTTACTTTAAATAACCCTTTCTTGTGTTGCTGGTGAAATCTCCTTTCCTCCAATATTAAGGGATTTCCCTGTGTCATTTGTTCTGCCCTTGGAATGAATAGTTCTTTTAAAAGGTCCTTGTATTGTCCCTGAATATATTTGTATATAGTTTTCATATCCCTTAGACACCTCTTTTCTGATGTAAACAAATCTAATTTAACTAGCCTCTCCTAATAAATCAGATTATCTAACCCTTTAATTAATTTGGTGGTCCTTTTGTGCACTTTTTTGTACTTCCATAAGGTATTTTTTATTATGGAGTGGTGACCAAAACTGTACTCTATATCCATTGTTACAGTACACTAGGAAACAGGAGAAAACTGAGCCCCAGTGTATACATTCAAGTGTAAATATGACTGAAAAAGCAAGTTCCCACATACTTTTTTTTAACCTACAGTACAACTTGCTGTGATTTGGGTGTATCTCAAGGAACAAACTTTACAGTAAGAAGCATATATCATAATTCATGTGCTCAGAATTAACAAAAGAAAACAATAACATGTATAAGTTGACCTACGAAGCTAACTTGCTTCTCCTGTGATATAAAATGCTAATAACCTTTGGTGAGTGCAACTGATATTTGTGCAAATAGAATTAATAATGAATAGATCACATACAGTAAATATATACCTTACCAAATATTTTTGTATTTTCAAAACAATTATTATCAGGTTATATATTACTATGTTTCAGCACCAAATACTGTAAACTGCAATGAACAGAAGTCACAAATAGCATACAAATTCTATTGTCTATACAGTAGCTCCCAGAGATGTATGTGCATCTCACATGTTTCTGTGACCCCGATATTAATAAATGGTGCTTAGCTACAGTGTACAGTTCGTTCCATCTGCAGATGGGAGAATATGTCGCTTTGTGTTTTGTTGTTACATTTTCAAAACAATGGAAAACATGTGAATATTTTAAAGGAACTTTCAGAGTCAACAATTAGCGATATTGTCCAATATTGTCATACAAACTATATTTGCTAGGGGATTTTCATGATGAAAATGCTGCCCCACTGTTTTATATTTTATGTTTATTTTTCAAATAATTTTTCAAGTTTTCCTTTTATTTTTTAATTTTCAAATGAAAAAAATAATTAAAATTGTGGTGGTTATTTGAAAACTCTGGTGATTTCCCAAATATTCCAAAATGTGTCGATTTATTGTGGCAAATTTTAATTACAAATTTCCCAATCTCTAGTCTCCTCTAGGGAAATAGGATGTGCTTCGACTTACAGTAGCTGTTTTTAAGCATTTAAGCGCCGAAGGGGCCATAGCCCCTGAGTGCAATGACCCTTCCGAATCTCGCAATCACGTGATCACATCTGTGAAGCAGTCGCGTGATCATTGCATCACTGATGATGGAACGGAAGGAGAGGAATTATCCTCCTTCTGTTCTACTTAAGGACAGCTCATGTTCTGCGCTCCAGAGGAGTGCAGAATACGATTTCCCCTAGAAAAACTAGCAGGGTTATATACGTCATGGGGCACTGAACTGCCAGACAATGTGACTACGCACAAAGGGTTAATAAATCTATTTAAAAAAAATGTACATTACTGATTTTAACCTATGAACCAGTTAAAGTTACATTTAAGCACTATTACATGCTCTTATGTATAGCCAGACATTTAACCTTTACCCATACTCAAGTGAGTCATCTACATACAGTATGTTGATCTTTTCCTATTTAGCAAACAGAACAAGACAGCAAGATAGAAACTAATTTGAGCAAGAAATCATTCAGCAAGCACCATATAGTGGGAAATGAAAATATGTTACAACGGCCTGCAGTAGTGAAAACGAGAGGCAACGCTCAATGCCTTACAGCCTGGTAAAAAGTGATGATAACAGCATTAATGATGATATTAAGAAAGAAACGTACCAGATCAGCTTTTTTTAAACGGGCCGTAAAAAGACTCTTTATAGGTAAATTGGTAAATCAATATTACACATTAAACATAGCAGTTAACATTTACTGTATTTGAATTGATATTCTTTTTAAAAATCTAGCACACTCTCTTAACACCATGTATATATCTAAACTGACCCATAAGCATACCGTACCAATATAATAGTACAACTGTCATTTAGATGTAAACCCCTTTGCAAGAGATGCTGCTACAGTATGTATTCATGCTGTTACCTGGCTGGCTCCTCTCTGGGGTGTGCTAAGGAGTCACTCAATCATAAACATACCCTAAGACTAATAGCTGTGACTGAGGGGAGAGTGTTTTCAGAATCACTGGTAGAGCACAAGGTGCAGAGCTTCCGCAACCAGGAGGAATGTCGATCTATGCTCTGGATACCGGAGGACCATACTATGAGGTGGAAAACTCAGAGGAACTTGTTGACCAAGGCCACGGACATGTCTGTTGGAGGTCCATGGTGAGCCGCAACCCACTGGTTATGGGAGTTGTGAGTAAGCAAAGAGGGGATTTTTATAACAGACAAGGGTACTGAAGGATTTGCGAAGACAAAGTCGGCTATTGTTACACTCACTTTCAATAGGAGCTCCAACGCTGTGCTGGCACCCACAAATTTGACCCTTATAACATGGGGTCATTGGGACTAAAAAGAGACACTGACACACAACGAACGAACGAACGAGGGAGAGAGAGAGAGAGAGAGAGAGAGAGAGAGAGAGAGAGAGAGAGAGAGAGAGAGAGAGAGAGAGAAAGAGAGAGACAGACAGAGATGCCACCTGTGGCTAATAATCTGCCCTTGTAATGGCAATAAGCCCTGGTAAGAACAGGCCTTGCCAGTAGTTAATATGGGTTTTCCCCACTCCTTGGTGCTGCACTTGATTGACAGTTGAAGGCAGTGACCACAAGCCTGAGCATGTCCAATCATGGGACAGACCTGGTGCCCTCCTCCTGGCTGTACTTAAAGGCAATATCGCCCCAAATTCAGTGGTGCTTCTTCCCACTGAGAGAGGCAAGTGGGAGCTTGAGATTGGAGCCTTCCCTATTCCTCTCTCCCTTGGGGAGAGTGAGTGTGAGCCTATACCCTGACTTCTGATAGGAGAGTCGGGAAGAGGTAGGACAGCTGCAAGGGCCCTGACCTGTAGTGGTTGTCCAGGGACCATCATCGAGTGGATAGCTGACCTGAGAAGCTATGATTGAGCAGACCACAGTGGTGGTATCAATAAAGACTGTTCCCCTTTGCATACATCACTACCTGCCTGGTGTGTGATCTTACTGGGAGGAGAGGGAATAATTCTACTGTATGAGACCACCTCCATTCATCTTGGAGCCTGCGGAAGATGGAGGCGCTGCACTGCTAGAGAACCATTTGGGAAATGTACCCCAGAAACCTGATCCTGTGTCCCCACTATCATCGGCGGACGACTCAGCCCTCCTGTTACCAGCAGGTATCATGCACCACACATTTAGTAATTCCCGAATCTCCCACAGGGTGGGGGAAACACTGATTATATATATATATATATATATATATATATATATATATATATATATATATATATATATATATATATATATATGTGTATATATATATATATATATATATATATATATATATATATATATATATATATATATACCTGTATTTATACATCCTTGTAGTCCAAAACCCTGTGTTGTATCCCATTGTCTGACCTTCAGCCACGTTCTCACACTAGGGGGATAACACTGATCATAATGGGGGTGGCCCCAACCATGGCATATAGAAGTCAGTCTAAGGATAATAAGGAGGGTTACATAGAGGTTTTAACCACTGTTATCTTATTCCACAGACAATTGCTTAAGACATGATAGCGATAAGTTAGCAAAAATATTTGATTCATTGTATTTCTCATATTTAGGAGCATCTTTCTGAATTTGCTGAATCCATATTCAACTAATTAGTATTGTTATATTCTTTAAAATTGAAAGACATTGGTGGAAGTAGATGTAGCCCTGGTTCCTAGCGAACACAGACAACTACCATATGCTGTATAACCTGTAGGCGCACAGGACCTGAGCCTCTGCCATGGAGAGCCTGGGATACGTTTGATCTTATAACTTGGTGCAGCGCCTCCACCTGCGACAGCTTCTGCACGAGGGGAAGTGGGTCTTCGCAGGAACTTATGTACATTAATACACACACAGCAATATACCGTTATCAATATGCTTTACTTGCAGCAACCATAAACTTCATCAACAGGTGTCGCTCCCTAGAGTAGACACTACTCTCGCATCCTTCCGCACGGTCACTATCCCATCCCCTTCACCGGGTGATCCCACCCCGTGTCCAGTTCCCTCTTGGAATACGTTCCCCACCCTCACGTGAGACAGTGAATGTATATGTATGTGACTGCACAGCCACTGTGTCCAGAGTGAATGATGGTACCGTTGGTGCACTTGACGTTTACCTTCCGGGCACTCCAGTACCCGGTTCTGCAACTATCTTCACAAAGGATCGGCGTGGGCGTAGATGACGTCACCGGTAGGTGTCCGGGGCAATCCCACCCAGACACGCTGCCACTTGGTAGCGGGGCCTGATCCCAGACCTTCCGCTGACATATAACTGTCCCGGTAGTGATCGGTTAACAATAATGGAAGCCAGAACCTGTCTATGGCCAGTCCCTAGTTCAGCTTCACACTACTGGGGCTCAGGGCCTAACTGGGCCCGGGGCATACGGCCTAGGTAGGGGGCGGACTGCCTCCCTACACCGGAGCTCCTTCTCCTTCCTCCTACCACTCGCTCTGACCCAACGTGCGCGCCAACACTTCCTTTTCCTCCCTACCTCGTACCTGATTGGTCCTCGCGCATCAGGGGGCCCCGCGGGGCTGCTGGGACCCGTAGTCCCCTAACTCCCCGCCTATCCACGCTCTCCTCCTTCGCGGGCTTTTGTCACATAGTCTGCGCATGCGCAACCTCCTGCCAGACCAGTTCAGCGCCGGCGCCAACCTAACATGGCGGCTCCCTCAACGCGGAACCTCCGTTATCGGAGCATTCCCTAGGTGCAACATCTCCCACCCCACAGCACAAATGGTGGAAAAGGGATCCCGGCTACATCCTCCCCCCTGTGGATTCCAACATCCCCGCTTGGACAACACCTCTAACTGGTACAACGTTTATATAATGAAAATGCATAACATATAACATTCTCTTCTTCTAAATCAGATTGTACATTTCGCTAGACATCACAATCACTGATTTCACTCGATTGCGAGCCCACTGCTGAGCCTCATAGTGGGGTGCCCAAAACTGATCATATGCCATCCTCATGGGAGGTTGGCCGTTCCTTTGACTCCGCCTTAACTGTTGCCCGATCACTCCCTGGGAGGAGTGACTGTCTTGGTCTTGAATCTCGAGTTCTTCCCTTGAGGGGGTTACAGTCTCTAAATTATCATGACTTGGTACAAAGCACGGGCTCAGCGGGTCCAGTAACGAGTTTTCCGAAGCCACCCCATGGGGCAATTGCTCCCCGCGCCTTTTACCCATTGCTCCGCTGGGAGGTGCGCTCTGTGGAGTGCCCCTTTGAGAGGTTCCCTCTTGGGGGTCTTCCTGAAAGACTGAGTTCTCGGGCTACTCGGCTTCCAATGTCACCTCCCCATCCAACGAGGATGCAGGCCACTCTAAATCCCCCTCCTCCAATCGGGGAATAGGGAGCAAATGACTTCGGTGCCATGTCTTTACCCGACCCTCCGAGTCCTTAATGCAATAGACTGGGAGGCCAGGCATTTGTGAGGCTACCTCGTACACTCCCTCCCTCCATCGGTCAGCCAATTTATATTTTCCCGGTACTCCCAGGTTACGGATATGTTTTACTTTATGTATATGTTTTACTTTATGATCGTACCGCTGTTTATTCCCGGCGTTCAGCTTTTCGGTAGATTTCTCGGCTTGCAGGTAGGCTCGTTGCAGATTCTCTTGCAATCGCTGTACATAGCGGAAATGAGTATTATTTTGCACCCATCAGGAGACTCGCAACCGTACATCCACAGGCAGTCGAGCTTCTCGGCCAAACATGAGAAAGTATGGAGAGAACCCCGTGGACTCGTGTCGCGTGCAATTGTAGGCATGCACTAGTCTTTCCACATGACGACTCCATTCAGTCTTTTCTGCCCCTGTTAGCGTGCCAAACATTTCCAGTTTCATGCGGTTGAACAGTTCCGGCAGGGTGTCCCTTCGGGGTTGTAGGGAGTAGTTCGGGATTTAGCGATATGCAAGATTTTCAGCAGTTCCTTGGTTGGAATGGAGTCGTTGAGGAAGCCCATAATGCATAAAGTATTTTTCCCAGAGTACCTTGGCCACCGTGATGGCTTTTTGATCTTTTGTCGGGAAGGCCTGGGCGTATCTAGTGTAATGATCCGTGAAGACCAGCACATTACCTATGCCATGGCTATCGGGTTCAATGCATAGGAAGTCCATACACACTAAATCCATAGGTCTGGTGCTTTTTAAGTGGCCCATTGGGGGCGGCCCTGGTGGGCAAGGTCTTTCTCTGAATACACCGCACACACCTTCGACAGTGATGCTCTACTCCTTCTCTCATTTTTGGCCAGAAAAAACGATCTCTCACTTGTCCGAAAGTCTTGTCAACCCCCAAATGACCATGTTCATCATGTAGAGCCCTCAGTACCAAGTAGTGTAATCTTTTTGGCAATACTAATTGTCTCCTATTCGGGTGGTTATGGTACTCTACAACTCTGTATAGCAAATTGTCTCGTATTTCGAATTTGTCGGCTTCCCGCATCAGTATACCTCCTACATCTCCCGGAGCCTGTCTGAGGAGGGCCAGGCGATTTTGCCGGATCGGATAGCGAATGGCCCCCCCGACCGGGTCTTGTTCTTGGTAGCGTACCATATCTTTCCAGGCTACGCATACCACTGGGGTCCCGATAGGCCTCCGAAATAGCGTTGAATGCGCATCCCAGAGAGTCAGCCACCCTTAATTCCGAGAACGCCACTTGATCATTGACTATGGCCGCAGTACAACATAGCGCCCTTATTCCGGGTCCCGGAATTTCTTCCCATTGGTCTTCATCAGGGGTAATGTCCAACCCCGGTCGCCTAGAGAGGGCGTCAGCTCCAATGTTCAAAGGACCTGGCTTATATTTCAGGGTGAAGTTATAATTGAACAGGGCAGCCAACCAGCGGTGTCCAGCCGCGTCGAGTTTGGCTGAAGTCATGATATAAGTGAGTGGATTGTTGTCGGTCCGCACCTCGAATGACACACCGTACAAGAAATCATGAAGTTTGTCAACAATGGCCCACTTGAGGGCCAAGAACTCGAGTTTGTGCACAGGGTAGTTCTGTTCACTGACGGTAAGACTGCGGCTGATATAAGCTACGGGTCGTAGTCCCTCGGGATATTTTTGATGTAACACCGCCCCTAGTCCGCTCAGGCTAGCATCCATGTGTAATATATATGGTTGCTCAGGGTTTGCATAGGCCAATACGAGGGCCGCGGTCAGACTCTGTTTCAGGTCTGTGAAGGCTTGTTCGCACTCTGTCGTCCATTTGTCCCCGAAGGGTTGTTGGGCTGGAGTAGCCTTCCGGCCTGTGTCTTCCAGATATATTTTGAGGAGGCCGTTGAGGGCTTTGGCCCATCGGGAATACCCCTCCACAAACCTGCAATAGTATCCGCAGAACCCCAGGAACGACCGCAACTCCCCCACGTTGTCACGTCGGGGCCAATTGACAACGGCTTCTATTTTGTCTGGGTCCGTGGCAATTCCCTCAGCGGACACTATATGTCCTACGTAAGTCACCGATGTCCGGCAGAAACAACATTTATCTAAGGAGAGTTTGAGACCTTCTTGAGCTAATCGGTCGAGTACTTTCAGGAGTCGAGCCTCATGTTCTTTCAGAGTTTTCCCGAAGACTATGATGTCATCCAAATACATGAGGCATTCTCGGGGATTCAAGTCACCTAAAGTCTTCTCCATTAGCCGCTGGAAGGTGGCGGGAGCACCACAGATGCCTTGGGGCATACGGGTGAATTGGTAGAACCCCAGTGGGCAAATGAATGCCGTTTTCTCTTGGTCCTCATGACTCATAGGTACTTGGTAGTAGCCGGACCGGAGGTCCAGTACACTGAACCATTTACTTCCATGTAGAGCGTCCAAGATTTCTTCTATGCGGGGGAGATTATACTGGTCTGGTACTGTTCGGTTGTTAAGGGTCCGGTAGTCTACACATAACCTCACAGTCCCATTCTTCTTTCGCACTACCACTATGGGGGAGGCGTAAGGGCTTCGTGATTCCATGATGATCCCGGCTTCTTCCATCTCATGGAGGGCCGCTCGTACATCTTCTACATCTCTAGGAGTGAGGCGACGGGAACGTTCCCTGAAAGGCTTGGTATCAGTCATCCGAATGGTGTGTTGGGCATTGCGGCTACACCCCACATCCATTTCCCCTGTAGAGAATACTGATCGTCTTTCTTCCAGCTGCACTCGTAACCATTCCTTCCAGATGTCAGACAGCTGGATGAGCCAAAGTCGATGTCTAACGCCTGATCTGGGAGTTTCAACTCGGGAAGCTTTCACTTCATCCACCGAGCTGACGGGGTAAATTCTCCCTATGCTCTGTCCCGCGTCGATGGCCATGGGGAATGGTGAAAGATTATGCACCATCAGATAAATTCGATGGGGAATGGCGGTCGGCCAATCCCGGAATTCCGGTACTAGCCGAAATCCTCAGCAGATGTCTTCTTCTGGGGTGCTTTCTAGAGAAAAGAGCTGTTCCTCGCCTACTCGTTCCGCGTAAGCACACCAGGCGGATACCCTCTGCGTCTCTCCTGGTAGGAGTCTGGTCAGACCCCCCCGGCCACAGAACAACAGTCCGTAGTCCTCAGAGAGTGGCGGAGGGGAATCTGGATCCACCTGGACAAGCTGTAGCTGTAGGCTGGACATGGGCAGTTCCTTAGTTTCGTGTAAGTAGGCCCGGATGACGGCTTGTACAATGTCCGTGTTCATGCCTAGGATGATCGGATACTTAGGGGGCTCTTTCGGTTCTGGACACACCAAGGCGTCCACCTTCATGGGGTGAGACTTCCCAGTGTTGAGCTGTTGTATCTCCAGGGCCACGGTCACTATGCCATCAATGGGGTAGTCGTCATTGCTTAGGCCTCTTACTTTGATATGCCCTGCCGACTTCAGAGGCCGCTTCTGGAGGTGTTGATCATAGAACCCTCGATATATGATGGTTACTTGAGATCCCATGTCCAGTAGGGCGGAGGAGTAGATTCCGTCCACTAGCACCCGGATCAGTGCTACCGGTCCCATGCAGCTACCCTCATCCTCGGGTTCATCGCCACTTTGGGTGGGGACAGGGGCTTCTGGGCTGGCCGCATAAACACCGCATATCATGGCCTGCGGCGTGAACTTCTTGGGTGACGGGCTCCGGTGGCGAGACTCCCCCATCCGACAATCGTAGGAGATATGTCCCTTTTTCCCACATTTGTAGCAGGACATATCTCTGGGTGGGGTACGGCGGTCATACGGAGGCGAGGTTCGTCCAGCGTATTTCAGCTTTTCTGGGCCGGGTTTATCCGGCGGATCCTCCTTCTTCTCAGCACTCCCTTTGGGTTTAGTGCTGCTGGCGGCTTTAGCCTTCTGTGGGGAGTGAAGCATGAGATGTGTTTCGTGCTCTTTGACTTGCTGTAAGAGTTTGATAAATGAGGGGGGGGGTCCCCGAGTGAGGTTATCGCGAATCATGTTTGCAATAGGGTGAGTAGGACTGGACCCCGTAGGTATTGTTTGTGGAGGTATTCGTCCATCTGCGAGGCGGTCACATATTTATGATGCAGCAGGGGCCCTATGGAGATTTGCACACAGTGGCTATAGGCAGACAAATCTTCTCCCTCCTTTTGATTTATGGCGTAGTATTTGGCCCATAAGGCCCCATCATTCTCGGTCACGCTATAGGCCTTGACGAGGAACTCGTGCATTATACGAGCGGTCAGGTCAGGATACTGTTCTCGGTGAATGCTGATCAAAGTGGACGCCGGGGGTCTCAAGCACTCCATGAGCCGTTGGCGCTTCACTACGTCTGTACAAGACCATTCTTCCATTACTCCCTTAGTGTGCTCCTTCCAAGGATCTATCCCATCCTCTCCTGTGGGCACAGGTTGAGTCCCTGAGAAGGCCTTTAGTTTCCGGGAGCTTTGGGAATGGGTGGCTAGGGTAAGTGCTTCTACAAACGGCGGTAAGCTGGAGGGGGTGGTTAACTGGTCTATCTTGTCATTGAGTTTCTGCAGCATGTCACTACACACCCCCGCTTCTTCAGATGCGCTAGACCCAGGATAGCTACATTCGGACTGGCAGCTACCCGTCTCGCTCGCGGGGTAGTGGGCAAAGGGGAGCGTAGGGTCGTCGTCACCTAGTTCCCCCACAGGGGAGTCCCGAAGTGGATAGACCAAGGGGCTGCCGCCAGACGGAGAGTTTGGAAGCAGCAGATATTGAGGGGCTGCAGGCTCGAGGACTACTAGGTCTCGCCGGCAATCTACTAGCAAGGTGTTCCACTTTAGCATCTTGGTCTATGAGCACATCTACCAGGCGGGCTTTGGCAAAACCCGGTAGTTGTCGTAGGGAAGTTTGCAATGTCTCTAAAGGTAGGGCCATGGGTACTCGGGTCACAGCGACTGCGCGGCGGGTGGGCATGCGCATTTGCCGCGCCCAGTCGCGTATTTCCTGACTGAGGGAAGGGCCATTGTTGCGGTAATTTTGGCTCGAGGGGCACCCCAGGTCTAAGCTCTCAGCAGCGCCTCCAAATGTAGCCCTGGTTCCTAGCGAACACAGACCACTACCATATGCTGTATAACCTGTAGGCGCACAGGGCCTCAGCCTCTGCCACGGAGAGCCTGGGATACGTTTGATACTTATAACTTGGTGCAGCGCCTCCACCTGCGACAGCTTCCGCCCGAGGGGAAGTGGGTCTTCGCAGGAACTTATGTACATTAATACACACACAGCAATATACCGTTATCAATATGCTTTACTTGCAGCAACCATAAACTTCATCAACAGGTGTCCCTCCCTATTGGAGACACTACTCTCGCATCCTTCCGAACGCTCACTCTCCCCTCCCCTTCAACGGGTGATCCCACCCCGTGTCCAGTTCCCTCTTGGAATACGTTCCCCACCCTCACGTGAGACAGTGAATGTATATGTATGTGACTGCACAGCCACTGTGTCCAGAGTGAATGATGGTACCGTTGGTGCACATGACGTTTACCTTCCAGGCACTCCAGTACCCGGTTCTGCAACTATCTTCACAAAGGATCGGCATGGGCGTAGATGACGTCACCGGTAGGTGTCCGGGGCAATCCCACCCAGACACGCTGCCACTTGGTAGCGGGGCCTGATCCCAGACCTCCCGCTGACTTATAAGTGTCCTGGTAGCGATCGGTTAACAATAAAGGAAGCCGGAACCTGTCTATGGCCAGTCCCTAGTTCAGCTTCACACTACTGGGGCTCAGGGCCTAACTGGGACAGGGGCATACGGCCTAGGTAGGGGGCGGACTGCCTCCCTACACCGGAGCTCCTTCTCCTTCCTCCTACCACTCGCTCTGACCCAACGTGCGCGCCAAAACTTCCTTTTCCTCCCTACCTCGTACCTGATTGGTCCTCGCGCATCAGGGGGCCCCGCGGGGCTGCTGGGACCCGTAGTCCCCTAACTCCCCGCCTATCTGCGCTCTCCTCCTTCGCGGGCTTTTGTCACATAGTCTGCGCATGCTCAACCTCCAGCCAGACCAGTTCTGCGCCGGCGCCAACCTAACATGGCGGCTCCCTCAACGCGGAACCTTCGTTATCGGAGCGTTCCCTAGGTGCAACATCTCCCACCCCACAACACAAATGGTGGAAAAGGGATCCCGGCTACATACATATAGATGGGCAAATTGCCAGCAAAAACACATTCAGCTACAGTAATTTTAAACATGTAGCACTTTTAACTTTTCTTCTTCCTCATATCTACAGTTCCAGCATTACCTTCTTATTCCATTACAGTTACCAATGACCCAGTTTATGTTTGGTCTAGAAAGAATTGTAAAAATTAGCTTGTTTCAGATCTCTCAGAATCATGTTGGCTGTTCTATAATGGCAACATATTCTTACTGACCATTTAGCGATAGTAAATTAAAAAATATTGTAAATCTTAAATAGAGATTCAGAGATTCACCATTTTGGCTTTATTTTTGTTAAATAAATCATGACACGGTGTAATATGTCATGTGTTGTTGTTCCTGAGGTTGTATTTACCTAATTTTAAGACCTGCTAAGGAACATATGATTGTTATGTCCTGATATGTAAAACCACAGAATTCAAAGAGGATGTACTTGACGAAGTTGAGACATTAGGGGGTCTGACATAACAGCATTAGGATCACAGCCATTTTGTTTGACTATTTTCAATCCGCTATCCTGTCTTGTCTCTGTGAGCCTTAATTTCTGTGTTTCATTTCTGTAAAAACAAACGTGTGAAACAGAGAATGGAATGTTTTCGCTCTTAGCTGACTTTATTGATCTTTCCTCATCCAATCAGCTTCCAAGTGAAAGTGTAAGCAGGCCAGATATTATGAGAAAGCCTCGTTAGTAGTCTAAGATAAACTGTTTCTCATACAATGTGCCAAGTGGCAGAATAGGCACATCCCATTTAACCCTATAATGGTTTTTAGCTGACAGACAGTTATCCAGTATTATTATGTATTACAAAATGACATCAGCTTTGGTATTGTTATGTATTACAAAATGAGGTAATATTAGTGACGTGCAAGCCCCCCCATAAAGGGGTGGAGCTTTAGGTTTTAGGGTATAAATATATGGCATACCGTGTTATTGTTAGAGAGCTTTTGTTTTGAAGCTGTCTCCGTTGTGCAGTTGACTTGAATACATTCAAGTGTTATTCTGTTTCAAAATAACCTCAGACTGTTTTTTTTATTTACGCTTTTCTCATACTTTCTTTTCACACAACTATATATATATATATATATATATATATATATATATATATATATATATATATATATATATGTAAGAAAAAATACAAAAGTGCGCAAAATTACAATTCAACTTTAAAAAAGATTATTTTTTTAGATGTAATGGATGCAGCTACAATGTGTAGGACACACACAATGCCAAAATATATATAAAAATATAACAGACAGCGCAAACCAATACAATGTGTTTAAAATAATAAACACTGGTGTAAATAAATAGTCCAATTGTCCAACTGTAGAGGATGAGGGTTTAGTATATCTAAAAATAAAGAGAAGAAGCCAATATGGTGAAGTAAGTATAATCAGGACTTTCACAGCATAAGCACTGATTCTACTTACAAGAAAGTAGATAAAATAAGCATATCTGTAGGAGCACAATCTTTAACCGCAGCCCATGAAGCTCTGGCGTAGTCAGATCCGTCTCTCCAACACACCTAACGCCGCCCGCTCTCAGGTGTCTTGCGGTGACTGCAATCAGAGCTCCTGCTCTCTCCCACTGCTGAATCTCATATGATTATCAGAATGATGTTTCTTTAGTGCTGTCAGTGTCCTTATGAAAATCGCTACTCCCAACCAGATATGTTTAATGAACAAATGAACAAATGAACAAATGAAGAAAAAACTTCCAAACGCCTTTAAAAAGGCTATATAGAAGATCCATTTAAAATAAGACCATATGAACTTGATCACATAACTCTACGCATTTCATCTAATATACTTTATCAATGATTTTGCTCATCCTGCCTATGCATTGTTGTCCACACGGACATTCCAGTAAATAGACTACAAACTTCCTTGTGTATAAAATATATTTCTTTATCTCAAAGGAGGTCTGTGTGCAGTTTTATTACATTTAAAACTTTTTTGTTCATTTGATCCGAACTTGCACATTGAACAGTTTGTAAAAATTTTAAACCCAGACTCTTTTATTAGTCAGTTTTTAATCTTACTTTTAGTTATAGTCCCAGGTACTGTAGGTACCAGAATCTGTTTTATGGTTGATGCTCATCTGAAGAACACCTGTGGATTTAGAGTTAATATTTGTTTTAATACTGGATCATTTAACAATATATTCCAGTGGTTTCTTAAGTATTTTCTTTACTTGAGCTGAAGCATTTGAAAATTCTGAGATGGTAGGAAGCCCACT
Organism: Ascaphus truei; assembly: GCF_040206685.1. Classification (NCBI taxonomy): domain Eukaryota; kingdom Metazoa; phylum Chordata; class Amphibia; order Anura; family Ascaphidae; genus Ascaphus; species Ascaphus truei. Next base: position 52,659,489 of record NC_134485.1, read on the forward strand.
CAACAACCCAAACAGCGATGATGCAATTGTGTCACGGGGGCAACTACTGCAGAGGTGGAGTCCAATGGCTGGAACAAACAGTTAGGAAGTAGAGGCATGGTGATGGTCACAAGCAGAGGTCTGGTTATAATAATAATTAGATAGAGCACAGATAGAGATTATGCTAGTCCAGGGCTAACAGTATAAACAGGCACTGAGAACCAAGAAGGGGAGGTTTATATAGGGTAGGCTGGAGGCAGAAGACATGTGCAGGTGATCAGGTTTCAGAGTCTGGAAGGTTCCTTGACAGAACTACCAGGAGGAGCAGCAGTCCTGGCGGATGAGTGGGGGAACTGCAGACCGGGAGCGAGAATGATCAAGTCGCTGACCCTGACAGGGATTTCCCTGACACTACTGCAGAATTGAAAACCATTAAAGACACAATCAATGGTCTTTAAAGGTATTAGAAGACTGTAGGCTGGACTAATCAGTGAATGAAACTGATGATTAAAACATGATATGTTTTAATGTATACAGTTTTTAATAGTCATTTAATTTTTGTTATTGTTTAATCCCTGTTTTCATCCTTTTAAAGATAATGTATGCGTCCCATTCAATTGGCAATACCCGTACCGCGCATGCGCACAAATGAAGCATATAAGTGTTTCATACAATTCACATACCAGTAGTACATGTATGCGCACAAATTCAATGAACTATATATGCGTTCAATACAATTTACATAGAACACTAATCAGTGAATGAAACTGATGATTAAAACATGATACATTTTTTCTGTATACAGTTTTTAATACAGTCATTTCTATTTTATCATTGTTTAATTCCCTGTTTTCATCCTTTTTTTGCAGGCTGATCAACTTCAACACCTTGTTCTTGTAGGAAAAACATCCAGCGATAATAGATAATTAAGGTAATGTATGCTTTCACTTCAATTGGCAGTACCTGTACCGCTCATGTGCACAAATGAACCACATAAGGCTGCAGTCCCAGTGCGTTCTGTAGCACGCGCGCCCGGGGGGGCGGCGCATGCACAGAGCTTCACCGCAGATCGCGGTCCTGGGAGAGAGGGAGAGTTTGCGACGGGAGAGGGCGTGGTGGGGGTTTTGCGGGGGCGTGGCAATGACCTTACACGGCTGGTTCGCCCTCATTGGCTGAACCACCGGCAGCGGCGTGGTCACGCCTTTGTCGCAAGTTCCACATACAAAAAAATTATATGTGTGAAAACCTGCAGTACAGCGCAGCTGCTAAATGCGCGCTGATGCATGTACTGGGCCCAGATAAATTGGGGGGAGATGCTTGTGCGCATAGCGCATGCTGAGGCGTGCGCTGTAGAACGCACTGGGACTGCAGCCTTAGAGTTTTATATCAGTAGTACACGCGTGTGCACAAATTCAATTAACTGCATATGCGTTCAACACAATTTACATAGAATACGTTTGCGCACAAAAGAACCACATATGCTTTCCATACAACAGCCACACAGTGTAATTAATGCATCTATTTAATCTCAATTATTTTACAGGTGAAATTGTACATGAAACAGCCCAAAAAAAGATATATTATTGTAAGAACAGTGTATCATTTGATAAAGTCTTTGTTATCTATCTCCAAGCTCTAATTTCAATCTAAAAATGTCATACTGCCTACGTGATCTGGCCGCACCAGGTGATCCTGGGATATGTAGTTCCCCTGCGGAGCATTGTTTAAGATGACCGCCGTTATCAGGCCAATGCGCATGCGCACCTCTCCTCAAATGGCTGCCGCACCTCGAGGTTTATCTGTGCATGCGTGAATGCTTCTGCGCAGATGCGGCTATCCACAATGTCTAGGCGTCCGCCGCGGAGCTCCAGAGCAACAGAGCTCCATCTCTCTGCATGCAGCCATCCCGCAGTGTCCCTGACAGCCACAGTAGCCGTTCCGCCCCCTTCCCTACCCGGCACAGAGGTAAGGGGTTCGGCTACATACCATTGTGTAGATGGGAGATATTTTAATACATAACCCTAAATGTGTTTGCAGTCAAAATTAAAATGGCATCTTTACCTTTCACTAATTGATTTCTGTTACTAATCATATCTCACTCACAAATGCTTTTTCCAGTCTCTTTTACCCCATTACTGCCCGATGGGCTAGCAACACTTTAAACGCGTTAATGTGCCTGGCATTTAGTTCCTTTAAAAACACTTTGCATTACCTATTAGAAATGGGGAACAACCGCAAATCTGCATGAAGAAACAGATAGACATGAAAATGAATATATATATACATATATATATATATATATATATATATATATATATATATATATATATTAATTAAATCACCCCTACAATTGACAATGATGTTTTAACTGTATAAAAGGGATTTGTGTAGGATATCAGCGTCCTTTTTATTTTGGTTAGGGTAGATGTGCGTATGTCTTGCGTCTATTTTGTAAACGTGTTTGCATATATTTTTTTTTTTTAAAGTACCACATTATTGTGTGTTCACAGAGATTTATTTTCTGCCATAATTATAGCATTTGTAGTTCCTGCAAAAGTTCAGATATTTCGCAAAAGTAAGCAAATTTTACCATAAATATAGATATCTTTTTTTTTTATTGAATTTATGAGTATGTGTGTGTGTATATATACATATATCATTATAGTCCATTCAGTTGTTTGTTTATTTTTGTCTTTTTAGTCTATTGTTTATCTTTTTAATGAAGTCTATATCAGGCAGAGTATATTGTGCATCAGTCTGTACAATGAGAGCTTTCCATTTGAGATATTAAATTATCATTAGTGGGTATTGTTATTTGATGTTCTACGGTTAGATTTTTCATCTGCAATTTCTTTAACATGTTGCCTTTATGAAGGATATATTGATTCCTTTGAATCATATCTTTATTAAGAACAGCTATAGATTAAATCATCAGTCCCCTGTGCTTTGTTGCAGAGGATCAAATGCTGCTTTTAGCTTTGTCAAGTTATATACGAATGCGCTAAGCCAACTGTTGTTTTTGGGTGCAATCCTAAGTAGCCATCTATTTTTTAACTTTTTAATTAAAACTGTATTATACTATGGAGCATGCACTTCTTTGCATACTGACTATAACTGGTATATCCTCTCAAGTGATGATTCACTTGAAGCATCATTTAATTATCAACCTTTGTTTGGACTCAGTGGGGGCAAAAATCTCAGGGATCTTTTATTGACTACTGACCCTATCCTCAAATACGACAACCCCAATGAATGTGTAATCAGACCTGGCTGCTTCAGTTGCCTAGGCTGGGTTATGTGCAGCAGCCTAACACTCAGCACATATTTCAAACACCCACATACAGGTAAACAGTACAATATACGTAAGTACCTCACACGTACCTCCACGTATGTTGTATACCTCATCGTATGCCCATGTGGTTTATCCTACATAGGCAATACACAGAGGCAATTCAAAGAGCATATGGCGATACAGATGTAGCCGGGTACCCGCTCACCTCATTGGCGGGTGGGGGAAGGTTGCAGCGCAACTGAGTCACCTGAGCACCGTGGTTTACCCGGCAAGCAGGGGCCAAATTTTGGATGCTCGCCCATGCGCAAAGAATGCCGGGTACATGTGCAGTAGATGCGGTGGCCATGTTAGGGGGCTCCGCAAGAGCTGCAGGGGACTACAAGTCCCATACTCCTCTACGGCGGGCAGCACAGCCAATAGGGCTGAGGCATGTGGTGCACTGTAATATTTCTTATCATCTGCAGAGATCAAGAAGCCCCTAATGTTTTGTCCTCTTTGATATGCAAATCTAGGTTTTTCTTTACATATAGTACTCAATGACTCATCAAGCTGTAGGAGCCACCCAATGCTTATTGATACTATTCTTAATAAACCTACTGGCGGTAGTGTATTTGCTTACAACATTTATCCTTTCTGAACTGTCCCTTTGTGAGTTTCCTATTACAGTAGGTCTCTATGAAAGGCTTTATCAATGGTGGATTTTTTGTGTCCACGCATCAGGAATCTTGCTTTGATCTCATTCAGTGTTTCATCCAATTTTTCGGGTCAATCCACCCCCCGTGTTGCCTTTATTTTTTGAGAATAGGGCAACATATTTTTTAATGATAATGGATGGAATGACAATGGAGCTTGATGCCCATAATGTTGAATTTCTATATGTCGGTTTACGATACAGATTAGTGTGTAAAGTATGCCATCAAAAGAGACCAAAACATCCAAAAAAGAAATTTGTGAATCACTCCAACTATTAGTGAAGTGCACAGGCGTAGGGATTTGTTCAAGGTAGTTAAACAATGCAATAAGCTCATTGTCGGTACCATCCCATATGATGAATAAGTCATCGATGTGCCGACAATAATAAAGTATTTTCTGATAGTACACAGAATTGTAAATGTACCTATTTTCAAAGTCCACCATGTATAGGTTGGCATAGGAGGGCGCTACATTACTACCCATTGCTGTGCCAGCAGTTTGTAGATAAAAGCTGTTTTCATACTTTAAGTAATTCTTATGTAGTACAAAATGCAATAATAAGATAATAAAATCAATAGGTGGCTGTGCAGTATGTCTCTCTTCCAAAAATCCCCTGACTATTTCAATCCCCTCATCATGTGGGATAATTGTATATAAACTGGTAACATCCATTGTTACCAGTAAGATCATTTTTATCCAGTAAAGATAATGATCTGATTTTGTCTAAAAAGTCAAAAGTATCTCTGATATAGGCACAACCTTCACAGACAATTGGTTGAAGGAACTGATCAACTAAGATTGCAAGAGGCTGATTAATTGAATTAGTAGCCAATATGATCGTCCGGCCAGGGGGATTGTGGAGACTCTTATGTATCTTAGGTAACAAATATAGCACAGGACGTTGAGGGTTACTCATTGTCAAGAAATCTAATTCTGACTCAGAAATTGACGAGTTCCAAAGCCCTATTGAAAGAATATTATTTATTTATTGCTGATAAATGTTAGTAGGGTCATGATGAAGCAAAGTATAACAGTCTGTGTCCCCCAACTGTCTTAGAGCTTCAAGTCTATATTGTTCATAGTTCTGCAGAACCAGTTCACCCCCTTTATCAGCTTTCTTGATAATTATTTTAGAGTTTTCAGTCAGCTTTTTTAAACAAAATTTTTCTTTCTGTGTAAGGTTAAAATATGTACGATTTACATATTTTAACCTTACACGGGAAGAAAATTTTTGTTTTTTCTTGATCTCTGCAGATGATAAGAAATATTACAGTGCACCACATTTTCTCAAACCTAAACCAGGTTGTTATAAATGTTATGGGTGCTCTGTGTGTAACAGTTTAAATACTGGGGACTAATTTTGTCATCCTAGAAGTGGGAAGAAATATAAAATTAATAACAGGATAACATGTACCACAACCAACGTCATATATACTATTAAATGCCCTTGTGGGCTAGTATACATTGGCAAAACCAGTAGGATGTTAAAAACGCGATTTATCGAACACCGGAGAAAAATTCATGCTAAAAAAGAGGAGACTGCATTGATTTCTCACTGCACTGATTTTAAACACACGGTGTCCTCACTTAAATTAATGGGAATTGGTCAAGTGCAAAAGACCTTTTCAGGGTCAGATAAGGACACTGCTCTCTTACAAAGAGAAGTGTTCTGGATGTTTACACTTGACACTGTTTTCCCTAGGGGACTTAATGACTTCATGTCCCTTAATAGTATCCTACAGTAAATATCAGATAATGCGGGCATACTGTATGTGTTTGTCTCAATTCTATAGGTTCACTGGATGCTGATGCTGCTGATCTCTTCCTCATCTGTCACACTTATTTTGTGAAATTGATTTTATTGATATAGATAGTTTTGCATTTAGCCTAGTTACATCTTTCCTCCCCTCTCCTTCCCCACATTTTATTGTGGGGATTTGTGTGTTTTTATATATGGTGGTTTTAGCACATGTTTTTTGACCGGACTTTCCCCTTGATCCCCTCTATCTTTCTCTTCTCATGTGGAAATCATACCCATACTGCGTATCCCTCCTCCATGATCTTCATTGTGAAGCTGGAGGATGCGCAAGTCTGCAGACAGATCTGCGCATGCGCAAAGAAGGATCACTACACTGGCGACACACTTTATTCGAGCTCGGCTAGTCCCACGAATTCGGGTATACTCGGGTGTATTGAGGTTTGTGACTGTTTTCTGCCCGAGTGCATTGCGTTATTTTCCAGGCAGGGATTGAAGCATTTTATTCCCGCTGGCTGCAATACTGCACAGTATATATATATACTGCATTACAATTCATGAATTTATGTCATCTGGTAGACACGCGAAGCATTGCAGCCTATTAAATCCTAATCATTATCATTTAACAGATCAGCCGCCCGTCAACCAGGCATGAACCATGGCTGGGAAGGCAAACGCAACGGGGCTTGTCTGAGGTGAGGAGCGGCGCATTCCAGGTATCTGCCAGGTACATACTGGGTATTTGCTCGAATAAAGTGTGTCGCAGCAGTACATAGACATTTGTGGATGGGATGCCAGGATCTCCACCCGCCGCAGCGATGGATGCACCAGTGGAAGTATCGCGAGAAGGATGGACAAATTGGAATCCCAATCGGGAACCAGGACCGAGGACGCAACGTGATGACATCATCCGAAACGGAGCAGGGAGCCTGATGTGCGCACACATGCTGGAATTCGGGAAGAGATTGAGGGAGGCACACGTGGGAGAACCAGACAAGATTTTAAGTAACTTCACCTGTGTTTGGGACTACTTATAGTGGACACTTTACAGTTATGTGTAATCTATCTTCACTTGAGAAAGACCACACATTTGGTTGAAATGTTGTGTTTAATGATTGAATACATTTTTTCTATTGACAAATCCGAAGTGCCCTGGGACATCTATTTTTCATATATCCCTTTGCAGGGTGCCACCATCTCGTATGTGAACGTGCATGCGCAGTGCAGTTGCACATGTGTAATAGAGCCAGAACAGCGGTGGCCATCTTGGTTATTGCTCCACAGGGGAACAATAAGCCAGAGCAGCCCCTTGGGCTGCAGCTCACATGGCGAGAACCAGCCAATAGGGCTGTAGCATCCCCTGTTCAACAGAAAGGATACATTTGGCGCATCTGCCCCACGCTAGTCAAGCATAACTGGGACAAGAAGAGGGTAGGAGGTGTATGTGCAGGGTGTCCATGGCCAACTGCACTAGGCCAGAAATTCCCTTAGGCCCTAGCTAGGCCTCGACTCCCCTAATCTTGAGGCGCAACAGAGGAAATGGTGTATGTTTGGGATATTGGGCCTCATGCAGTAAGCCCCGATACAAAATTTTCGGCACGAATTGCGAAAATGTATTTTTTGGGCGATTTGCCCTCGCAGTATTCAGTAAGGGCCGAATCCTTCCGATCCCTGCTGAAGCACTGCGAAAGCAAAGCTGCCGATGAGCTGTGGCGATACAGCCTGGCTCCCGATAAGGCTCCCGATAAGCCTTTGGTGCCGATAGATGTTTGCAGCTGAGAGAGACAAGCCGCTCTCTCAGCGCAAACTTCGGCACCAAAAAAAGTATTTAAAAACAACTTTTATTTATACTCTACATGTGCAGGGGGTCTTCGGAGCTGAACCGCGTTGGTTTGAGGTCCGGGGACCCCCTGCCCCCCGAGATACAGGCCCCTTTATGAGGTGCCGGTATCCCTCGGCGTTTAAAGGTCCCGATCACGTGACCGCGGCCTGTAAACAAACCAGAGGGATACCGGCACCCCATAAAGGGGCCTGTATCTCGGGGGGCAGGGGGTCCCCGGACCTCAAACCAACGCTGTTCTGCTCCGGAGACCCTCTGCACATGTATAGTATAAATAAAACACACACACATCAATAAAGACTCGTTCCTTACCTTGGCGGCTATGTGCAACGGTAATGAAGCAGCATGAATGTCTTTTTAATTATACTGTACAGTGAGCAGGGGGTCCCCTGAGCTGAACCGCATTGCTTTGTGGACCAGGGACCCCCTGCTTCCCGAGTTACAGGCCCCGGTATGTGTCATCGGGTGGCAGTGTCGCCGCCATGTTTATAGCGTCCCCGCAATAAACATGGCGTCCACACTGTAACCGATGGCCCAAACCGGGGCCTGTAACTCGGGAGGCAGGGGGTCTCTGAGCCACAAATAAATGCGCTTCAGCTCAGGGGGCCTCCTGCTTCCGCACAATATTATTAAAATACATTAATGCTGCTTCATTACCATAGCGGATAGCCGCTAAGTCAATGAAGGGGTTAACGCATAGTAGCATGTTTATTGGGGACAAATGCCCCCAATAAACATAGCATCAATACACAACATACAGTATAGTAATGGGCAGAATGACTATTATCCACAAATGGATAATAGTGCAGTTGTCCATTTACAATACTTACACAACAATAAAGACTTTAAATACATATAGCACTCACCCATGTCCCACTGCCACGATGAAGGCCATCCTCATCTTCATCCTGCCCATGCCCCATCCGCTTCTGCAAAACAAACACAAGAATTACAACATCCAAATTAATGTCCCCTAACCCCTTAATCACCATAGCGGTTATTAACCGCTACAGTTATTAAGGGGTTAAGCCACCATCACCCACATACCCTCCCCCACAAAGCCCCCCAACCACCCTCACCCAATACCCACAGGGGAGTCCTACCAAATACCCTTGGGCCTAATACCCCCTCCCCCAGCACATACAGTACAATAATGTGCCAAATAACTATTATCCACATAGGGATAATACATTATTTGGCCATTATTAAACACATTCAATAACGTTAAAATGTAAATAAAATTGTACTAACCTCATCAATAAGAAGTCTCCGTCGCCAGCATCATCCTTGGGGTCCGTTGCCAACATTAGAAATAGCCACAACATTTCAATATCATTAACATAACACTGAACCCCTTAATCACCTTATCGGGTACTAACCTGAAAGGTAATTAAGGGGTGAAGCCATCCTGCAATGCCTACAACAGTTATGCATAACATCTTCAGTGAAATAAAAACCAATTGCCTAACCAAATTCCATTTAATCATTCAATCTGTAGGCTCACATGCCTCATAAAACATTGCATTTACAGTGTATACATGTAGCATAACATGTAAACTGCATGTACACGCTGCAAATCAATGTTAACAATACAATAATGCCACTCAAATCGCCATACATCACAAGAAGTATATTATTTAATACAATAAACTCACCATCAATGAATTACCACACATCAATTACATCCCTAAACAATTAAAATACCATCCATACCAATTACACAATGAACTAAAGCTATCCTAACAGAGAACCACTTCAAAACATAGAAAAAAGTACACCAACAAATACAATATACTAAAGCAAGGCTTTCCATATCCTATTGTACGGCCTGGAAGCCCAAAACTTACATCTGTCTAAAAATAAAATACATTTAGCACACATCAATGCATAGCCACAATGATTAACAATACAGAATTAGAAGCTTTAACAACACTATCATTTCTTACCCTGTATATATATCTGTACACATACATACAGACATACATACAGTGGGAAGAAATGATATGCATTATAAAAAATGAAAACATGAAAAAGCAACACAAAAAACAGTTACATTAAGTACATTTCTTTATTTAACTTACCATTACTTGCCCCCACCGACTCCCGTTGATCAGCTTACTCACGAACCAATCCACGACACCATCCACGACACCATCCAGGAACAAATCCACGACACAATCCAGGAACAAATCCACGAACCAAACCAGGAACCAATCCAAGAACAAGTGCAGGAACCAATCCAGGAAGCAAGCCACGAAGAAATCCAAGAAACAATCCACGACACGATCCAGGAACAGGAACCCATAAAAGAAAAGAAAAAAACAAATTAAACATTAAAATAATAAAACATGACAATCAAGGGTTGTACTAGTTTTATTCTTAGTGAATCTGTATTACAATACCTTGTTCCGGGGTCTTCTTGACATCCGGTGCCACGCCCTGGTCTTCAATCTTCAGGAGGAGGTCCGTCCTCCTCGGCATCTGCCTTCAAAATGAGACGACATAGGCTTTTATAGGCCTATGACGTCACATTTGTCGTCATATGGTTCCCACGGCCCTGATTGGGCCGTGAAAACCATGTGTTTTGGCCGATGTAAAAAAATTGATGACGTCACTTAAAGGCAATGCCAGCACAGCCAATCAGAAAGGCTTTGCTGCTATTGCCTTTAAGAAAACGTCATGAAATGACACATGGCCGGACTCACATGGTACTTGAACCAATCAGAGTAGGGATGGAGTTCCCACGCTCTGATTGGCTGGCTTACCATGTGAGTCCGGCCATGTGTCATTTCATGACGTTTTCTTAAAGGCAATAGCCGCAAAGCCATTCTGATTGGCTGTGCTGGCATTGCCTTTAAGTGACGTCATCAATTTTTTTACATCGGCCAAAACACATGGTTTTCACGGCCCAATCAGGGCCGTGGGAACCATATGACGACAAATGTGACGTCATAGGCCTATAAAAGCCTATGTCGTCTCATTTTGAAGGCAGATGCCGAGGAGGACGGACCTCCTCCTGAAGATTGAAGACCAGGGCGTGGCACCGGATGTCAAGAAGACCCCGGAACAAGGTATTGTAATACAGATTCACTAAGAATAAAACTAGTACAACCCTTGATTGTCATGTTTTATTATTTTAATGTTTAATTTGTTTTTTTCTTTTCTTTTATGGGTTCCTGTTCCTGGATCGTGTCGTGGATTGTTTCTTGGATTTCTTCGTGGCTTGCTTCCTGGATTGGTTCCTGCACTTGTTCTTGGATTGGTTCCTGGTTTGGTTCGTGGATTTGTTCCTGGATTGTGTCGTGGATTTGTTCCTGGATGGTGTCGTGGATGGTGTCGTGGATTGGTTCGTGAGTAAGCTGATCAACGGGAGTCGGTGGGGGCAAGTAATGGTAAGTTAAATAAAGAAATGTACTTAATGTAACTGTTTTTTGTGTTGCTTTTTCATGGTTTCATTTTTTATAATGCATATCATTTCTTCCCACTGTATGTATGTCTGTATGTATGTGTACAGATATATATACAGGGTAAGAAATGATAGTGTTGTTAAAGCTTCTAATTCTGTATTGTTAATCATTGTGGCTATGCATTGATGTGTGCTAAATGTATTTTATTTTTAGACAGATGTAAGTTTTGGGCTTCCAGGCCGTACAATAGGATATGGAAAGCCTTGCTTTAGTATATTGTATTTGTTGGTGTACTTTTTTCTATGTTTTGAAGTGGTTCTCTGTTAGGATAGCTTTAGTTCATTGTGTAATTGGTATGGATGGTATTTTAATTGTTTAGGGATGTAATTGATGTGTGGTAATTCATTGATGGTGAGTTTATTGTATTAAATAATATACTTCTTGTGATGTATGGCGATTTGAGTGGCATTATTGTATTGTTAACATTGATTTGCAGCGTGTACATGCAGTTTACATGTTATGCTACATGTATACACTGTAAATGCAATGTTTTATGAGGCATGTGAGCCTACAGATTGAATGATTAAATGGAATTTGGTTAGGCAATTGGTTTTTATTTCACTGAAGATGTTATGCATAACTGTTGTAGGCATTGCAGGATGGCTTCACCCCTTAATTACCTTTCAGGTTAGTACCCGATAAGGTGATTAAAGGGTTCAGTGTTATGTTAATGATATTGAAATGTTGTGGCTATTTCTAATGTTGGCAACGGACCCCAAGGATGATGCTGGCGACGGAGACTTCTTATTGATGAGGTTAGTACAATTTTATTTACATTTTAACGTTATTGAATGTGTTTAATAATGGCCAAATAATGTATTATCCCTATGTGGATAATAGTTATTTGGCACATTATTGTACTGTATGTGCTGGGGGAGGGGGTATTAGGCCCAAGGGTATTTGGTAGGACTCCCCTGTGGGTATTGGGTGAGGGTGGTTGGGGGGCTTTGTGGGGGAGGGTATGTGGGTGATGGTGGCTTAACCCCTTAATAACTGTAGCGGTTAATAACCGCTATGGTGATTAAGGGGTTAGGGGACATTAATTTGGATGTTGTAATTCTTGTGTTTGTTTTGCAGAAGCGGATGGGGCATGGGCAGGATGAAGATGAGGATGGCCTTCATCGTGGCAGTGGGACATGGGTGAGTGCTATATGTATTTAAAGTCTTTATTGTTGTGTAAGTATTGTAAATGGACAACTGCACTATTATCCATTTGTGGATAATAGTCATTCTGCCCATTACTATACTGTATGTTAGGGGGGTATAGGTGTTGTTGGGTATATATATATATATATATATATATATATATATATATATATATATATATATATATATAATTATTTAATTATTTATTTAATTCGTTATTGTGGTGCTGGGGTGTTTTTTTTTTATTATTGTGGGTAGTGGGGGTGTGTGAAGGGGGCATTAGCCCCAACGGTGGTTGTTTAGGGCTTGCGGGTGGGTAGCGGGAGGCCTTAACCCCTTCAGGACCGTAGCGGTATTAACCGCTACGGTCGTGAAGGGGTTAAGTGCCCCCGCATCCCCCCCGCAAGTCCTAAACTCACACCCAGGGCCAAATACCCCCCTCACCCATCCCCGCTACCCACAATAACGCTGGCACGGTGGGTTAACCCCTTCATTGCCTTAGCGGTTAGCCGCTAAGGTAATGAAGTGGCTTTTAAATGCCTTTTTCCTGCCTCGGATGCATGCCGGGGGGCTCCGGTGCGGGTATCAGCTCCGGAGACCCCCGGCATCAATCACAGGCAGGAAAAAGGGCTGATTTTTCCTAAGTGTCGCCCTTGCCGATGCTTCTCCTTCAGCAAGTTGCCAACTTTAGTTGGCGGGCTGGATTGGCCATAAAATCTCCAATCTGGCCTGCCGATCAGCACCAAAAAGCTGATCGGGGCTTACTGAATTCAGGCGGGAAAAAAAAGTCCCGATAAGTGGCTTATCGGCAGCCGGGTGGCGAAAAAAATTTTTTCGCAAGAAAAGTTGCCGATAATTCCCACTTATCGGGGCTTACTGAATCAGGAGGGCAAAAAACGGCTATAAAATGCCGAAAAAGCCTTATCGGGGCTTACTGCATGAGGCCCATTGTGGCTTAAAAAGTGACAAGATTTAGATACGTTTTGAATGTGAGAGGAGAAAGTGAGAGAGGAGTTGAGTGTGACCCCTAGGCATTGTGCTTGCGCTACTGGGTGTATGACTGAACTTCCAACAGTAATGTGGATGGAGGTAGTGGGGCCAGGTTTGGAGGAATTATGAGGAGCTCTGTTTTTGCCATGTTAATTTTAAGTTGGCGGAGGGCCATCCAGGATTATATCGCAGAGAGACATTCAGAAACTTTGGTCTGTAAAGCAGGTGTAAGATCAGGGGTCAAAAATTAAATTTGTGTGTTGTCAACACAGAGGTGATATTTGAACCCAAGAGATGTGATTAGGTCACCTAGAGAGAGTATGTACAGAGAAAAGAGGAGAGGTCTCAGGACAGAGCCCTGGGGTACCCCAACAGAGGTTGATGGAGGAGGAGGAGGTGTTAGCAGAGGAGACACTGAAAGTACGATCGGAGAGGTAAGAGGAGATCCATGATAGAGCTTTGTTACGAATGCCAAGAGTATGGAGACTGTGAAGGAGAAGAGTGTGGTCCACAGTATCAAATGCTGCAGAGAGGTCACGTAATAAGAGCAGAGTGTAACGACCCCTGTCTTTTGTAGCATGGAGTTCATTAGTTCTTTTAGTGAGGGCTGTTTCAGTGGAGTGACCAGTGCGGAAGCCAGATTTTAGAGGGTCTAGGAGAAAATAGGTGTTGAGAAAATGGAGCAAGCAAGGGAATACAAGACGTTCAAGGAGTTTAGAGGCAAAAGGCAGGAGAGAGGCAGGTCGATAGTTAGAAGCTTCTCTTTTAAGTGTTTACTAAACCTCCCGCCCACTCTGTCACTTGCAGTGCCAATAAAGATAGGGGAAAGAGAGGAGGGGACTTTGCCTTTTGAAATCACTGAAACACATAATGATATACCACAAAAGGCAGTAGCTAGAAAAAAAGCAAACATTAATATTAAACAATGATTTAAAAATATGTATAAGTTTCAGTTACCTGGATTTAACTCATCAAACATCCTTCTGGTCCATTTTACGGAACGTTTAAAGAACTGTACCATTAATGTATTGCTAAATAGGCTTGTTTCCAATATGTCTGTCCTGCACATGAAAAAAATGCCATGTGGCTTATTTATCAAAGTTTTTGAGCAGAAAAAAGGCAAAAGCTGTGAAAAAACCCAAACCAATTTATCAATGAAACCAAAGTCACAACAAAAAACAATACAATTTGTGTAATAAATGTGTTTTTTTTATTTGCCACAGTATTGCAGTCAATGGACCTTGATACATTTCCATTCAATCATCCTACAACCCAGGAGAAGGATTGCATGATCTATACTGTATATGGGAATGATTTTTATTTTCTTCTCCCTTAACCACTGATATATCATGCTAACATCTATTGTGTATTTTCATATATGGACTAATCAGGAATGATTAATGAAACAAAACACATTTTGGAAGAAATGCAACAAATATAAAAATGACTTAGTAAGGCTTTTAAAAGCAGTGGGCTTCCCTCTTCAAGTTCAATGTACCTTGTTAGACCATTTTATCATTACGGTATGTTTAATAGCAAATCGTGCAGGACATTTTCAAAATAAACTATTAATCAGACCATTATACATACTGTAAGTGTTATTTCTTTTATTTATTTATTTTCATTTTTTTCCCTACAACTAGTAATAGAAAGCTTTTATAATGCTGGTTTTATTCCTTTTAATACCATTCTAACAGATTAAATTACAACTTTAGAAATACAGATATATATAAATAAGCATGCAAAAATATTTGCGGTCATGAACCTATATATATTTCCTTAAAATATATATGTATCTAAGCATGAATTATAGCTGTTTCAAAAGTTTCCGAGAAGTGAACATGTGCCCTCTAATGCCTTTGGTTATATTGAGAAAATGTTGAAGTTATTTTAACAAACATTACTGAAGCTCTGTGGGCAGAAGATAAACAGATTAAATGTGTCATCATAGCCCAGCAGTCAATGCTCTAGATTACTCTTCAGTGTTCCAGTCACAACCTTTAACTACTTACTCTACTGGAATACTAATACAATCAGTTTTATTTTGTAGATGGCTAACTCAATTGAAAAAAATAAATATTCTGCTGATTGCAGTATGTTCAAGAGATGATAAGCTAAAATAAACTGATATGAGCAATGAAGTTTCTTTTCACTTATTTACCTTGTGAAAACGGTGATGCAGATTTCATTGTGTATTCGTGCAAATGTATTGACATAGTACGGTCAAAAGGATTCTTGAAAGACAAAAAAGTAGTTGTACTGTACAGTATTTAAAATAGATTTGGTTCCTGTAGTAGCCCTTGGTAAGTTTTAATTCGGCCTTTACATTCAGATGTAGCAAGACTTACTGCTCCAGTTACCATATGAAACCAAGTGCAATTGACTGGCCATTCTTTGCATGTTGTGGCCCCATGACCACGGCTGAGCTGCGGCTTACAAATGATGTCTTGCAGTTGCCATAATACCAGTGATAATGTTTCTGTAACCTACATTTTCAATGCATAGTATTTGGTGGCTATTGCTACAGTAATGCATGTTTTAAACTGTTCTGTGTAATGTAACCCACCCCTGATTCCAATACAGAGTCAGTCTTTATAAATGATGACATATTTATTAAAGTAAATTTAGAGAAACATGTATTGTACATCGGTATCAGATTTCTGAAAATATTTATTGTTTTCTACAGTAACAGAGAAAACAAAGACTTGGGAAAAATAATACAATCTTCTAACACCAATGTGCCCTTAAGTCCAGTCCCTTCTTCTGCTGAGCAATCTGTGCATAATTAGTGGCAGGTCTGGCCATTGGCATGCAAGGAATCATAACTGTCCAAAAAATAAATAAACTTGACAATGCCATGCTGAACAAGACACCAGTTAAATTTAGACTGGAGCTCGGTCTTTGGTGAGTTGCACTGGGTCTGAACTGGGGTGTGATGGGTCCAAGCTGTTTTTCACTGGGTCTGTGGGAAGGTGAGTTGGGTATGGAGTAGGTTGCGATGGGTTCGAGGTGCTTGAGCTGGGTCTGAAGTGGGGTGTGATGGGTCTGAGAAGAGAAAACAATCCAAAGATTGGAGCAGAGCACAGCTGCAAGAATGGGGCCAACAACAATGAAAAAAGGTTAAAAAGTTATATTTTAATGGACATGGTAACGGGGAACATCAGGTACACACTCTGACGCGTTTCAGGCTAACGCCTTTTTTCAACGAGTAGGTTCGCATCTGATCGTACTCACAGTCTTATAGATGATCCCCCACCTCCAATCACGGATGACGCAATATAAATTTGGCGCGATAAACACAGAGATGGATCCTATTGGAGGAACCTGTCTCCCAAATCAGCTACCTGAGATGGAAGGTGCGTCCCGTGTGAGCGGAGGGTCATAAACAGGTTCCTCCAATAGGATTTATCTCTGTGTTTTTCGCACCAAATTTGTATTGCGTCATCCGTGATTGGAGGCGGGGGATCATCTATAAGACTGTGAGTACGATCAGAAGCGAACTTACTCTTTGAAAAAGGGCGTTAGCCTGAAATGCGTCAGCGTGTGTACCTGATGTTCCCCGTTACCATGTCCATTAAAATATAACTTTTTAACCGTTTTTCATTGGTGTTGGCCCCATTCTTGCAGTTGTGCTCCGCTCCAATCTTTGGATTGTTTTCTCTTCTATGACAGACAGCGTGATGCACGCAAACAGGAAAAGCTGCCTTCCATGTGAGTATTATTTTTTCTCCATTACACACTTGGGGAGAAGCTGACCATTATCAGTGCGACTATTGAGGAATCTCGTCCTGTGGAGTACTATACCGGATCATCATACATCCATACAGGTACAGTATCTGTCTCCACTACTTGGACAATCATTGCATTTAACCCCTCTTTATATATGTTTATACACTGGGTTTAATAATCTCACCAGGCTTAATCAGAGATTATCCAATACACTATTATGTATTTTCATCAGGAGTTTATTTGAAATATATGCTTCCTTTGGCACTGAGCACTGTTATCTGGAACTTGTTTCCAACTACTTATGTGATGGGTCTGAGGTTAAAATAGCTGGGTCTGTAGTGGGGTACAATAGGTCTGATGTGGGGTGAGCAGGGTCTGGAGTGGGATATGATGTTTCCAAGGTGGCACATGTATGGATTGAGAGTGGAGAAAATTTGCGGATGTCTTTTATTTTCAGATAAACTATCTGTCGTCCTAAGACAATTTTCCACTATGACATTAAAAAAAATGGGTTATCCCTAAAAGCTTGATCTAAGCATCCACTCAAGGTTCATGAGTGGTGGGCAATCTCAAGAATTGGACAAGGACCTATAGTATAATTGAAGATAAGCCCACTTTGGTTTCAGTGTAAACATCTTATCGGTTGCTAATTGTTTAATGTGACCTTGTCCCTTTTCCCATCAACTAAAACAGTGTGACACTTTTATTGTATCTACAGGTATCATGTATAAAGCCTACTGCTACGAGGCATCCCAATAAATTTCTGAATACTTCACATCGGGTCACTGGTTGTTTCAAGAAAATGAACCAGTCAAGAGTGCATCTTCAGAATTCATTAAAGCCGGTTGACTCAACTGGGTCAGAATACTGTACCTCCAGAGTAAATAAACTGTATTGTGCACTAGTATTGTATTAACTGTATAAAATACTGTAGTACTGTGCTGTGCTATTGTGTGTGTTGGTTTTATTTTTGGCAATAACTTCTGTATACTGTATTTGACTCTATACTAATAGATATACTGATTTGAACCTGATCAAATTGGTCTTGCATGCATTGAAGCATAATCTGACATAATTTGAAGCCTGCTAACAAAGATGAACTCGTGAATGGGATAAAGAATTAATGGAATGAATGTCTAAGTGTTGAAACATCTAACAACTTCATCAACCATATTAAAAATGTGTTACCAGTGGTTATTGAAAGAAACGGGGTGACAATATCAATTAATTTCTATTGGATATTATTATACTGTAGGATGTCAGTTGCAATTGTCATAAACATGTTCATGTTTTCCATTCTTTTGAAATTCACCATTATCAAGTTTCTTTGCTTAAGGATCTCACATGGGCCCATTACTCTGAATAACAATAGGCAGGACTTTGGGAAGATCTGATTAGTATTGACTTCTTATGGAGTTTGAACAGCTTATTAAGATTTGCACTTTCGGCAAGAAAAGACCAGCTGAGTGAAATGGGCCAGTACTCTAAATTTTATTCATACATATTACTAATCACCCAATCCCCTCGCAAAGTAATGATGGTGCCATGATGGTTCTGTACAATGCATCTATACAGATCTATTCTGACAGAACCGAGACCAATTCACACCCATTGTGGTGGGCATGGCACCGGACGCTTAATGCCGTGGGGGTCCCATTTGGAAGCATGACCCACCACAGCTTGATTGCGGCAGACAGTCGCGGGTACTGAAGACTTGCTTTTTGAACTGCCCTGGAGAAAGTGAGTTTTGCTACATCTTCATGGTCAATGTCATAAGAAATAGTGGTGCTATAAAGAACATTTTATAATTTAAAGGGGCTGACCCTTCCGGACAAAGGTGAATAGATTACAAGTATCCATTTTAAATAATTGGTTAAGTATTGATCATTGACACCATGGGGCCTATGCAGTAAAGTCTGATAGAAATTTTCAGCAGGGTTTTGAACTCGCCATGTTTTTGCTCTCACGGTATGCAGAAAGGCCCGAATATCAGTGAGAACAATATTTCTAAACATGGCGAGTGGCCGGCGACGATAGGACCTGCCCTGCGAGAAGGGGCTCACCCGGCGAGATCTATCCACCTCTCTCAGCGATAATCTCTCTGGAAATAAAATAATTTTTAAATAAAAATGCTATTCCTATTGTATTGTAGCAGGGGATCTCTGGAGCAGAACCACGTTGGTTTCAGGCAGGGATGCCGACGGGTCAACATTGTTGATTAAACATGGGGTTATTGGATTAACAGATGAAGACAGAAGATAAAGATAGAAGATAAAGAAACTAATGAAATAATCACAGATGAAGAAAGAAGAAGAAGATGAGAGAAGATTAAAGATTGAAGAATTTGGTTACCTGTTCCAGATCTTCACAGTGGATCGTGTTGGATTGGGTTTTATTTTTTATGTTTTTCATTGCCCATTGACTGATAATGTATTAATATGTGCCTGTTTAGGGTACAGATGAATACAATGGTAGCCAATGCATTTTTGGCAAAATGCATTTCCTCTATTGACTGTTATATTCTCTATTTCTGTTTATTGTTTAGATTAAATTGTTTTGAGTTGTGATGGCTTGTGTATTTTTTTTGGACAGATTGGTTTGCGTTTTAATTAAATTATGTATTTTGTTGGCTACTGATTTTCATTTATGTGTTGCCTAGTGGTTGTATTAATTAATTGTTGTATTGGTTACTGCTTTATGTATTAAATTATTGTTTGACTAGTGGTATGATTTATGTAATTGATTGCCTAATGGTTTTAATGATTTTATTCAATGCCTAGTGGTTTTATTTCTTTAATTGATTAGCTAGTGGTTTTATTTAGGTAATTGATTGGTTGGCTAGTGCTCAACATTTTTGATTTTGTCGGTTTAGGAGCTTGTTGTATATGTTTGATTATTGTGTATTTTGGACATTCATGCTTTTGCATTAGGGTGACCATTGACTGCTATAGTAGCATATCATTCCCATATTATATGGGTATGATGTACTACTATGCCACTCAGTGGGTACAGGGTGGTTATAGTGGGTCCGGGGTGGGTGGTTAGGTCTCCCAGGTGGGTAGCGGGGGAGCGTTGGTTAACCCCTTAAATACTATAGCGGTAATTAACCACTAAGGTGATTAAGGTGTATTTTTTATGTATTCTTTCTGGGAATGAAGGACATGGCCCTGCAGTATGCTGTCGAGGATGCCCTTGATAATGTTAGGGGTAAGTAGAACGGTTTCATTTACTTTATTTATGCTGGCAGCCTAATGTTTTGTTTAATAATGGGCAAAAGAGCAATTGTCCATATCTGGATAATAGTTATTTTGCACATTACTGTACTGTTTGTGTTTTTTGGGGGGGGGGGTGTATTTATTTAAATGTAGGCCATCTTTATTTTTTTTTTAAATACGAATGTACCGCAGGGCAGTGGGGACCCAAAAGGGATCAACCGAGGACACCCGGACACCTGCGGGGACCCCTGTGGGACCCCCAGAATCCTACGGGGAACCTGCCAGCCTATGTTATCAATCGTGTGTTAAAATAAATAAATAATTGGTTTTATGTGGGGGCACAGGAGGTGGGTTGTGTATTGGTGCTTATTATATATTTTAGTATACATTTTAATAGTTGTGTACGTGAGCATGGGGTCTCCGGAGCAGAACCGCATTGATTTCAGGTCCAGGGACCCCCTGCTTCCCGAGATAGAGGCCCCATTTATTGGGTGCCGGTATCTCCTATGCATGTAAATGTCCTGCATCACGTGACCGGGACATTTACATGCATAGGAGATACCGGCACCCCATAACAGGGCCTGTATCTCAGGGAGCAAGGGGTCCCCAGACCTGAAATCAACACGGTTCTGCCCCGGAGACCCCCTGCTCACGTACACTAGCAATAAAATTTAAATTAAAAATAATTTATTTCCATCGAGATTTTCACAGAGAGAGGCAGCTCTCTCTCTCTACTGAAGAATCAACTCGCCGGGTGAGCCTTTTTCAGAGTGACAATCATCTCGGTGCCGGCTACTCACCATTTTTCCAAATGTTGCTATCACAGGTATTCGGGGCTTTCTGCATACCATGATGGCAACACTGTAAAAAATGGAGATTTTAAAACCCTGGCTATTTTTTATATCGGTCTTTAGTGCATGAGGCCCTAAGACATTAAAATGTTATAAAAATGAATTGCATAGTTATATAAAATGTATTACATGTACAGTAAATATATATTGGATTCTATTCATTGCATGATGTTTACACTTACACTTACGTCATTCTTCTAGATTACAGAGTTGAAGTCAGAGGTCTCTGAAGATATGTTCTAGGCTGCTGATACACTTTTTCCATAGATGGTGCGTCAGATCACCATACCATTTCTTTCGCCACAGTCCAGCCTGCTGCTTCAAAAATTCATCCCTAAATTTCCTAAATATACTTTCCAAATACTTATGTTTAGGGATAAAAAACAGATATTAGAATACAGTAGATTAGAATATTTTGTTACCAAATTCACATATTCCCCATAATACAAAATTAGAACCAAACAAATTGACTTTATGCAAAATTAAAAACCAACAAACATTTTGCACGGAAACACCAGACCCATTGCCAGTCTATAATGATATATAAATGTGAATTAGAATGAGAGAATCTAATCTTTGCAAACCAATAAACTTTAAAAGGTTTACTGTGAAAGTCACAGTAAACAATATAAAGCCTTATCCTTTCCAAATTGAGCGAGGCTCCTGGTAAACATGTTTGAAAGTTTGATAGACCTTTGAGTGACATTACTCATCTATTTAGAATGCCGTTTCTTTGCTTGGGTAGATGACCCCAAAAGCCGTTATGTACTAGAGTATAATCACTCATTCAGAAACTAAATAAGATTATCTTGCTCAAGACTTAACCTAACTCCAACATATTGTCCTCTATGCTGACAAAAAGAGTCTATAATGCTTTCCTCCAAAAACAAATTACATTATGTCCAAATAAGGGGCTGATAGTTAATAGAAGTAATCTGTTTTGTGTAACAATCTATTCGAAGCAGATTACCTGTACAGTGCATGACAAACTATTTTCTACAAAAAAAAGAATGTATTGCAAATTAAAGAAAATAATTAAGATAATGTTAAGAATAGGTTTATTGTTCAATACTCACCATTGCTATCCAAGCTGCAGTAAGAACTGTCATAGGCCCCAACACAGAAGGAAAGGCAGAACTCATCCAGAGACAAGAATTGCAAAAGCGTTGAATTTGGTTATTAATGTAAAAAAAAAAAAAAATAGAAGTGTGCAAACAACAAAAAACAAATATGAGAGATAAGGGACAGGAAAATAATAATAGTGTAATACTGTATATCTAAAGCAATTTGTATATTTAGCAGTAAGTATTGCACTCACACACGAAGGCTTCAACTAAGCATACAGATTATGGATTCTCATGGGGGAGTGGCAAAACTCTGTCATTCGGTATGCAGATTTTGGTAGTCCGCTCAAGTCCAGTGTTCTTCCCGCAGCATGGATCCTCGCTGCATCAGCTCACCGGTATCCTTCCAAGTTCTGGTTAACAGCGAGTCTTACGTCACAGATTCATATGTCACAGACCTCCTCTGCATGTTCCCCTGCTCGCCTTTCCAATCAACTCTTTTTTGGTACCCCTTTCTCCTACACTAACATTTAAACTTTGGATGTTTATTACACAAAAAGTGAATAGGGCTTCATCAAAAATTCCCAAATCTTTGCCCTCTTGCAGCAACATTTCCAATTCTGATAATTAATGTCTAATTTGATTGCTTTTCAAGGGAGCATAGGTGGATTTATCATTAAGACTGCTTGATAAATATATTAAGCATATATTGATGATAGATGTTAATTCCATCTAGCAAGGAAAGAGCTAACCCTATTGGACTATAGAGGAAGGGATGTGATGAAGTCAGATTGGGACTCTATAAAGGTCAGGAAAAGCAGGATTCATAGTCAGGCTCTCTCTTCAGAGGTGGAGAGAAGGCTGGGGAACGTAAGCATGGTGAAACACCACCATATTTACCACATCTATACCTTACAGAGCAGTGTTTCACAATGCTTATGTTCCAGTACGTACCCAATATAATTAGGATTGTTTAGCACAACTGGGGGCTATTCCACAGCCTACTCTCCAACTCTGAAGAGAGAGCCTGACTGTGAAGCCTGTTTTCCCTTATTCTATTCCCCTAGTGCACCAATCCTTCCCGCCATACACAACCTAGAGGTTGAGTCGGTGTCTCCCTGTTTCCTATATAAAGGTCTAAGGAGAGATGGGGAGGAATCACTGAGGAAGCCAATGCTACTGGCGAAACTATCAGGTCTGTAAGGGGGAAAGCCACGGGTACATTCTAGAGTGTAGATTCAACCATCGGGTGCAGCAGAAAGATGAAATAGGAGTCTGGATCCAAAGTCAGGGCAGGAACAAAGGAGAACACAGGACACAGGAAACCAGACACTGTGTATTACCTAAAATGTCTCCCCTTAACAAAGTTTTTTTTTTTTTTTAGTGTCAAGCATTTCATCCCTCTGAATTAGTTCCAGAACCCAGCCATGGGTATGACTTTGAAAGTTTTGGTTATGTCAATAACTTGTAGTTCATTTTATCCTTCACCTAGCCAGAACTTACTTATGTTAAACTGGTGATGGTAGTAACTGGGGAACTGGTGTCTACATCATTTGTTATTTCCCAAACAGTAAACCCTCCTAGATTACACAGATTTATTGAGCACACTTCCATAGTTATTAGGATGTCTGTAATGCAGGCGGTTGTGTCCCCACTTATCTTAGTCACTGATCCCAGAGAGTAGTGCAGTACTGGTATAGACCATAGATCCCTCTGAGATGGATAAATGGATTTAAACTTTTGGGTGCCCCATAGACAGAGCTACTACATTATGGACTCTGGCACTACATGGGCCCAATTATGTAGTACCTATGCCATAATGTACCTGCTCGTATTTCATGGGGAGATCATGACTTGTGCTCCTGTGAACCACGTGGGGGCCAGAGGGGCACTCTCTATTACTATTATAAATACCACAACCCAGTGTCCACACCCTACTTCAACCCACTAGTTAATATCCCAGTAGTGTATAACTACTACTAGCACTAGCAGTAGTATAATTTATAATAAGAAATTGAATAACAAGTTGTGTTGTTAATTTAATTACTACTTTACATGTCTGCATTACATTATTGATGGGTCACATAATGTGCATCATTTTTGTTGCTTTATCTACAACAAGTAGTGTATATATACTTTAATTGATAATCACTAGTTGAGTGGCTGGTGACAGAGTGGTTGGTGAGTGAGGAGGAGAACAGTATTGCAAGACTGTAGCAGAGCTACTGTATCTGAGTCTGTCTGGCATAGGCTATCAAGCCTAGCATATATAACAAATTAACAGCTCTAATATAAGTTTTAGTGGTTTTAAGAAATGTTTCTCAAGTAGATCTACAGGGCAAGAAGAGATTGACATAAAACTATATCTAAGATATTGTTGTTGTTGTGCTGGATATGGTGGTGGTGGATGTGGTGGTGATGGTGGTGGTTGTGGTGTTGG
The DNA here is from genome assembly GCF_040206685.1 of Ascaphus truei. Taxonomy (NCBI): domain Eukaryota; kingdom Metazoa; phylum Chordata; class Amphibia; order Anura; family Ascaphidae; genus Ascaphus; species Ascaphus truei. The sequence goes on from NC_134485.1 coordinate 52,683,951, forward strand.
TTGTGATAATGATGATGACGATGTTAAATCAGTAAAAGGTTGTGCTGCTGGCGCACCTACTACTCCTAGTAATTCCAGCCAGAATCATCTGAAAGATAATTACACTGAATCCCCTTCCCAATTCCAGTGCAAAAGGTATTCCCCCCCATCCCCAAACCTAGATAATTAACCTCTAGTTACAGTTTCAATCCATGCGGTTCATTACAAAACCACTATTGGATACAATCTGCTTGTGGATTTTAACAATTCATCTGCGGATTCCGCAATCCACTGGCGATTTTAAGGACTCCAATCCACGGATTCAGCAATCCACACCCAGATTGCTGAATCTGTCAGTGGATTGAAGAGCCTGCTGATGGATTGTCGGTTTAAAAAAAATAATAATAAATAAATAAAATTTTAAAAATCCGCACCCGGCGCATCGACTTTTTTGAGATTGATCCACTGAAATTCACAGAACAGAACCGGCCAATCTGCGACAACTTTAAATCCACCAAAAAGTGTGCCATCTCTAGCTACCAGTACTACAGGATTTGAGAATGTTGAGAAGATTGAAAATCTGAATGAAACAGTCAGTTCTAGGGAAAAGTCAGCCACCACTGCCAGTGATTCTGTTACTGCTACCACTAAGGTATGTATTTTGGAAAGCACACACGTGCATGACGTTGCACGTGGCGCAAGCGTGTTGTGTGTATAGTCCAAAAGATGATGCGTGCACTTGGAGGCATGGCCATGATGTCACAAGGGTAGGCCTCACTGTGATTGGCTCAGAGTGTAACGTGGCACGGAGGCCTCTCGAAAATACAAATTACTTTGTATTTCAACACAGTTGCCGCGCCAAAGCTGTCTGCTGCGTGAGCGCGTGTCAGCACTAGATAAACTGTCATAGGGAGACAGGTATTTTTCATTGATGCACGTGCTTAGAATACAGGCCTAAATCATCTGCACAAATTCCAATGATTCTTGTCACATTCAACAACATTCATTAATGCCGAACTAGTTCTGATATTGATAGGCAATAGCTGTTAATATGACTAGATGAAGAAGTGGGAGAGTCAAAGGGACATGATAACTCTAAGGAGAAGGGGGTGTACTCAATGCTGATTCAGCTATTCAAATATCTTGTTGTGAGTGAGGATTCTGATTTGGACATTGATGTTGATAGTGATGATTTTGTGATGAAAGACTGATTCAGAAATTGGTTTGAAAAGTTGTGGTTGTGTTGGCAATCGAGGTGGTGGTGGAGATGAATGTGAAAATGCTTTAGATTTAAGTGATGGTACTGTGATCATTGTAAAAGATTATTAAAATTAATCAAACAGCAAAGGAAAACTGCAAAGTTAAAAGTTTAACATGTATATATAATAATTACTAGTCTTATAATAAATATAACTGTTCAATATGAATGTGTTTTCTTTTTATATCTCTTTGTGGGAAGAAGAAAGATCATTAGGTTACATAATAACAAGCAGAGATTAAATATTGCTACCATTTACTTCAATCACTAAGTAGCAGTTAATAGAGCATGTTAAAGCATTTATTTTTCTAAGAGGGCAGAAAGACAAAGGAGCAATGATTCTCAAATTAATTAAATAGGAGAAAAAGAGAACGCAACTTTGAAACAGCAAATAACTATGTGGCATGAACACACACTGCAGTTACTGAATAAAAAGAAGACACAGCGCACAACGCTCATAGTGCATTAAAATATATATAATGTGATACAAATAAAGGTGAGTATTAGGCGTACATTTAAATAAGAAAAACAGGCATTGGAGGGTTATTGTTACCCATACACCACTCGGGACGACAGTGGAGAAGTCTTCAGTGTGCAGACACACCACTCCTGGCGTCACGGTCACTTGCACCCAGACTGGGTCTTGACTGGTAACCAGCTCCTGTTGTAGATAGCAGTTCAGCAGGGCTCACAATACACGCAATGTCCTCAGATAGGGCAATCTTTGCAGCAACACAAACCACGCTGTCCTTCACTCCGTCCGGTACTTCCGTGTTGGTGACGTCACTCGGGAGCGTCAGCGCGTCGTAGCCCTTTCGGACAGCGTTATGGCCCGCAGGAGGATGTTATATAGTCCAAGAGTCCAAAAAGTTCTCAGAGCAGCTAGAGTTCTATTATCCAACGCGTTTCGAGACAGCTGGGTCTCTTCATCAGGGAATAATAAACAATATTAATCGAGTGGTTTAAATACCTCACGCCCCACCCGATAGGCCATCCAATCAGGAATTGTGGCCAATCCCGTGGAAGCGGGGAGGAGTCAAATGACTCATGGGGCTCAGAGCCCTCCTACATGTTGCTATAGGCAACTTATGTAAACAAAAACAAACAGAACTTTATTAAACACACAAAAGTAAGTACAAAACACAAATCGCGCAGATGTCTCTAAAATAAAGAAAAAGGGGGTTAAAAACAGTACTAATACCCAAATAGAAAATGCATCTCCATTCTGGAATGTTTACTAAAAGACCTTAATATACAAATTGTATTTAGGAGTTAACATGAAAAAGAAGCATGAATCTAAAATACATACAAATGATTGGCATTCACAATATTAGTTTAAAAAAGATAAGTCACAGGTTCAGATTTAGGAGGAAATACCAGGGAGCCCCCTCTTACCCCTTACACCTAAGATGTATGTATAATAGGTTAATAAAGGGACCAGATATCAATATCTTCATTGAGACCCCCCGGATGCAAAGATCTTAATTTATGTATCCAGAAGGTCTCTTGGACAGAGAGTTCTTTTACCCTATCTCCACCCCTTCTATTCCTAGGGATATGTTTAATGCCCTTAAAGAGCAAGGAAGAGGGGTCTTTATTATGGTGTAGAGCATAGTGTTTGGAAAGACTGTGATTAAAAAGACCATTTCGAATGTTTCTTATATGTTCTTGGATGCGTACCTTCAACGGGCGTTTAGTTCGACCAACATAGTGTAGGCCACACGGGCACTCAATTAAGTACACTATGTGGTCAGAAGTACACATAATAAAATCTGAAATCTCAAAAACCTCTCCAGTGCTTTTACATGTGAAAGTTTTATTGTCAACATGCAGATACTTGCACACTGAGCACTTTCCGCATTTAAAATTCCCAATGGATTTGCTGTTTAGCCACAACTTTTCACCAACCGTTATAGCTTTAGTATTAATATCACTAGGGGACAGTGTATTTTTAAGGTTTTTTGCTTTTCGGTATATGAATTTGGGAAACTTTGAGATGTGGTCTCCTAAAATTGGGTCCCCTGATAAAATAGCCCAGTGTTGTTTAATAATTCTTTCTATTTGCATGGTCATTGAATTGAAGTTAGTAATAAAGGCGACATTACATTTACCCTCATTCGTCTCCAAAGTGTCTTTTTTCTTAGTCTTAGGGACCAACATTTGGCTCCTGTCCAGTTTTCTCACCCTATCCAGGTCATCACTGAGTGTTTTTAGTGGATAACCCCTTTCCAAAAATCTAGAGGTTAGATCACTAGCCTGTATCTCAAAATCCGTATCCAGACTACAGTTCTTCCTCAGTCTATAGAAGCCAGGAGTGGTGTGTCTGCACACTGAAGACTTCTCCACTGTCGTCCCGAGTGGTGTATGGGTAACAATAACCCTCCAATGCCTGTTTTTCTTATTTAAATGTACGCCTAATACTCACCTTTATTTGTATCACATTATATATATTTTAATGCACTATGAGCGTTGTGCGCTGTGTCTTCTTTTTATTCTGTCTCCTCTAGGGGTTATTTGAGCTATCCCCTGTGTCGCAGCTGCAGACGCTCTCTCCAATTTTACAAAGGTCACAATATTTACTCTAGTATATCACTTTATCACGTATATATTGTTTGTTGTTGCGCACTTTATATTCACTTCTGTTCACTGCAGTTACTGAACTTGTAAAATAATCAGAAAAATGAAATCATGATCAACATAAAAGATCAAGTATTACATTTAGAATTTATACAGTAGATTTTAATGTTTATAAACCATTATACATACTGTACAAATAGCATAGATTAATATAATGTACACATGTGCAGTATAAATGAATGTACTGCATTATAAATGTATATATCACAAAGATCATGACAACAGCAAACAATGCGAACGTTAATAACAAGATAAACAATGAAGAAATTGAAGTGGGTAAGATTTCATCTTTCTTGGTTCCAAAATTGATTGCGGTGGCAACTGCACCCCTGAGATCAAGAGACGACTGACACTTGGAAGAAATGCGATGGTCAGAATGGACAACATCTGGAAGAGTAAAGTCATCAGCCTGCCAACCAAGTGCAGATTGGTCAGTGCGATTGTTTTCCCAATAACATATGGCTGCGAAACCTGTACTCTGAGGAAGGCAGACAGGTGAAAGATCGATGCATTTGAACTGTGGTGCTGGAGATGTCTGATACACATTCCGTGGACAGCCAGAATAATGAACCAAGCAGTTCTGGAATGGATAAAAATGAAAATCTCACTGGAGGCCAAGATAACAAAGCAAAAGCTCTCCTACTTTGGTCACTTCATGCGAAGCAAGTCGCTTGAAAAGGATGTCATGCTTGGAATGATCGGTGGCAAAAGAGGAAGAGGCTGCCAAGAACTTGCTGGTTAGATACCATCAAGAAAGATACTGGACTGAACATAGCAGAATTGAAAGAAGCCGTGAGAGATCGGAAGACATGGAGAACAATGATAAATAGAGTGGCCGAGAGTCGACTGAACGGATAAGGAAGATATATAAATATATATATATGCAGCATATGTATATATATATATATATATATATTTCTCAGAATCCCTTGCTGCAGTGGAAGTGCAGTGTGCTGGGTGATAATGGTGAAAGACCTGTCTAAGACATGCAAATGAGCATACAGTAACATTTCCATTTGCTACTGTATATGCTTTACTGTGGAGGGTTTTGTCACTTTTTATTTACCAATCATAACTTTACTAAGTGTGGTGAAACCTATCCCTACTTCATTTTGCAAAGCCAGTATAACCAACCCCACACTGAGGAGACACATTAATGTCGAAATAGCTGTCTGTGGGTGGGTGTACTGACCATGGATCTTAACCCAGTTTGTGCTCAAAGCTGTGAAATGCAGCAAGCTTAAGCTTATAAGGGATCATGTTAAATGGTTTTGAAGCAAAAGGTGGCACTGATTTGCATGTCATTTCCCAGAATTCTGTGCTGCAGTGGAAGTGCTGTGTGCTGGGTGACAATGGTGAAAGGCAAGGTGACAGACATGTCATTTATATATGTATATGTATATATATATATATATATATATATATATATATATATATATATATATATATATATATATATACAGTGTTCGACAAACCTATACATCTGCACGTCCCGGGTGAGTGGATTTAACATCGTGGTGAGCTCCTATTTGCCCAAGCAGCACACAAGTGGTACTAGGTGGCGAGTAGATTTTTTTGTTCGGAGAGTCGATTTTTTGGTGATTTGTTGACCACTGTGTATATATATATATATATATATATATATATATATATATATATATATATATATATATATATACACAGAAAACAAGAAGAAAAAACAGGCGCACTCCTAGTGTGATAAAGTATAAAACAGTATTTATGGGATTGTAAAATATAAAAGGCGCACTCACAAACAGAGTAAAAATAATAGCATTTATGAGATATACTCAATCGCCTTGAAGCTGTGAAGGGAATGTATCAGCCTGTCCCGTTGGTGGCACCTCTGGTTTATCCGTTGGTTCAGCAAGGTGCACTGGAGCCACTATAGCCAGATGATGTAATAATCAGCAACACGGTCAGAGACTCCCTCCAGATACACCTCCCACAGCTCTCACTGCTCACCAGCAGGCAACTGCAAAACCAGAAGCGACAGCAGTCCCAAGCAAAATAGCAACAGCTCCAAAGTACTCTCTCCGTTCGTGCAGTAATGTCAGCCACAAACTCACCTCTTTGGGAAACTTCCGGTTTTGCAGTTGCCTGCTGGTGAGCAGTGAGAGCTGTGGGAGGTGTATCTGGAGGGAGTCTCTGACCGTGTTGCTGATTATTACATCATCTGGCTGTGGTGGCTCCAGTGCACCTTGCTGAACCAACGGATACACCAGAGGTGGCACCAACGGGACAGGCTGATACATTCCCTTCACAGCTTCAAGACAATTGAGTATATCTCATAAATGCTATTATTTTTACTCGGTTTGTGAGTGCGCTTTTTATATTTTACAATCCCATAAATACTGTTTTATACTTTATCACACTAGGAGTGCCTCTGTTTTTTCTTCTTGTTTTCTGTATATATCCTTGGGATTTGGTGATCCTTATACGGGCAGCAAAACTCTAGTGGACTAAGTACATTTTTTTAAATTTCAACTGACATCTGGTTTTTATTTGATTTTTTATGTTTCATATTTTTTATTTTTCCTATAGATTTCAGTTGTTTTTATCACAAATTCGCCCTTTTGGGGATTCTTTGGTCAATAGCCTTGTTAACTCTATCTGATTTACACAGCTGATTTATCCTTATCAAGCTTCCTAAGGCGCTACTCCAATTTGTTATATATATATATATATATATATATATAATATATATATATATATATATATAATATAGCCACCACAATGGATTTCAAATTAAACAACTGAGATGCAATAGAAGTTTAGACTTTCAGCTTTAATTCAAGGGGTTGAACAAAAATATCGTATGAAACGTTTAGGAATTGCAACCATTTTCATACACAGTCCCCTTATTTCAGTGGCTCAAATGTAATTGGCCAAATTAACACAATCATAAATAAAATGTTCATTTTTAATACTTTGTCGAGAATCCTTTGCAGGCAATGACTGCTTGAAGTCTGGAACGCATGGACATCACCAAACGCTGGGTTTCCTCCTTTGTGATGCTTTGCTACTGCAGCTGTCTTCAGTTGTTGTTTGTTTGTGGGTCTTTCTGCCTTAAGTTTTGTCTTCAGCAATTGAAATGGATGCTCGATCGGGTTGAGATCAAGTGATTGACTCGGCCATTGCAGAATATTCCACTTCTTTGACTTAAAAAACTCCTGGGTTGCTTTCGCAGTATGTTTTGGGTCATTGTCCATCTGTAAAGTGAAGCGCCGTCCAATCAACTTCGCTGAATTTGGCTGAATCTGAGCAGACAATGTATCCCTAATTACGTCAGAATTCATCCGGCTGCTTTTGTCTTCTATCACATCATTAAACACTAGTGACCCAGTGCCATTGTAAACCATGCATGCCCATGTCATCACACTGCCTCCACCGTGTTTTACAGATGATGTGGTATGCTTCAGATCATGAGCCGTTCCAAGCCTTCTCCATACGTTTTTCTTCACATCATTCTGGTACAGGTTGATCTTAGTTTCATCTGTCCAAAGAATGCTGTTACAGAACTGGCTGGATTTTTTAGATATTGTTTGGCAATGTCTAATCTGGCCTTTCTATTCTTGAGGCTTATGAATGGTTTACACCTTGTCGTGAATCCTCTGTATTTGCTCTCGTGAGGTCTTCTCTTTATTGTAGACTTGGATAATGATGCCTACCTCCTGGAGAGTGTTCTTCCCTTGGCTGGATGTTGTGAAGGGGTTTTTCATTACCATGGAAAGGATCCTACGATCATCCACCACTGTTTTCTTCCATGGACCTCTAGGCATTTTTGTGTTGCAGAACTCACCAGTGTGAGTGGTTTTTTTTGCAGCCTAAGGATGCCCTGTTTTACTTGTATTGAGAGCTCCTTTGATCGCATGTTATGGGTTCAAAGCAACAGCTTCCATATGTGAATGCCACAACTGGAATCAACTCCAGACCTTTTACCTGTTTAATTGATGATGAAATAACGATGGAATAGCCCACACCTGTCCATGAAACAGCTTTTGAGTCAATTGTCCAATTACTTTTTGTCCCTTGAAAAAGAGGGGGCTACATATTAAAGAGATGCAATTCCTAAATCCTTCATCTAATTTGGATGTGAATACCCTCAAAATAAAGCTGATAGACTGCACTTTAAGCCCATATTCATTATTTAACTGTAACTTGAATTTATTTTGGTACACAGCCGATATAACAAAACTTGTATCAGTGTCCAATTATTTCCAGACCTAACTGTATATAATGCATGAGTGAGGGAGGGCGTTTTACACCTCCTCCCCTTAAGAAGCATGTCGATCATGCGAAATGAACGTCCATCGAGTTTTTGTGAAGTCTCGTGGTTGGGAGCTGCACAGTTGAATGGATCGTATTGCTGCTGCTTTTTACTTATACTAAACTACTATTCCTCCCTATGCCTCATACTACTGTGGGATGTTATGGGATTCACAAGGACTAAATGAGCGCTCCGTTGTGACGGTTATCTGTATCACTGGCATATATATATATATATATAGGGAGAAGCAAAAATCAAACTGGATCCCACAAACTGGACGCAACCCCACATTGGACCGGTACATTGAAAGCTTCAGACACAGCGCCAAAACCACCATCCTGGACAAAGTAAGGAAACAAACATATAATCTGACACTGATGGAGAGGAGAGCCATAGAATCGCTAAAGGCCAACCGCAACATAACAATCAAACCTGCAGACAAGGGAGGAGCAGTGGTCATAATGAACACCACAGACTACCTGCGGGAAGCACACAGGCAACTCTCTGATTCAAAGTATTACACCCAACTGCAGGAGGATCCAACTAAAAAATACATGCGAGAACTCAACAGGATCATTAAAACACTCCCGATCCGCACAAGAGAACAAATTCTGGACCTGATACCAGCTAACCCAAAACCTGGCACATTCTACATGCTCCCTAAAATTCACAAAGAGGGCAACCCTGGGCGCCCTATTATCTCTGGATCTGGCACACTTACCGAGAATATTTCTGGCTGGGTGGAGGGCATTCTAAAACCACTTGTCAGGAACACACCCAGCTATATCCAGGATACCACCGACCTGCTAAACAAACTGAATGCAATTGGCCCCCTCCCAACAGGAACACTACTAGCAACCATGGATGTAGAGTCACTTTATACCAACATCCCCCACGAGGATGGGATTTCAGCCTGCAGATACTTTCTGGGACCGCAGGAGCCACTCACAGAGACAGTGACTAAATGCATCGAATTTATTCTGACCCATAACTACTTCACATTTGGAAATGACACATACCTTCAGACAACCGGGACCGCTATGGGTACTCGGATGGCGCCACAGTATGCCAATCTGTACTGCGCAATACTGGAAAGTGACTTTCTGTCCACCTGTCACTTGAAACCCCTTACATACCTTCGCTACATCGATGACATCCTCCTGATTTGGACCTCTGGCGAACAGGACCTCCTACAGTTCTATGACAACTTCAATACTTTCCACCCGACCATCAACCTCAAACTCACCCATTTCCCGGATGAAGTACATTTCCTAGACACCACCATTACTATAAAGAACAACCAACTACAGACCTCTGTATACCGCAAACCTACAGACAGAGCCAGCTATTTGAGGGACAACAGCTTCCACCCGACACACACCAAACATGCAACCATCTACAGTCAAGCCATACGATACAACCGGATATGCTCCGACACAGCAGACAGAGACCAGCGGATTAAAGCCTTGCGATCAGACTTTATAAACCGTGGATATAACCACAGAATTGTAGACCAGCAAATTCACAAAGCCACCAGAATACCAAGAAGTGATCTCCTTGAATACAAACAGAAGGAGACAAGCGACAGGGTACCTTTGGTGGTCACATATAACCCACACCTAGGAGCCCTACGCAAGATCGCCAGGAAACTACAACCCATCCTCCAGGAAGATACAAGACTGCAACAGGTCTTCCCTGAAGCACCCTTATTATCATACAGACAACCCCATAATCTCAAGAATATTATGGTGAGGAGTAAAGTATTCAGCAGTACAACTGAATGCGGGACAAAACCATGCCAGGACCCAAGATGCAAAACCTGCGCAATGCTCTACACAGCGGACACAATACAAATACCACACAGGAATCGGGAATACAAAATCAGAGGAAGGTTCACCTGTTCTTCCAGCAATGTCGTGTACCTCATCATGTGCATGAAATGCCCAGGGGGCTGCTACTACATAGGTGAGAAAGGGCAGGGGCTAAACAAGAGAATGAACCTGCATCGCCACAGCATCACACGCGGTACAAGAGACAGTCCTGTTGGCGAACATTTCTCTGACTCTGGCCATAAGATGAACGATCTGAGGGTTGCCATACTCAAAGGTAATCTTAAAACCCCGAAAGAGAGACGGTTGCATGAATACAAATTTATGCAACTGTTCGGGACACTTAGCAGTGGCCTAAACAGAGATCGAAATTTTATGAGTCATTACTGACAGTAGTGAACTCTCGTCCCATAAGCGCTAAAGGCCATGTCTGTACATACTGTGCTATATGTATGCACACACAGCTGTCTCTCACACATACTAATACTCCTTGTTTTTCCATCCCTATACACCAATAGGGACCACTAAGTATCCACACACACTTTTAGTTGTGCTACTAACTCTCACATTTCCACACCCACCCACACCATTTATATCCAGTCCCACTCCACACACACCTTGTGTAAAGCACTGTATATACTGTGGGCTCTCCATTCATTTTTATTCACACTGATACACATACACACTCTTTCTTCACTTGCTTTCAGTAACCATTTAACACCTCTAGCCATAAAACACATCCACACCGGGGGAAGGCACAGCACAGATAACATTCCAAGAGACACTGTTTTTAAATTTACCTTTTGCTTCATTCATTGTAACATCGCCGGAAGAAGAGATCAGTGTATCTCAAAAGCTCGCACAAATAAAAGCATTTCGTTAGCCACAGAACGGTATCATCTATTTTTTTATTTTTATGATTATTGAAGCTCGGCTAACACGGTACTGATACGTCTACATGTATATATATATATATATATATATATATATATATATATATATATATATATATATATATATATATATATATATATATATATATAATCAAAGGCTCCTTACCAGGCAGACCAGAGAGTCCAGGGAATCCAGAGTAGGCACAGCAAGGAAGAGGCAGCACACTTGTTAGCAAAAAGAATTGTATTAGAATAGCAGGCACATACACCAACGTTTCGGTCCTAGGAACAGGACCTTTATCAAGGGAGTGCTCAACACAGATAAACCATCACCACCTATATATACCCATAACTAACTAACTTAATTAAAACCACAACTGCACACACCTGTGTGACTGAAGCCATCTCCGGCGAGGAAGACCTGCACAGTTTTGCCCCACATTCTTTTTTGTCATTTTACTTTTTACCATGTCTTCCTACCCCTGCTTCCCACCTACCTCCCCTCCCTTTCCCCCCTCTCCTTCCCCCCCCCTATACACTCCCCCTTTCCCCCTCTCCCTGCTGTCCCTTTGCCCAGCCGTGATGTTTGCACTTTGGTGGTGTTCTATGCATCTTTATTGTTTACATGCTATTCTGGCTGCTGCCTCTATTTCCATGCGCTCTCTAGCTGCTGTCACGGAGCACTCTGCCCCCCCCCTCCCTCCACCCTCCTCCCTCCTCCCCTCTCCTTCCTGTTGCCTGTCATTGCGAGGCAACCTGGGACTTGAGCGCCACACATGCGCAGTAGAGCCCGTTTTTTTGGCTGAGGGGGTGTTTCCTTAGGTTCCCTGGTTACCCATGATGCTCCACACTGCAGTGAGCACATGTGATAGACGCGAGATGATGACGTCATCGGTTCCTCGCCGGAGATGGCTGCAGTCACACAGGTGTGTGCAGTTGTGGTTTATATTAAGTTAGTTAGTTATGGGTATATATAGGTGGTGATGGTTTATCTATGTTGAGCACTCCCTTGATAAAGGTCCTGTTCCTAGGACTGAAACGTTGGTGTATGTGCCTGCTATTCTAATACAATTCTTTTTGCTAACAAGTGTGCTGTCTCTTCCTTGCTGTGCCTACTCTGGATTCCCTGGACTCTCTGGTCTGCCTGGTAAGGAGCCTTTGATTATATTTATTCATATGGTACTAGCACCTGTCCTCATCTGTATTTGTGTGCCATCTGCTCTGTTCTGATTTCCCAGAATCCCTTTCTGCAGTGGAAGTGCTGTATGCTGGGTGACAATGGGGAAAGACAGGGTTGCAGACCTGTCTAAGACATGCAAATGAACATACAGTAATATTTACAGTTGCTATATATATATATATATATATATATATATATATATATATATATATATATACTTGTATATATTATACTTGTATATATTATACTTGTATATATTATACTTGTAATTGAACAATCAAGCAAGGAAATAGTGAGAATCAAGAGTGAGTGTGACACAATCATACAACGACATGGTGACATATTGGAGATAGACACCAGCACAAACTGGACTGATAAAATGCAGACCACCCTAGACGCATATCGCACAGGTCTAATCAAATACAAAAAAGACAAACTCCGTTTAGTCACAGCAGACTATACAGAAAGATGAGTGTACCGTTGGATTTTGGGCCTTAGCGAAAACGCCACGGGCAGGGGTGGACCCAAAAAAAACACTGGGCGTACATACCGAGATGGGAGGAAGAAAACGGGATATATAACAAGTGACACTGACTTGTCCGATGCCACAAATGGCACCTCTACAGATACTTTTTTAGGATAAAAGACTGGCGGACAAACAAGACCTCCGCTACCTGGAAAAGAGTCCGCAGAACGACAAGGAGAGGTGGCAAGCGGTCGGCGGTATCCAGAGCGAGAAGGAAAGACAGCAAGAGGCAGGAGGGGACACCAGGAGAAACGGTAGTCTTTAATCTCTCTATGCACTAAGATCAGCGGAATTGAGTATTCTACAAAAAGGCCTATCTTTTGTCACAACCTTTAAACAGAACCCTTTTGACTGGGAGGTGGACATGTTTAAACTTCCTCGTCATCTCAAACTTAAGGATTTCTTTTCTAAAACAGAACAACATCTATCTGTCACAGATTCAACCATTTGTCTATTTAGGGCGAAGAGCAAATTTGATCCACAGACCACCAACTTTAACATCTCTGCATTTATGAGTCTACTTGAGAGTGAGACACGCAGCAGACTCAAGTGTTATCAAACCAGCTTCCGCAACCTCACAAGAGAGGAACGTGATGCTTTAAAACACTAAGAGATAATAAGGACATCATCCGTGCTGCAGACAAGGGTGGAGGCACCGTGGTCATGCAATATGCCAATTATAGACAGGAGATAGAACAACAACTGGCTAACAATAGCCAATATATGAGACTTTAAGGTGATCTGACCGTCTCATATAAAAAGGAAATTGACGCTGTTATATTTCTTCGTCTGAACAACAACTGGATTAATGAAAACACTGTGAAGTTTGTAACACAGACTAATCCACGAATACCGTCATGTACGCTTTACCCAAAATACATAAGTCCATCACGTTCCCACCTGGATGCCCATTATATCTGCTAGAGGATCGCTCTGCCACCCACTATCACAATATGTGGACTTTTTCCTTCAACCCCTAGTGGCTCAAATGGAAACATACATCAAAGATACCACAGATTTTATTGTCAAGATGGGTAATCTATCATTTGAACCCTCTGAATGCATACTGGTCACCATGGATGTGGCCAGTTTGTACACGAATATTCCACATACGGAGGGCCTTCAGGCAATTTGGAGCAAGCTGATGGACTTTGAAGACTACGCTGGACCGCCCTTGGAGTTCATACTACTGCTCGTGGAAGTGATCTTGCATAAAACTTCTTCAAATTTGAACGTAATTACTTCCTGCAGCTCATGGGAACGGAGATGGGCTCCAATATGGCCCCTCATATGCAAACTTGTATATGGATGTTTACTAACAGACACATGTGTTATATGATGCACCACATACACAATGCACCAAAAAATATGTTAGATATATCGATGATGTGTTTAACATTTGGGGGGGGGGGGTATGGAAGACCAACTTTTGGAGTATGTGAATCATCTGAATACTATACCTTCCACAATCCGTTTCACCATGAGCTTCAGCACTAAAGAAATCATGTTACTGGATACAGTTATCTACGAAAACAAAGGAGCACTAGCCACACAGGTCTACATTAAACCTACAGACAAAAACCCGCTTTTGCACGCATCCAGCCACAACCCTGTACCCCTCAAAAGGGGTCTACCTTACTCACAACTCTTACGAGTGTAGCGGTCATGTAAAATGCCTACAGTCATCTCTCCTGTTGGCAGTAAGGCCTGGTAAGTGTGGGCATGCCAGCAGTAATTATGGAGGTTTCCCCTCACACCCTGGTGGGGTGCCCTGTGTATGGCTGGGACTGGTCACATGCTCTGACTCCATGGTTAGTGATGTCAGAGGTGTGTCAGCCTCAGAAGCTTACATAAGGCACAGCACTGTGTTTAAAAGTTAGTTCTGCTGAGAGGAGGAGGGTTAGTTCAGTTGAGGAAGAGTTCCAGCTCTTGTCAGAGCTGAGGAAGGAGTTCAAGTTCTATCAGAGTGTCAGTTATGTTATAGTAACTCCATGGGAGGCTGTGTCCAGGGACCTGGCACAGGACAGTGATTCCTGCGGGAATAAGTGAATCCCTGATCTAGGTGACATACCTATCAAAGGGGAGCACGGGCGAGATGATCGGCTAAATACACCCATTGTGGAGGGCAGCCATGCCCACCGTGACAATAAAGATGGAGCTGATCAGAGAAACCCCTGTGTGTGAGAGTCCAATGATTACACAGGAGGTTGCACCACCGAGGAGTTCCTCGTCAGGATCATCCCCATGCGGACGCAGGGACCCTGGTGAGGTGGAGGCGCTGCACTGGAACTAGGTGAGACTCAGCACACTACCTCAGCTGCCTGTCTGACGGGTCCTCCCCACACACCATCATGCGGGAGACTCAGGAGTCCTGTAGCCAACAGGTGCACCATCAGGCATATCTACACTAATGGGGTCCGGTTAGACCACAGGGGCCAATGTGAGATTGGGTGGGTCAGGCCGGGCCAGAAATACCGTTACATTTGGAGGCGAGCTGCTGAGATCAGATCTGTCATCAGGACAGGCTCTAGCTAGGTCACTTGGAAACAGGGAAGTGTCTGCTGCCACTTTGTGCTGCATTGGGACGGACCTAGGGGTGGTCAGGGGGCTGATGGAGTATGTCAGTTTGCAGGGACGACCTAGGGGCCTGAAAGGAGTGAGGGGTCTGGAGCCGGGTTATAGCTGACCGAGTCACCTTGAGGCAGTGCTAGTTGGTAGGATGCCAGAAGGGATAGCCTGTTAACTTGGTCAGGAGTCCTGGAGAGGGTCTGCGCTAGGCTGACCAAGACAGGTAGACGCCCCAAGTACTGCATGGCAGAGCCAGAGTACCTAGCCCATTCCAGACACTCACCGTAGGGAGCACAGACTGGGAGGAAGGAGCCACAGCAGACACTGAGAGAGTGAGCCTAGCCTGAGGTAGTGCAACACTGGGTCAAACCTAGATAAGGTACACATGTGGTGGTGCATCTGAAGCTGATCTTTGTTGTACCGGTGTGGTGGCTGCCCCGCAGAGTGGAGCCCCATGTACGACAACTGTTACGAGAGAGTGGAGGATCCGCGTGGTGCGGAGAACATGAAATGGCGGACAGAGGCTGATGGGGAGGGCACCCGTGGCGTGCAACCCACTGAAGAGCAGACTGTCGCCGAGTTGTCATTGACCAGGCTGCTCTGGAGCGGAGCGAAGGCTATGGCTGCCCCGTTTTTATCCTGTATGGGACAGCGAGGGGCCACCCTTGAAGAGTGTGAAGAAATTGTTATAATTGGGGGAGAACCCCGTGAGGAGAGCCAACAGATGGACTTTTTGGGCTCAAAAGTCAACCAAAATGGCGGTTCCCGCTTGCTAGGGAAACCGCATGGGACAGTTACAGAAAATGTGGCTGGTGCAGGACTTGCAAAAAGCTGGCCGGGAATGGCGCGAACAGCAGAGCCCCGCCCTGAAGGGGGGCATGGCGCGAAAGCTATGGCTGCGCCGGGATGGACAGTGACTAATTCAGCCCCTGTGCTGAGTCAACCGCTGAGTTTATGGGACCCTCCCCTGATTTCTACCAGGGGGAGTGACTTTCAACTATGGCCTGTGGGGATGCACCCACTGGGCCCAGGGACTGATATTCAGACGGCGCCACTACAAAAAGTAGTTCCGGCCGTGGAAGAGCCGTGCAAAAAGGATGGTTATCTTGCACGAAGGGCGGCTGCCAGGAGAAGGCGGGAACTAGCCGCGGGAAAAGACCCCCACCCTTGTGGGGAAATTGGCGCGAAAACGCTAACCGCGCCCACCAGGACTGAGAAAGGCGCGGCCTTAATTAAGGGGCATGATATTCCCCTGTGGGACCCGCCCATTATTGCAACCCCTTGGGGCGGGTTCCAGCTCTGTCAGAGAAGGGAGGAGCCGAAGCAGGGAGTGGCGGATCCAGCAACTTCCATCAGTCAGTTGCGAGGAACCACTGAGAAGGAGAGACCTGTACAGGAAGTGGCTCCTGTAAAGAGAATGGCCTGCTCCTCCACTGTGGGCACAATGGTCTCTACACAGCCCTACTCAGTGCCCGGCGGGGTGCTAGTAGTAAGGGTGGCCAATACCGAGACAGTGGTTGGGCTATGCCTACAATGCGGGCTGCCCGGAGGCACGGTCAACACAGCGGCACGTTGCCCTCATTGCGGGACTTTGTACCTGTGGCCTATGCCCACATTCATTCCTATACAGCCTGCTGACCCCCCGGTGGACGTGACAAGGCGCTCCGCCGAGTCCCCGGGCGCGCTATGGATCAACCGCGCGAGTCCCGGAAACAAGGGACTGGAGCCGGTCAAGTCGGCTGGGTCACTGGCGATTGAGGCGGCTGAATCAACCCCCGCGTTCGGGGAAAAGAGACTGTCACCCCGCCCGGAGACCCATAAGTCCGGGCGAGGGGATTACTCAGACGAGGACCTCCGTGAGCTGGCGGTAGTAAAAACGGAACTGAAAAGGCATACCGGGAGAACGACACCCCGTGGGGTGAGTGGCAGTACGTCCCCCGCAGATCGGCGATCCGACCGACGGAGTCCCGCCATCCCAGGACCTGGCGGAGACGGGAGAGAGACGCCTACACCCCTGCGGACGGGTAAGCCAAGCAGCCCTATTACTTACTTGGTTGCAGCCGACGGCGAAGCGCTGGAAGGGCCGCGCCAGGCCCAAAGCGCACGTGGAGAGACGGCATCACTTCCGGCGGCGACGGTGGAGCAACCGGATGTCGTCATAGAGGAAGAGATCCCGCATGGGGGTCCCACGCGAGATGGCGACGCTTCCGGTTCCGGGGAGGACGTCACTTCCGGTGGCGACGGTGGTACCCAGGAAGACAAAGCAGCGACGCTTCGGCGATCGGGGGAAGGTCCCCGATCACTTACAAGGCCCAGAAATTGGAGAGACGATCTCAGGACTGAGGAGAGTGAGACATCATCCTTGGACCAGTCTACGGACAGCCAGGAGCGGGTCGTAACCCCGTGGGGTCCCGTTCCGTGCCCCTATGCCCAAACCCCCGCCATAGTTAATACCCCTACCCCCATCGCCCGGTCACCGGGTTCACCGCCTTGCCTGGAGTACGTGGACAATTCACCGGGGGGCGAGGGAAGACGGACTGGGGAAAGGCAGCGCAGTGGCGCTACGGAGGGCGATTCACGGGGAGGGGGAGAATTGAGGGTAGCAGATACAGCACCCCAACCGGCAGTAAAGGCTCCGGGGTCCTCGAGGTGGTTCAACTCGCGATCCACAAGGTCGTCAGGGGTATTTTCATTTGACGACGACAGGGAACCAGGGCCTAACCCATTTAAGGAGACCCGGTGGTGGGCCCCGCTATTTGAAGGGTACTCCGCGTGGATGGACCGTACTCGGTTCCTCATCCGGCGGGAGGACGTGGTAGATTTCTGGTGGAAAGAGGGAGAGTTTACACCCGAGCAGAGGGACAGGGAATTACAGAAGAGGTGGTTCCAGCTGGAGCGTAGAGACATAGCGCCCATGGGTCCTGACACACTGTCAGATCCAGTCGATCCTGATGAGCCCCTATCATGGGTGTTACCTGGGAGGGCAGGTAATGCTGATCTGACCAGGGTCAGTAGGGCGGAGAGGGCTATAATAGTCAAATATAAAAAATCCCATGGGTTGGAGTATCCCTATGTTCCGGAGCCCTTGATGGATGAAATTGAGGACAATAGGGAAAAGTGGCTCCAAGAGACTATAGAGCTGTATTTAGTCAATAGGGGGAGCGCCATTGTAGGTAAGAAGGCGGAAGAAAGGATAGACACCCTGATGCGAGTGTGGAGCATAGGGAGAAATGTTCACAAACATAGGGTGACCTATATGCCAGAGAGAGGATCGCCTAGGCATTATTATGTCACGGTCCTGGATATGGGTAACAGGGAGGTGAGGAAACCCGACCCAGATCACTATTTTTAGGGGGTACTAACGCATCACGTGGGTCTGTGGCTGCTGGTCGGGGCGGGCTTGGCGGATGACTGTATTCATGTGTACTGCATTATGAGGAAATTTGTGTGATGTTAATTATGTTTTCCGTTACAGTGCTTCCTGGAAAGAGGTATACAAATTTAGGTCCCAGCGAGGACGATGGGATTCACCAGGGGGAGAATGTAGCGGTCATGTAAAATGCCTACAGTCATCTCTCCTGTTGGCAGTAAGGCCTGGTAAGTGTGGGCATGCCAGCAGTAATTATGGAGGTTTCCCCTCACACCCTGGTGGGGTGCCCTGTGTATGGCTGGGACTGGTCACATGCTCTGACTCCATGGTTAGTGATGTCAGAGGTGTGTCAGCCTCAGAAGCTTACATAAGGCACAGCACTGTGTTTAAAAGTTAGTTCTGCTGAGAGGAGGAGGGTTAGTTCAGTTGAGGAAGAGTTCCAGCTCTTGTCAGAGCTGAGGAAGGAGTTCAAGTTCTATCAGAGTGTCAGTTATGTTATAGTAACTCCATGGGAGGCTGTGTCCAGGGACCTGGCACAGGACAGTGATTCCTGCGGGAATAAGTGAATCCCTGATCTAGGTGAGATACCTATCAAAGGGGAGCACGGGCGAGATGATCGGCTAAATACACCCATTGTGGAGGGCAGCCATGCCCACCGTGACAATAAAGATGGAGCTGATCAGAGAAACCCCTGTGTGTGAGAGTCCAATGATTACACAGGAGGTTGCACCACCGAGGAGTTCCTCGTCAGGATCATCCCCATGCGGACGCAGGGACCCTGGTGAGGTGGAGGCGCTGCACTGGAACTAGGTGAGACTCAGCACACTACCTCAGCTGCCTGTCTGACGGGTCCTCCCCACACACCATCATGCGGGAGACTCAGGAGTCCTGTAGCCAACAGGTGCACCATCAGGCATATCTACACTGTAATGGGGTCCGGTTAGACCACAGGGGCCAATGTGAGATTGGGTGGGTCAGGCCGGGCCAGAAATACCGTTACACGAGTAAAAAGAATCACGAGCAATCCAGAATTGGCGGAGGATGCCCTACTTAAGATGGCCAAAAGGTTCTAAGAAAGGGGCTATTGCTCTGCGGATATCGAGGAGGCGCTAATGAAGGTGCAGCAGGTGGACAGGAATGCCCTGCTAACACCAAAGGTTGCAAATAGTGGAACAACGCATTTTAATGTGGTCAGTACCTATACTACTGCATCCAGCTTCATTAAGAACTGTCAAAAAACATTGGCACATATTGGAGAACGATAACAAGATTAGAAAATTGCTTATGAAACCCCCATTATTTTGTTATAAACGAGGACCTAGTGTAGGAGACATGTTGACAGATGCAGACCCGACCAGAAAATACTCTACAACAAAGACCTGGCTGGCTAAGAAACAAGGATCATTCCACTGTCATGGCTGTACCAATTGCCAGTTTATCCAACAGGGTGCAACTTTTTCTCATCCACATAGTGGTGCTGCCATCAAAATACAACATCATCTACTGTATACTGCGAATCACGCTTTGTGGTCTATCTAATAAAATGCCCCTGTGGACTTTATTACATTGGCAAAACAACACGTATGCTGAAAGAACGAATTGACATACATTGTTCAACAATACGAAAAGCGTTACAAAATACAGATGGCGATGAAGATCTCAAGCACTTACCGGTAGCCAGGCATTTTAAACAACATCGGCATACTCTGGCAACAATGAGGTGTATGCCTATTTTTCAAGTCCAATCCTTACCTCGTGGAGGAGATAGGGCAAAATCCTCCTCCAACAAGAAGCCAGATTTATATATGACTTAAAAACCATGGCACCATACGGACTCAATGAAGATTTAAAACTCAGCTGTTTTTTATAACCATGTACAGTATTGTATTTAATTGGTTTTGTTTTTTTTGTATATTTGTTTTGAATGTCTTTTTTCACTCTTTGCACTGTGCAGTATTATACACAAACGTCTGTTTTTTGTTTTTTTCTTCTTTCATTCATGCTCTCCTGCTGTTATGATAGCCCTATGGTGTCATTTTTATTAAGGTACCTTAGACTAATGGAATTTTTTCCATTACTCTGACAAGATATTATGTTATATACATGTTTTTATATTTATGCAGCATCAAATTGCCCCTGGTTTAGTTACCTTTTATGTTTCAATTAAACCCCAAACATTATGCTCATGTCATCCAGGGCAGCTTGCCACGGTTGCCATAGTGACGTCGGACGCCCCCGTATGCAAATGCACAGTTCATGATTGGCCCTATGAAAGCTACGTGGGTGCATGCACTAGATACAAACAGTGTCTATGACACTGCGACTGCTCGCACATGCGCAATCATGATAGGCTAACACCAAGCGGCCACCATACTTTTTGTTTTATGGTGATGCCGGATGTTCCGCTATGCGCATGCGCAGCCCATGTTTTGCCCTAGGGGAGGTGCGGTGACGCGCACTAGTTACATACAGTGCCCAGGTGCACATGCGCAACTATGACATAGCAACAGTGTTACGCTGTGCTCACCACGGACAAGGAGGGACCCCGAAACTGAGGTGAGATGGGTAACAAACTGCACCCACAACTACGGGGACACGACTGGAAAGTGGAAAATAGGCATCTGGAACCGTCTGGGAGTATAAGATAAAGTAAGATACTCGCCAGACGAGAAGGGAGATTCCAGAAGATAGGTGGTACCGAGAGCCTGGGGTCCAGAGCTGGGAGGTAGGTCGGAATCCGCAAACCAAGGTAAAGGGGTCAGGGTGTCCAGAAGGTCAGGATACAGACCAGGGGTGTCCAGGAGGTCAGGATACAGACAAGGGGTGTCCAGGAGGTCAGGATACAGACCAGGGGTGTCCAGGAGGTCAGGATACAGACCAGGGGTAGAAGACCAGAACGGATCCACAGCCAGGCCGGTTCAGTACGCAAGGGATCACTAAGGGGACAAAAAGAGACAGAAACTGAGGCAGGCACGACCGTGGTTAACACAGGTCATACAAAGCTATGCTCAGCCAAAGAATGAAGGGCTGAGCAAGGTATAAGTAGGATGAAGGACCAATAGGGAGAGGGGGAGTAACGAGGGAGCGGCCCCAGGGAAGATGGAGATTGGAAGGGAGAAACTTACCACAGCTGCGCTGGATATGCAGCTTGTGAGCGGTGCACGCGCATCAGGCGTGTGCGCCACACGGGAGAGGCGCGCGCAGCCTCAGCTGGGGGCGGGAACTCCCCCTGAGGGAGAACGTAAAAGTCCTCGGCCGTGCGTGCGCATGCGCGAGTTCAGTAGCCGCCGCGGGGAGCTGAGGGGAAGGAAGATCCCGCCTGCGGCGGCGAAGGGGGAGAGCCGGAGCGCAGGTAAGTGAGGTCGTGGGAGGAACCCCCTTAGGGAGAGGTGTTCCCCCAGACCTTACAAACAGCAGGCTGACACCAGGCGGCCACCAACCTTTTTGTTTGCTGGCATCTGACCAATCATTTGAGCAGAAAGATACACATGACCATCAACCTGCAATCTAACAGGTAAGGCTATCATTGACAACAGGTGAGCTATATCGCGGGCTTTTCTTATGCTCTGATTGGTGAATTGGGTGTCTTGAGTCACAGGGTGTTGGTGTAAATGTATGTCACGGTCGTTTGACCATTGCACTGTCCTGAAGAAGGTCGCTCTCTGCAGACCGAAACGTTGGCTGGGGTGCCTGTATTTATCTACAATACAGTATCATTTTGAACATCATTCCTGGTGTGCTGTCTCCTCATTGCTGGACTTCAATCTGGTAATATCAGCACTATTCTTACCTATGGGATTAGCATCTGGATTCTTCATTATTATATGGTGCTGGTTGTTGCTTTGCATATACATATATATATACACACACATATATATATATATATATATATATATATATATATATATATATATATATACACATATATATACACATATATACATACATGTAGAGGTATCAGTACCATGTTAGCCGAGCTTCAATAATCAAAAAATAAATAGATGATACCGTTATATATCATGGAATGAACAAACAACTATACATTTGCAAGTGTTCCCCCTATGAAATGGAACCAGTGTTTGACCACTCCTTTATTGGGAAATATTGTCTGATTATCTACTGAGAGACATTTCATTACCAATGGTGTTTATATAGATACATTTTAATACTGAGAATATGCATTATAAGTGATCCAATAATACCAATATGCTATTTATGTTCAGTTTTATATGCTCTTTATACATTCCTGTGACTCATACATACAGCTTCATTAACCCCCTATTTGTTTCCTAGCCCAATGTTAAGGATGTTTAATGGTATTTTCTTTATACACTCCTTTACCTATTCAGATTAGCGTCCTCACCACCAAGGTTTTTAGTTTGTCTCACAGTATATATATATATTATATATATATATATATATATATATATATATATATATATAGCTCAACCACCTTATAACGCTGCGTTTGGGGTCCAAAGAATCACATCGCGTTATAAGCGGCTCGCGTTAGAAAGAATGTAGAATTGTATGCATTATCCAATTAAGTATTTAAGATACCAATAATCGTGTTGTAAAGTATTCATAAATATGAAAATCGAGAGCCACACTTGCATCGTGTTATAAGCAGATTCGCATTGTAACGGATCGCGTTATAACGGGGTTGAGCTGTATTTTCTCACATTAAAATAAGATGTTTCTATATAATTAATACAGTTTATTTTATCATATCTGGCTGATCCATTAGGATGGCCCTATGAGAGGACATTAATATCCCCGGATGAATAAACATCCATTATATGTAACTTCATGAGTGCAAATTAATAGGGGCCTTTTTGTTGACCTTGTCCCGGTTCAACCTTGTGTATACATGTAATATTCCTGCAATTTTAGTTAGACGAGTGTAACACTTAAAATACTGTTTGCATCTTTCTTTGTTATTAGCCCTTTCACATACTATACAACTCACAGAAGATTTCGTTAAAAAAGCATGTACCCTCACATTCGATTCTTTTTAACACTGGTGAGTAAGAAACAGAATTTGACTAGCTTCTTCTTTTGATCTTCATATGCTATTTGTTGTCATAACAACAGTACTTAGTGCAGCACTCTAAACCTAATCTAGTCAAAGAAATACAATCCTGAGATTCCAATTGAAATCAGCTCTGCTACTTCAGAGTGCACCGTGTTAATCATTTGGCAATCAAGCAGTCCTCCTGGTGTAAGAAGCTTGTGTTTTAGGTTTTATGGCATTTTTAACAAGTTTCTCCTTGCATAGAGAATTCAAAAGGCTATCATACTTGTGGAAGATTGCTTCCTAAAAAACAAAACAAAAAAAATATGTCATAAAGTATCAGAAACTGGAAACATCACAAAACTGTAACTTTAATAACCCTGGCTATTGTAGCATACTGTTGTGCCATATGGATTTACTTCCTATGTAAGTATTTATGCAAACTATACTGTATATCTCTAGAAAAAAAAAATACTGTAATAATACATTATAATGGGATTTATATCTGTTTCCATGTCTAGCAAAGAAAAGGGCAAGGTACAATAAAACAAAGACAGGACAGACCTAATTATAAAGAACTATTTAGACAGACCGTTCAATCAAATCAATTTATTTTAGTTTGGAGACAAAAGACAAAAAATGCCAATGCTACATCCAAAATAACAAAAAATATATAGTTAAATACTTAACAGTTTGTCTTCTCATTGTAGTGCTTTTTCCCCCACCCTATTTGAGATGTGGTGGCTACTGAGTGTGTGGTGCTTTACCTGTGGCTCACAGGAGGCCTGAAACTCTGCTGCTGGGAGCCTGGGGTGTACCTGATCCATCTGTGACAGCCCCTCCACATGGGGTGGTATCCAGCTGGAAGGTCCCACCTTAACATTCTCTTTAAGCGTTGGTGGTCTGGTCCCAGACCACAGGCTGCATCTGCTGTGTAGCGTCTTTTGCTGTGTCCCTGATACAAATTAGATAATGGGGCAGTGTCCCTGTCTAAGGGCCTGTCCCTGTAGCAGCCACAACCTACAGGGGAGTAAGGGCCTAGCTGGGGCCTAATAAGGTGTTTGGCTTAGTTCTGGGACCACAGACACCCTGCACATATACCTTTTACCCTTCTGTGTCCCAGCTCCGACTGCCATGACTGCAAGCACGCCAAATGTATCAATGTTGCACAGCAGGGGATTCTGCAGACCTATTGGCTTTATTGCATCACATGTCTGGCAGCCCCAGTACTTTCTGGGGGCTGTAGACCCCGTGGAGCCCTTGTTTGGAACATGGCCACACTATCCTAGTTACACTGGGCATGTGTGCCTATGCTATGGCCGCCGCAACTTGCTTCTGCGCATGCGCACCCAAAGAAGATGGAGGTCCACTGCAAAGGGAGCCGCCGGGAGCCTCCCTGACTGCTGCGTGCTCACCCGCACCATACCGCCCTTCTCCCTGCCTAGCCGGCGAGTCCTCCGGCAACTCCGGTGGCGCCCACATGCCCAACAGTTCCCCCACCGCAGCGGAGGTAAGGAGGAACCAAGGGGGGGCCGAGGGGGATGCCCAGAGGGGAGACCTGGCCACATCATAATTAAGACTCATTTAGTTAAACTGTTTGGGAAGTTGTATAATGGCACTTGTGTTGTTAGGTTTAACCATATTATGACATTTTGAACAATATATCCTGATAAAGTGAGAATGGTACTTGCCAACATGCAAATAAGGCAAGCATGGCAAGTAAGGTCTCAACTCTCAAATATGGACCACGCCAAAAAGCAACGGCTCTCATTATCCAGAAGCTGGAATGCCCTTGGCTACAAAGCATTCAGGAAGTAGGCATAAAGGCAGAACGGGGCTAAGAATTCCCAGAGGTTAAACAAAAACTCTTATTCAAACCTAAATCTGGCTTGACCTACAAATGCTGGACTTTCTGCAGTGAATGTCAGGTCCATCGTCATTGCCTTCCCCTTTTAGCACCAACACATCTATGAACTCCTTTCCTCTACCAATATGGAGGTAATTTCGCAATAAGCCAAAATGGCTGTAGTGGCTTCATTCCTACTTCAACCAGGATGGAGGATGTAATCAGCAGCACCTGGTCCTAGCCTTAAAATAGCAGCCATTTACTCCTACTGTAGTCAGTGCCTGAGCAAGGTGCCTTATCCCTTGTGCACCTGTACCCGGTTCAGTTTTCTGCTTTTTGCTTTGCCTGCCCTGAATATTTGTCTGGACTTGGATTCTGCTTGTCTTTCTCCTGCTCTGATCTTGAATGAACCCAACTACGCTGCTGCACCCTGCCCTGATCTTGGAACTGTGACCCCGACTATGCTGCAACACCTTGCCCAAAACTTGGCTTGTGAATCAGACTTGTGTCCTTTTCAGGACTATGCCCTGGCCTGTGGTCAGTCTCCACATCCTGCCTCAGCCCTGCAGCTTGGCTTCCTAGTCTGGGATGAGCATTGTCACATTTTGTTCTTGCCATGGACCCCGCTGAGGCATGGAAGGCCGTTTCTGCTCAAGGCTCTTTAACTAGCAACATATGTCTCAGCTGGACCAGCTATAATTTCCACATTTTTGCAAGACATTTCTACCAACTTTTATGCTGTACCCATGGCTCCTGCTCCTTTACTGTCTCTGGTGGATCCACCTCTGATATCTACACCACCACCTCTCACACCCTGCAAACAACACATTTCGGCTCCTCAGTGCTATGGAGGTGTTCCAGTTGCATGCTGAGGCTTCTTGAATGAGTGTGTCATACAATTCGAGTTAAACAGCCATCGATGTTCACCACCCATCGTGCCAGAGTGGTGTACATTATATTTCTCTTTGTGGACGATGCATGGGCCTCGTCTATCTCAGAGACAAAGACTCCCCCTGGTGAAAAACTCCTTGCTCTTCATTCAGGCCTTCAAAAAAATCTTCCATGACCCAGGGCATACTTCATTGGCTAAAGCGTTGCGGCTTCTGTATGCCAAGGGATCCTGACGGTGGGCCAGTATGCAATAGAATTTCATATCCTTGCAGCTGAGACAGGATGAAACAACGAGGTGTTACTGACTGCCTTCTGGCAGGGGCACAGTGAACAGCTCAAGGACGAGTTGAGAGACCACTTAAGGATCTTGATGAATAGTTCACCATTTGCTTCCGCATGGCCCTTTGGATCTAGGAGTGACAGTGTGAGAAAATTCGCACTCAGGATGTCTCCAAATCCCCACGAGCATGGGGTTCTTCTCAGCATCCCCAGATGATTCCCCTGGCCCAGTGGAACCCATTCAAATTTAGTAGATCTAAATTTAGTAGGCTCCAAAGATGCTCTTCTGGCCTCTGCCTCTATTGTGGCTTAAAGGTCCACTATTTAAATACCTATCCTCCCTGTCTGGGAAACTCTCAATGCCTAGTGAGGATAGAGGAACACTCACTAGGTGTTTCAGCGACTTTTCCTTCTGTGTAGCTAACTTGACTCTCTTTGCCTGTCCACCTTTTAATGAGGACACGCTACCATTACTATTCTGGCATATATTGACTTTGGAGCAGCTGGGAACTTCATGGGCTATGCCTTCTCGCAGTCCCACACCATTCAGCTTTGACAAAAGAAGGATCCACTGGCAGTAGAGACCATCGACAGGAGACCTCTTGGCTCGGGAACATCTCCTTGGAGACTTTACCCTTACAACTCTCTGTGGGCACCTCCCATCTCAAAACAATCTGTTTCCATATTATTCTGTCTCCTCCCTCCATAGTAATATTGAGTTTCCATCAACATGATCCACAGATTAGGTGGGCTATGAGATAAGTAACAGCGTGGAGTAATGACTGTCAAACTTCTGGCTTCCAAAACCCTGATTCTACCAGGGACAAGATTATTGCTATTAATGACATTACCCCAGGACAGCCTGGAATGTACCTAGAGTTGCAGGATGTCTTCAAAAAAAGTCAAGCCGAGGAACTTCATCTGCAATGACTAAATGACCATGGCATAGAACTCCCAGGTTCCATTCCTCCTTGTGGTTATACGCACCCTCTCTCTGAACCATGAATGAGTATATCCTGGGAAACCTCAAGAAAGGATTCATTTGCAAATCCTCTTTGTCTACAGAAGTAGGGTTTTATTAGTTTAGAAAATGGACGGATCCTTGAGACCTTGGATTGACTATAGGGGCTGAATAAAATCACCAAGTATCCTCTTTCCCTGATTCTCAAATTGTTGACCAACTTAGAGGAGCTATGCTGTTCACGGAGCTCGACCTCCACGGAGAATACAACCTGATTTGTTTATGGCAGGGCAACAGATGGATGGCAGCCTTTAACATCAGGGATTGTAACTAGGAGTACCTGGTCATGCCCTTTGGCTTATGTAACGCTCCAGTGGTATTTAAGTTCTTCAACAATGTATTCCAGTATCTCATTGTTCTCTCATTCATTTTATATTTGGATGATATCCTCATTTTCTCCAAATTTATGGATTAACATCGGGCTTTGGTCAGGCAGGTCCAATTGAGACTTAGGCAACATCATCTGTTTGCAAAGTTAGAAAAGTGCCTCTTTGAGCAACAGAAAATATCCTTTTGGGGTATATTATTTCATCTGACGGATTCTAAATAGATCCAGCAAAGGTCTTTGCTGTCCTTGACTGGCCATCTCCCACTGCCCTTAAAGCCATTCAAAGATTATTGGACTTCGTGAATTACTATCGCCAGTTCATCTGGAATTTCTCCCACATTATGACTCCCAATACTGCCCTCACGAAGAAGGATGCAAATCCTTCTCAATGGTCACCAGAGGCCCACACTGCCTTTCCGACACTCAAGACAATCTTCTCCACAGTTCACATTCTGGTACACGGAGATGCTTCCAAGGTGTTCATTCTAGAGGCGGATGCTTCTGACATTGCGGCTGGTACGGTTCTTTCTCAAACAAGTGAATTCTAGGGTACACCCGTGTGATTTATTTAAAAAAAAAGTTTTACAGGCCGAAACTAATTATGACATTGGGAACAGAGAACTTCCGGCCATCAAAATTGCCTTAGCATAATGGTTACATCTATTTAAGGGCACATCATCTCCATTCATGCTACTCACTGACCATAAAAATTTGGTGTACATCAAGGGGGCAAGAAGACAGCACACAACCGGCGAGATGGGCCTTGTTCTTAACAAGGTTTAACTTAATTTCCTATCATCTACTGTAGGTTCAAGGCACATCAAGGCTGACTCTCTCTAGACAGTTTCTGACAGATCGAGTAGAGGAGACTAACAAAGGACCCATTATCCCTCCGTCATGCATCATCTCCTCTGTCACACTGTAACACATGGAGCAGATATATGCGGCATAACCAGACAACCCTGTAGGTCTTCTTGTGCCTCTGACTAAGCTCTTTGTTCCCCCACTCTATTGTCAGGAAGTTCTATGTTGGGGGCATAGTTTCCCTAGCTTCTTTCAAGACTTCCCTTTTATTTCCATCTTCCCTGGGAGCCTTCCCATTCTTCATGGATTTTATTGCTTTTAACACTTCTTCTGGAATGATGCCTGGTACATCATTAGTGGTTTCCACTCACTTGTCCTCTTTTGGATTATTCCCTGTGCTATCTGTGTTTGCATCCAATTTCATGTAAAATTCCTCAACACTCTTTATGATAAGTGCAAGGTCTTTTAATTTTGATGTATTATCTTGTTTAAGTACAATGATTTGCTTCTATTGCTTTTCTTCTTTAAGCTTTTGTTATCTTCACTAGTATTCTTCACCATATCAGTTACATTTTCTTACAGTATATCTTCAGTTATTCACGTGTGAATCGTCTTGCACAGCTTTGCATATTCAATTCTTATTCTTACATTTTTGCATTGCTTAATTTCTTGTAGTTTTCTCATTAATTGTTTTGTCACATCAGATATTCTTCATAATTGTTTGTTAAAGTGTCCCCATCCATTTCAAGCAAGCTCAAGCAATATTGTTTTTTCCTTCTTTTTAATCAGTTTTCTTCTTTCTAAGTTTGCATTCAGATGTGATTTGTACCAAACCAGCTGGTGATCATTCCTTGTGTCAAAATGGTTAAGGGCTGTGCAGTCTTCAATCCTCTCTATTAAAAATAATACACATTACAAGAAGGGATTAACAACCATTAGAATACAATGGTGGCTTTGGCAAGGGGCATCGAGGTTACACTATGCTGTTTTAGGTATCATGCCCAAGGAAAGAGAAAGGTTTGTAGGCTGGTCCGCATGGTCAGAACTGTGTTAGTATACTACTGTATACAGTTGTTCCTCATGCTTTTCAGAAAGAATGTAATGTACACATTATGCCTCTGTACTAGTGATGTACCGGGTACACATTATGTACTACATACCGGGTACACATTATGTAGTGTACACATTATGCATCTGTACTAGTGATGTGCCGGCTGTCCAATAGGAAAGCTTCTTCTCCTGCCCCGGTCACATGGTCCCAGCTCACAGTGCAGTGTGGAGTCCTGCAGCTCCCACGCGGGCTCCATACTGACCACTGATGCTGCCCCACTGCCCCCACACCTCTGCTTACCTGTTCAGATGTTGCCGCGGGCTTCCTCCACCCCAGGTAAGTTCCCTCCACCCCCAGGTAAGTGAAAAACTGGGTAGCCAGGTACCCGGCCGGGTACAATGCGCCAAATCCTCCGGGTACCCGTTACCCGGATTAAAAAAAATGTAGGACCCGGTCCAACTACTCTGTACTATTTTTCATTTTCCTAATTTGGTCTTTTGAAAGTGCAGTGATTCATCTGTTGGATTAGATCAGCCTGGAAAATGATGAGCAGTCTGCTGCAGAGGTTAGTAATATTCTACATCACAAGCATGGTAATTTAGAGTCCAGCATCAGACGAATAAGTCAGTTTGGGTTGGACATTTGGATGTGAGGTAAAATAATGTACTGTAAAGTTTGATTATGAACATGACAAGTGATATGCATGAACATTTTATCCGTATTCCTATTCTAACCACTTGTGTACTATTATTGGAGAGCGTATCCTATTACAAGGACTGTGAGCAAGATTAAAGAGTTGACCAAACAGGTGCATGGATTGAGAGTGGAAAAAAAAGTTTGATAATGTCATATTTTCAGATGAGACATACTTATTAGAAGAAGATCTTCATTGATGGATGTCTGTTAAATATCATTCTTCCAGTTCTAGGACCTGAATATACGTTTAATAACATGAGATTTGGATATGTTATACTGTACTCAATAACTACTGTATTCTTATATGAATACATAATCAAGATTGATGCATTTCTATTTTTATAGGTCCTGTATATACACACATGTTATTCAAGTTATAATGTATATTAATATAGATTGATTGATAATAGTTTGTTTATGCAACATAGAGGACAATTGCTTTTTATACAAACAGTTAAAATATCATTTTTGGTTACAAACTAGATCAATGATTTTAGATATAGGATGGTCTGCCACCTGAGATGTTGCTATTCAGTGGATCCTGACCTATTCATCTTGCAGGCACCAATTCCCATTATCAGCGGAATGATTAACACGTGGACTTTAGACTTAGACCACTAGCCACATGAATATGTATCCTACATTGTTATATAAATTATCTTCAATACTGAGTGGAAGTTGAAACAACTTATCCCCTGACATTTCTGGAGTACTGTTATTAGACTGTGGTTCTTGTTCTATACATATATATTGTGGTATGACAGCCTTGTGGTAGGGTCAGTAAGAGTCCACACAGAGTAACAAACTCTTCAGTGCTTTATTTTTTACACAGCAAAAACCCAGTATTGGACACTGTTCCTCTAAAGGCTAACTTCCAATTATAACCACTACAAACGATAAAATACAAAATATATACTGTAGTCTTAACTTGAGGTGCTGGAAAACCCATCCCAGGCTTCTCCAGGCAATTATTTGGATGCAACGACACCTTGTAGAAAGGAGCCCTGCTTTCCTGTATGAGATGTCTCTCAGGTGACTACTGTAGGTGGGGGTCCCAGGCAGTCCCAGCAGGCCTGGGGAACAGTATCAACCAGTGTCCTACTGGTTGGGGAAACATCTCTCAGTTCTGGCAGCTTGCTGACTGAGATATAAAGCCCCATTGAAATCAGGGGTTCAGTCTGAATTGGGTGCACCTGCAGACTGACTCTCCAGAAGAAAAAACCTCTTGCACCAAGGAAAACCAACATAATGGAACCTGTTAACATACCGAGTCCATAACTCTGTCACAATATAATATAATATAATAATAATAATAATATAATATAATAATATATAATATATATATACACACAGGTCCCCCAGGCTCACCCTTATCTCCGATGCAATGGGAGAATAAGGGAAGGTTGCAGAGCATGCACTGAGCGCTTCGGTACACCGGAGGCTCTGTGGCGGCCCGAGTGCTCAGGGCGCCGCCATTTTGGTACTCGCGCATGCGCAGTAGCTCCGTTGGCAACGGCGATAGAAGAAAGGTCGCGCATGCGCCGCAGAGGTTGCAGTAGCCCGCGAAGCATGGGCCAATCAGAGGAAGCAAATAGTGGGGGACTACAAGTCCCAGGAGCCTCAGCGAGACCAGGTGACGCCAGGGAGCCAATAGGGCGACAGGATTGCGGTAGGAAGAGATAGGAGGTTGCGCAGGGGGGCACGTTGGTCAGAGAAGACAGGGAAGGGGAAGAGGTAGGAGCTCTGCATAGAGAGAGGAAAGTAGCCTCTACACTAGGCCCCGCTACCCCAGGCCCAGTTACGCCCTGAGTCACAGTTAGCTAGAGTTAAAGAAGGGACAGGCCCTAGTATAGGAACCTGTCACATTAGCAAGAGAAGTGTCAAGACCCAGAGACTGTCGTGGCACCTTCTTAGAGGTTTGGGACCAGACCTCTCCAAGCACAGTCGCATCCAACCGGGTGGGATCGCCCCATGAGGTACCACTACCACATCAGAGTCTTCGGATCCTTTGCAAAATATGTTTGCAGGCCCGAGCGCAGGAGCGCTCAGCAGGTAATACTCATAAGTGCACCAACCATAAAATCAGTACATAGTGGCTGCGCAGTCACACACACATACCTTAGTTTGGGGGTGGGGTTGTGGTGTGGGGGAATTGGACACGGTGTGGGTACACGGTGAAGGGTCACATCCTGCGAGACGTGTTATCTATCGTGTCTCCTAATAGAGTGATACTTAATGAATGACATGCATGGTTATGGTTACCGCAAGTAAAGCCACTGTTCCTTTTATATGCTGTGTGCGTAGTATTGCATTATTGTCCTGTGAGGAACCCCTCCCGCTCTGCTGGGAGCCATCACAGGTGGAGGCGCTGCACTTGGTAAGAGCTATCTGCACATATACTTATCGCCCCAGGCTCTCCGTGGCGGAGGCTCAGGCCCTGCGAGCCCACAGGTTAGACAGCATTGGTAGTATACTGTATTCAATAGGAAACAGGGCTACATACATACATACATACACACATTATATATATATATATATATATATATATATATATATATATATATATTGTGGCAGGATGGTAGTGGTAAGTGAGGAGACAACACGACTTTTCTGGTGAAATAGTGCTGGTGGATTTATTTGTCCAAAAAGGGTAACTAAAACAATGGGTACACTGTCTTTTTAAATTGAAACGTAAACAAAAGCCTAACCCCGGTCGGGGCACTGACTAAACAAAAGTGCAGGCTAACTACCTGGCTGGCTAGCTAACCTAGTCCAGCCCAACAAGGTTCAGCAATAGCAGTTGGCTCCTTACCTGGGAGCTTTTTTCTCCCCCCCTTGGGACAGGATCAATCTGAGCAGCTTGTGTCTGTCTGTCATCACTCCTCTGTCTACACTCTGCACCTCAGAGAGAGAGACTGCCGCCCCAGAGGCATTTCCTCTTCCTGTTTTAAAGCATGTGAATTAGCTTAATTTGAATCACCTGTGGACTGCTTAACAAGCTGGGTTAACCCCTCGTCTACTGGAAAGCATGCATACTGCCATCTCCTACTAACATATACTGAGTCAATGACCCTGTCACATATCCCCCTTCCCAGCGTAACATTACCGAGTGGAGCGGCCCATGCACCGAGACTGTGCACCCTAGAGAGTGCATCAGCATTACCGTGCAGTGTGCCTGGCCGATGTTGGACCGTGAAGTTGAAAGGTTGCAACGACAAAAACCAACGGGTAACTCTCGAGTTCTTTTCTTTATTTCTATGCATCCACTGTAGGGGTGCGTGATCTGTAATGAGCGTAAAAAACCTGCCTAACAGGTAATACTTCAATGTGTCTGTTGCCCACTTTACGGCCAAACACTCTTTTTCTACTGTGGCATATCTTTGTTCGCGGGGACACAATTTGCGACTTAAATAGAGGACCGGGTGTTCCTCTTCTCCTACAAACTGGGACAGTACTGCTCCGAGAACTACTTCGGAGGCGTCCGTTTGCAGAAAAAACTCCTTAGTAAAATCCGGGGCTACCAAGACTGGGTGACTACAGAGCGCTGTACGTAGGTCTAAAAATGCGGTCTCCGCATTACTGTTCCATTTTACAACATCAGGTGCCTTTGCCTTTACTAGATCTGAAAGCTGTGCTGCCCAGGTTGCAAAATGGGGTATAAATCGCCTGTAGTAACCTACAATGCCTAGAAATGTCCTAACCTGTTTTTTTTTAAGGGGACGGGGCCAACTCTCAATGGCTTCAACTTTATTGAGCTGGGGTTTTACTGTCCCCCTTCCCACAACATAGCCAAGATATTTTGCTTCTGCTTGGCCGACTGAACATTTAGCTGGGTTGGCTGTAAGACCCGCCTCCCGAAAGGTTCTCAACACTGCCTCAACCTTTTGTAGATGTGAGTCCCAATCTGGACTATGAATTACCACATTGTCTAAGTATGCTGAGGCGTAGTTCGAGTGTGGGTGTAATAATTTATTCATCAACCTTTGGAAGGTTGCAGGCGCCCCATGAAGACCAAAGGGTAAGACAGTATACTGAAAAATACCATCAGGAGTGGAGAAGGCCGTTTTCTCTTTTGCTGAACTTGTTAAGGGGATTTGCCAATAACCCTTTGTAAGATCTAAAGTGGTTAGAAAACGAGCCCTCGCCAACCTCTCAATTAACTCGTCTACCCGTGGCATAGGATAGGCATCAAACTTTGAGTCTTCATTTACTTTTCTAAAGTCATTACAGAACCGTATTGACCCATCTGGCTTAGGTACCAAGACAATAGGGCTGGACCATTGACTATGGGACTCTTCAATTACGCCTAAATCTAGCATCTTCTTTACCTCTGACTGAATAGCCCCTCTTCTGGCTTCTGGGATTCTATAGGGTCTTATCTTAATGGCTACGCCTGGCTTGGTGACGATATCATGGGAAATCACCCTAGTTTTCCCTGGTACGCTGGAAAATACATCCCTGTTCCTTTTTACCAAGTCCACAGCTTCTCTGTATTGTTCAGGGGTGAGTTCTGCTGATATTCAAACAAGTGGTTCATCCCCTTTCCCGGATTTATTAGCTACTACTGTCAGACATACCTCTCTATCCTTCCAGGATTTTAATGATTTATGTGATAGATTTGCTCTATCTTCCTCCGATCTGGCTGTCGAATTTTATAATTCACCGGGCCGACCTGTTCTAGAACCTCATATGGCCCCTGCCAATGTGATAACAGCTTGCTTTCGGCCGTGGGAACAAGCACCATTACTCGGTCCCCTGGTCGGAAGTTGCAAACCGTAGCCTGTCTGTTGTAAAGGTTCTGTTGGGCCCTCTGTGCCTCTTCTAAATGTTGTCTCACTATGGGGGTAATATGCGCAATACGTTCTTTCAAATCTTCCACAAATTGGATGACATTTTTCCCTGGAACAGCTTGTTGCTCCCACTCTTCTTTGAGGCTATCCAGAATCCCTCTTGGGCGTCTCCCATACAGGAATTCAAATGGGGAAAATCCTGTAGAGGCCTGTGGCACCTCTCGGATAGCAAACAAGAGATAAGGCAACAAGGTGTCCCAGTTTTCCCATCACTAGCAACCACCTTTCTCAACATTATTTTCAGAGTTTTATTAAATCGTTCTACCAGTCCGTCCGTTTGCGGATGGTAAACAGAGGTTCTTAGGGACTGTATTTTTAGCTCTACACATAAGTCTCGCATAAGCTTAGATGTAAACGGAGTACCCTGATCTGTCAGAATTTCTTTCGGTATCTCGAGTTGGGAGAATACCTGTAACAATTCCTTAGCTATAGCTTTGGAGGAAGTATTACGTAAAGGCAATGCCTCTGGATAGCGAGTGGCATAGTCTAGGATCACTAGGATGTATTGATGACCCTTGGCAGATTTCTCCAAGGGACCCACTATATCCATGGCGATCCTCTCAAATGGGATCTCAATAATAGGCATAGGGATCAATGGGGCCCTCAAACTTGGTCGGGGGCTGTCAACTGACACTCTGGACAAGAGGCACAGAATCTCTTTACTGCATTATATATCCCTGGCCAGTAAAATCTTTTTAGGATTCTTTGCTGTGTTTTCTCTACTCCCAGATGACCCCCCAATAAGTGAGAGTGTGCTAGCTCCAGGACCTTCCTTACTAATGAACTGGGTACTAGCAATTTTTCTATCTCTTGGCCCTCCTCTTGGCTCACATGGTATAACAAGTCATTTTTAATACACAAATAGGGATAGGATTCCTTGGTTGTCCCTTCTACCGCGACTTCATTAACTTCTACTGCATGGCTAAACCCATTTTTCAACTGGGGATCATTAGCCTGCTCCCTACCAAAGTTAGTCAGGGAAAGTTCTAGACTTTCAAAACCTTCCTCATCTGGAGATTGGCCGGTTACCTCCACGGGTGACTCGGACACCTGAGCATCAACAGGTCCTGTCTCGGACAACTCTTCTCCCTCTGGTTCCCCTCCGTCAGGAGTAGTGGCCAGTGCTAACTGGGGTGGGGGTGTACCTCTTTTTTTTCCTTCCTACGTTCTCGTTTCGACTTAGGAGTTTTAGACACCTCGGAGACTAATCCGGGGTCTGTAAATGGAAAAAGCTCATCTGGAGTAGGATTGTTTAAGGTGAGCTGTCCTCTGATCAGGGTGTCAAAACCCGTGAAATTACAGCCTAACACTAGGGAATGGGGTAACTTTGGTACAATTGCTGCCGTAGTTTGGATGACTTGCCCCTCGATTTTTACTTATATCAGAGTCGTGGTGTACGGAAGCGTACACCCATGCACACATAATACCCGCAACTTCTCACCCTGGTGTAACCGGAGAGGCTTAACCAACTTCCCTGATACCAAGCTAATATTACTCCCTGAGTCCACCAGGGCGCAGACTGGTTTACCATTTAAAATCACCGTGGTGAGGAAGTTGTGGGTACGTTATCCCTCGCGGGTCATACCTACCACCCCACAAAATTCAGACTTCACAGAGCCATACGCACACTCCATTGGCTCAGACAACTGTGGGCAGTGAGCCTTAATATGTCCCGTCTCCCCACACTCAAAACAAACAATT
Source organism: Ascaphus truei (assembly GCF_040206685.1). Lineage (NCBI taxonomy): Eukaryota > Metazoa > Chordata > Amphibia > Anura > Ascaphidae > Ascaphus > Ascaphus truei. The sequence goes on from NC_134485.1 coordinate 52,720,960, forward strand.
GGCCCAGTTCGTTCTTGAAACCCTTTCTGAGATTTAGAGCTTCTGTCCCTATCCGGGTTTTCTTCCACCCGCTCAAATCGTGCGAACGGTCGTGGGTCCTGGCGCCAGCGCTGGCCTCTACTGTTTGAGTTGGTACGTGGGTTGTGGTTTGTGCGAGTGGGGCATGACAGTTCACGGGTAGCCAGAAACTGCTCCACTGCGCCTACCATGGCCTCACAAGAGAGGGGATCTCCCTGCCCCACCCACTGTTGAAGGTCCTGGGGTAACGCTCGAATGAAGCGGTCCAACACCACCATCTCAAGGATTCGTGTCGGGCTATATTCCTCTGGTTTCAGCCACTTGGACGCTATGTGAATCAAATCCCATAACTGGGGCCTGGGTGGATTCTGTTCCTGGTATCTCCACGTATGGAACCTCTGCGCACAAACTGCGGGAGTCACTCCAATCCTTGCAAGGATTTCGCTTTTCAGACAGTCATAGTCTGCTGCGGCTTCTTCGTCAAGGTCACAATACGCTTTTTGGGCTTCCCCCAGTAAAAAGGGTGCGATAATCCCAGCCCACTTGGTGCGGGCCCAACTTTCCCTGGGAAGCGATTCGCTAAAAGGACCTGAGGTATCCCTCGACGTCATCGTGCAGCGTCATTTTCTGCAGTTACACATTCGCCTGGACGGGCCGCGCCGGGGCCGTACTGGACGAGTCCATTTTAATCTGGGTCAGCTGCTCAATCAGCTGTTTCTGTGTGTCTGCAATAATGTCATGCTGGGCTGCAAGTATCCGTTTCGTCTCGCGTTGTGCAGCCATGCTTTCCTGCTGAACAGCGGTGCTGTGCACTAAGGCCTTTACAACGTCCTCCATACTGATAGTTACCGCGTGGACAGGTCCCACCAGACGCAATCGGTAGCTCCGCCCCTTTTACAGGGTGTTCGACATCCTACTTCTGACACCACGTGTGGCAACATGTTTACATGCAACAGTTTGAATATTGCAAAGCGTGCAATCCCTTTGTAACGTACGTACTCACCACAAACCTGGACCGGACCGCACCGCAGGGCTGAGGTGGGGATAGATATACACCGACCTTAGACCACGAAGCCTGATCCGGGTTGCGAAATCCGTGGTCGTACGTAGCAGGGTCGGGACTGGAGAAGGCAGGATAATCCGTGGACAAGCCGGGGTCAGGATAGGAGAAGGCCGGGTAAACGATATCCATGCTGGGGTTCGGCAACAGGACGCTTAAGCGAAGGTGCTCCAACGAAGACAGGAACGGGGGATCCAGTGCGTCAGCACAAAATAGCACCCCCTAGCCGGGTACAGCTGTGAGTAGTGGAGATCACTGGGAGCAGGAGATTGCAGCAGGTAACAGGAACAACAGTGCAGGCCTCTGCAATGGAGAGTATGCAGCAGGTAACAGGAAGCACCGATGCAGGCCTCTGAAGGAGAAATAGGGGATCCAGTACATCAGCACAAACAGCACCCCGTAGCCGGGTACAACTGTGAGTAGTGGACGCCACTGGAAGCAGGAGATTGCAGCAGGTATCAGGAACAACGATGCAGGCCTCTGCAATGGAGAGTATGCAGCAGGTAACAGGAAGCACCGATGCAGGCCTCTGCAGGACTGGAAGCAGGACACAGGTACTGCAGACAGGACAAGAAACACTGAAGCTTTAGTGTAACCGCGACCGCGCAGTGGGGTCTGCCAGTAACTGAGAACTATGACAAGAAGGCCAGGCAGGCCAAACACAGGCTGGGGCAAACACAATTACTAAAGAAAGTCTATGTCCAGCAACTTCCTGGTGGGCGGGGAAGGAGTTAAATAGAATAGACAGCCAATGAGACAGAGCTGCATAGGAGGCAGCAATAAGCAGGCTGCAGTCTAATTGCACGAGCAGGTGATTCTTGATTGCAGGTTCAAGGGAGAAGCTGCAAGGTTCTGTAAGGACAAGGTTTCAGCAAAACTCAGGAGCGGATTCCTTACACCCTTGCAATGAAAGTTTCCATGTCTATCACCTCTCTAAAGATGTTAATTTTATGGGTACAAACTGCTGAATGCAAAATATTCTCACAATTTAAAGAGATTGTTGCTTTCTCTTCTGTTAACCTTGACTGCATGCCTCTTCTTCTTTTTTTTTTTTTTTAATATAAATCAGCAGGTTAACCTTGTAAGAATATTGACTCACTGCACATATATAATAAGAGTTTTAAAATGAGAAAATTGTCTCTTAATGAAACCAGAATACAAAAAGGTAAAGATTTATTTTTTTATTTTTTTATAAGCGATGACATTGTTAAATAATAAGCTGTTGTCAGTTGAGGTCATCTTTAGAAAGAAGCTTAATTGATTTAGGTTACTATTTGGTAAATACAGAGCAGTATACATAATGAAAGGAAAATATACTTAAACGTGTCTTGTTCATTTTGGCACACAAAGATATGGTGGTAAAAATAGTGACAAAAACTTTCCTCAGCAGGTTGTACCGTAAAGAAAAATTGTGTATCCATATTGGTTCCAATAGCTTATTATTTTTTATTATTATTATTATTATTTTTATTATTATTATTATTACTATGTTTTGGTAGCAATCACGTGGTTACAATTGTATATTTTCAGGGGGATGGGGAGGGGTTTATATTATTATTATTATTATTATTATATACAATCATCCCTATGGGATCATGATCTATTAGGCCTGTCATGTAATCCAGGGGGTTGCATGCTGGAGATGTGCAAATGTTTTAGCCCAAATTCACACAACAGAAGAGAATAGGATTATCAGCAATTGTGAAAAAGTTACAAAGTTGTCAATGTTCTCAAAAATGTGCGAAGCTATATAATCTTGAAATTCTGGTGAGAAAAATTACATCTTCGGCAAATGTTGAAAAGGTTTGCTGCAAATATCATAAGTATGGCACCTATATGCAAAAATGCAACATTATCATATTGAAGTTTGAGTTGAAACTTGGTGTGAATCATACTGAGCAAAGCACAAGTAATGAGTATTACTCATTGGGGCTCATTCACTAAACTTCGATAAGTGCATTAATGCACTAAAAGTGCCCTTTTTGAGCGATACTGCATGTGTAGCTTTTCACAGAACTTCGATAACATGGCAATATTGCACTCAAACGTGTTTTTACCGAGCTATAACACTCAAAAATGCCCAAACCTGCACCGTCCTCCTTGTCCTCATCACCGTCCTCCTCATTCTCATCACCATCCTAGTGGGCAGCAACATTAAAATAAAAAATAAAAAACTACTGGCCACTCACAGTGTAGGAAGAAAGCGAAACACCACCAATTCAGCAAAAAAATGGATCAAGCAAGGGTAACTCCTATAAAAATGCAATTTATTTGAATTAAGCTCACATGGAGAATTGTGACTAAAGTAAAAACACATATGTGTTTCGTGCGTCCTGCGCTTTATCAAGGCCACTAACCCCTTAATCACCTTAGTGGTTAGTAACCGCTATAATTATTAAGGGGTTAACCCCCCTCCCCCGCTACCCACCCAGGAGGCCTAACCAACCTCCCATGGTGGCAACTACCCCAACCCCTTCCCCTTCTACCCATTGATTGTCACGGTTGTAAACCATGCCCCAATATGGGCATGGATTGCCACAATGACAATGAATGGGCAACCTAAAACAAAAGAGCCACAAAATAACACATATTACATTTAAATAAAAACAAGCATTTAACAATAACGTCATTGATTGTGACTGTGGTAAACCATGCCCCCAATATGGGGGCTGAAATTAATGCGGCTCATCTCAGTAGACCCCTACTACAATTCTCTGTTATTAAAATTAACATTAAAACTGTGTAATCATCTGTAAGAGCTGTGCAGGGAGATATAGCTCTCTCTGCAGTTTAAGCAAACACAAGCAGTGCGATAAGTATTGGGGGAAAATTAAACACACAAAGTAGTGCGATGTTGCATTTTTTTATGGAGCTATAAAAAAAATTGTAATTTTTCTTAGTGAATACCGTTTTGACACAAATTTCTTATAGTGCGTTAAGAAAATGCAATCCCACTTGGCAATGCACTGAACTTATCGAAGTTTAGTGAATAGGCCCCATTGAGTCAAAGGGATTATATTTATGGACTTTGAACAGTGACAATACAGGTTGAGGATCCTGCTGACTGACAGGTCTCAACATCTTTAAACAGGTGGTGTATGCAGGATCAGCAGGGACCCCGTACTCCTACAGTACTGTATATCCATGCTGAGGGTAGTAGTCATAAAATGCGTCCTTAGACTCCTTCAGTGTAAGCCTGAGCACCACTGTATAAGTACAATATAGCGGACAGGATGCTGAACGCAACAGTCCCTTATCCACTCCTCATGCTGTGCAAGGGCACGAGAGCATAGTAACCCCAGAAACACCTGAGAGTGAGTGATTGACAAGATTCATTAGAATGGTAAATAAGGGAATGGATGTTTAACTGGCTACAGTTCTTATCTATGCTTCTATCTGGATTTTGCTAAGCTTAGCAAAAATTGAGAAAAATAAGTGACATTTCAAAAAAAGAAATCAGACACTATATTCCTGAAAAAATTATGTTTTTATATTTTGCATTAACCATTTGGGACAATGAGAGTTCATAGTCCATCCGTTAGATAAGAGGGGAAAGCCCACAGATAAGAAACTGAGCAGCCTGTTGTTACACTAAGGCAAAACAGGGTAACAAATTACGAAAGACACTATTTACAAAGGGATCCCATTATGATGCACTCAAAGACCTCACAGAATTATAATTGAAATATAGCCTTTAATGGATTAATGTAAAACAATACAGGGGAGGGCTGGAGCAAACTATATAGGAGAAAATAATAAATTAAATTGTAGCTACAATTGTGTAACACTCACAGGACACACTAGTGTATATGCTGCATATATGGTCACTGATAGTTTACAAAGTTCTGGGTCAATACAAGAACATGCGTGGTGAATAAACTAATCCCTGCGTAAACTGTGCAAGATTGAAAGGGGTGTATGTGTATATACGTGTGTGTGTATATATTGTGACAAACAGCTTACTCCGGGGCTCCGCCGTCTGTCCGGGACTGTTAGAACACGGTCTTTTAGGGTAGGTTAAATGACGAGACGTCTTGTGCTGTTCCTTTAATCAGGCTATGCCTGGTTTATTCAGTCCCAGGCGGCACTGAGACTGCCACAGTGCATACAAAAGAAACACAAGCAAAACAGAAAGCCTGCTCACCTGAGCAATAACTTAACTTGGGTTTCCCTGACTAAGGGTTGGAGTGGCTTTTCCACTTCCAACAACAAAATAAGGAGCTTTGCAGTTTTAGAAAAAAGGAGTAGAATGATTTAACCTGTTTGGGGAGAGGCTTTTCCCCTCTCTGCTTCCAGCAGCCTTCCTGCCTCCAGGCTCTTGGGGAGAGGGAAGAGGAACCAGGAAATCAGTCTTAAATACCTGATTTCTAACTAGTAGGACAGGTGACAGAAATCAGGCAGCAGACAAACTCTGGTCTGGATCCCTCATCCCTCAGTTCCAGCACTTGCCAAACTGAGGGATGGAGTGCATGTACAGTGGCGACACTGTTTATTCTAATATGGCCGCCACCGCGGTGTGGGGAAATTTTTGAGAAGCCGGCGGCTCGTTTGGGGTTTTCCCTGGCGCGTGTCGTGCGTCACTCTGGTGCCGGTCACACGTCCAGGGTTCCCCGGCATCCCCGAAGGCTGCAGAGGCAGCAGGGGTAAGGGGGAAACTGCGCAAAGCTGGAGCAGCCAAGGGTTCGGGGAAGGGGAGGGGAAGCATTTTTATTAAACACGCGGGAAGGGGAAGATGCGGCTCGCTTGCGGTTCCGTTTTGGCGCCAGCCGGGCACCAGCTAAAAAAGCCCCGGCCATAACGGGCAAATGTTAGAATAAACTGTGTCGGTGCAGTATTATGAGGCTGCACTTTCCAGCCTAAACAGGATAGAAACTGTTCAGTATCCTGGGAGCCCTATATATGGAATTTATTACCATCCCCTGGTTTCTGTCACATATCCTCCCCCCCCAGCTCAGACCCCGAGGGATGAGTGACCATGGATATTATGGAGTGCATCCTTGACAACCCATCAGCATTGCCATGTTTGTGCCCTGACCTGTGTTCCACAGAAAATTTAAAGGGTTGTAGGCTTAGGAACCACCTGGTCACTCTAGCATTCTTCTGTTTTGACACATCCAGGGTAGGGGTGCATGATCTGTGACCAACCGGAATTTTCTCCCCAACAGATAGTGTTTGAGCGTCTCTACAGCCCACTTTATTGCGAGACATTCTTTCTCGACTATGAAGTAATTTTTCTCCTGGGGATTTAGTTTCCTACTTAAATAAAGGATGGGGTGCTCCTCATCTTGAGACTCCTGGGAGAGTACAGCCCCCAGCCCTACCTCAGATGCGTCGGTTTGGACTAAAAACTCTTTAGAGAAGTCAGGTGTGACCAACACTGGTTGGGCACAGAGAGCTTCTTTCAGGCTTCTAAAGGCCTGTTTGGTTTCGGGGGACCACTTTACCATTAGGGGCCCTCTTGCTTTGTGAGGTCGGTTAGTGGGGTAGCCTTAGTTGCAAAATTTGGAATAAACCTTCTATAGTAACCAATTAATCCCAAAAAGGTCCTTACTTGTTTTTTTTGTAACTGGCCTTGGCCAATTTTGTATCGCCTCTACTTTGAGTGTTTGGGTTTGAGTAAACCTCTGCCAATAGAATACCCCAGAATCTTGGCCTCCTCCAGACCAATAGTGCACTTAGCGGGGTTAGCAGTTAGTCCAGCAGACCGAACTGCGTCAAGCACAGCTTGGACCTTTGGAAAGTGGGATTGCCAATCTTCACTATGGATTACCACATCATCCAGGTAGGCGGCTGCATACCGAGCATGTGGTTTTAAAATTGTATCCATCATTCTTTGGAATGTGGCGGGAGCTCCATGTAAGCCAAAAGGCAGCACCCTATACTGAAAGAGGCCGTCTGGGGTTGAGAAGGCTGTTTTTTCTTTTGCCCTTTCTGTGAGGGGAACCTGCCAGTACCCTTTTGTTAGGTCTAGGGTCATGAGATATCGGGCTTTGCCCAGTCTCTCTACCAGTTCATCAACCCTGGGTATAGGATAAGTATCAAATTTTGACACAGCGTTTAGTTTACGTAGTCATTGCAAAACCTTGTTGTACTGTCTAGTTTTGGGACTAAAATTATAGGGATGTTCCACCCACTTTGGGATTCCTCAATTACGCCTAGTTTTAGCATTTTTTTAACCTCTAAACTTATTGCCTCTCTTTTGGCCTCTGGGATTCGGTACGGTTTAAGGTTAACTCGGACCCCCGGTTCAGAGACTAGGTCATGTTCAATTACGCTAGTTCTACCTGGCTGTGTAGAGAAGACTTCTTTGTTTCTTCTCACTAAATTATGGACCTCTCGTTTCTGATGAACGGACATGGTTTCAGCTATGCTAACCTCTGGGTCAGTTTCTCGATTCTCTGACGGACCTGGGGGTTGTAGGGTTAACAAGACCTCTCTATCTTTCCAGGGCTTAAGTAGGTTTATATGGTAAATTTGCTCAGGTTTCCTCCTACCTGGCTGTCTCACCTTGTAATTTACTTCTCCCACTCTTTCCAAGACCTCATATGGCCCATGCCACGTAGCAAGGAACTTACTCTCTACGGTGGAAACCAGAACTAGTACCCTATCGCCTGGAAAAAAAATTCTGACCCTAGCACCCTTATTATACGTATTCCTCTGTGCCTCTTGAGCTTTTTCCATGTGTTTCCTCACTATAGGTAGGACTGCAGCTATGCGGTCGTGCATCTGGGCAACATGTTCTATTACACTTCTGTATGGGGTAACCTCGTGTTCTCAAGTCTCTTTGGCTATATCCAGTAAGCCCCTTGGGTGTCGGCCATACAATAGTTCAAATGGGGAGAAGCCTGTGGATGATTGGGGAACCTCCTAATGGCAAATAACAGGTATGGTAACAAACAATCCCAGTTTTTCCCATCCTTATCGACCGCCCGGCTTAACATGCTCTTTAAGGTTTTATTGAACCGTTCCACTAAACCATCTGTTTGTGGATGATAGACTGAGGTTCTGAGATGCTTGATTTTTAGGAGTTTACATAACTCTTTTGTTACTTGGGACATAAATGGTGTTCCCTGGTCAGTTAACATCTCTTTAGGAATTCCGACCCTGGTAAACAGAACTATTAACTCTTTTGCTATGTTTTTAGCAGAGGTGCTACGTAGGGGAACTGCCTCCGGATATCGGGTGGCATAATCTAATATTACCAATATATACTGATGTCCCCTAGCAGACTTTATTAGGGGTCCTACTAGATCCATAGCAATCCGGTCAAATGGTACATCTATTATGGGAAGGGGTACCAATGGGCTACGATACGCTTTGAACGGGGCGGTGATCTGACATTCTGGGCATGAGGAGCAATAATTTGTAATTTCTGCCAGAACCCCAGGCCAATAGAAGCTACGGAGAACCTTTTCTTTTGTCTTTTCCACCCCTAGGTGTCCCCCCAATGGGTGACTATGTGCGAGGTTTAATACTACATTACGGAATGTCCGTGGTACCAACAATTGTTTAGTTCTAATTGATTTCCTTTTATCAACCCGATATACTAGGTCATTCTCTACCTCAAAGTAGGGCTAGGCAAGGGACCTATCTGGTTGGCCCGGAGTACTATTCGGGTCCCGTATATTCCCCCTTGCTTCGCTAATGTGGGGTCTTCCCACTGGGCCTTCTTAAAACCCCCAGGACTGACCTCTAGGTCAGCAAAGGTCTTATCCTGTTCTGGGGTGGTAAGCGCCTGTTCAACATCTTGATTTGGGGTATTCCCTACCAAGGTGGCCATGGGAAAGGGGATTTTACAGCACTGTTCCTCTTTCCCCTTTTTATTTGGGCCCTCGTCAACCTCCATTTCTGAAAAAGGGAAAGGATTTGTTTCTTCTATTACTTCTTTATTGTCCGCTATTGAACTCTGGGTGCTATTCTGAGAGGAGGACCACATTTTTAGAAAATGGGGAAAGTCGGTCCCTATTAACACATCATGTGCCAATTTGGGTACTATACCCACTTTGAAATCTAAAGAACCAAACTCTGTTTCAATAAGAACATCAACAGTGGAATATTCGTGATTATCCCCATGTATTCAACAAATTGCAACTCTTTGTGAACTGTTTACCCTTTTCTTCCCAATGGGCAACAGGTATTCGGACACTAGCGTAACCATACTCTCAGAGTCAAGTTGTGCCGAACCCTCTTACCATTTACCTTTACAAATGCCCAGAGATGGTTATTCAAGGGGTCCTCTGGGCTAGGGCCCATACATTGAGACCACAACGAATAAGGTTTAACGCTGTTGCATTGCATTGGTTCAGTATTTAGTGGGCAGACTTTCACGTTGTGGCCCCTCTCATAACAATTTACACATTTAGGTACATAGTCTGTGTCCCACTTAGAGCCCTTTTTCGGCTCCCCACGTTGGCTGTTGCCCTTAGTATGTGAGTTACTGTTGCTGGTGCTGTGTGAAGGCGGTCGTCGCTCTTCAGCCCCCCTTAACCCTGGTACCCTTTTTACCGTCTCTGGAAGAGTCCTGGAACCTTGGGTAGTGGGGATGCTCCATGACTGTGGGTTGCAGGTGCTCTTCTGCTGCATTGTACCTTTCTACGAGGGCCACCAGCTCGTCTGCATTGTGGGGGTCACACTGACTGACCCAACGGCGTAGGGCAGAGGGAAGTTTCCTAAAGAACTGGTCCATGACCAACCGTTCCACGATGTGGCTTGCTGAGTTGATCTCGGGTTGCAGCCACTTCCGAGCGAGGTGGATGAGGTCATACATCTGCGATCGGGTGGCTTTATCCAACGTGAAGGACCATGCCTTTGGGCACGAACGGCCGTGGTTACGCCGAGGCGGGCGAGGATCTCGAACTTCAATTTTGCATAGACGTTAGCTTCGGCTGGCTCTAGATCAAAGTAAGCCTTCTGGGGTTTGCCGCTTAAGAAGGGTGCGATTAGACTGGCCCACTCAGCTTCTGGCCAACCCTCTCTCTGTGCCGTGCATTCAAAAGTGAGAAGATAGGTTTCAACATCATCCGAGGGCCCGATCTTCTGAAGGTAGTGGCTTGCCCTGGTCATTTTCGGGACTGGGGCTGCCTCTGCCAGTGGAGTCTTACTGATAATCCCTCTCAGGATCTCGAGTTCCTGCTGTATGCCCTGGGTGAACCGTTGTTGCTCCTCTATCAGCAAGCGGTTCGTCTCTTGCTAGTTTGCATTCGCGTTTTGCAGAGCTGCATTCGTCTGTTGATGGGTTGCATTAGTCTCTTGCTGGGCTTTTAACAGCTGTTGCTGGGTTGCATTCACCTGTTGCTGGGTTTCATTCGCGTCTTTCTCGGCAGCGACATTGCGTACCAGCGCACTCAGCACGTCTCCCATCTTGTTTGGAGAAATAAAAACTTTTTTTTTTTTCCCCTTAAAGTTCTTTAACCCGCAGACCTTTTAGTGTTCTGCCCGCATTCTCCACCATATGTGACAAACTGCTTACTCTGGGGCTCCGCAGTCTGTCCGGGACTGTTAAAACACGATCTTTTAGGGTAGGTTAAATGACGAGGTGTAACGTGCTGTTCCTTTAAACAGGCTATGCCTGGTTTATTCAGTCCCAGGCGGCACTGAGACAGCCACAGTGCATACAAAAGAAACACAAGCAAAACAAAAAGCCTGCTCACCTGAGCAATAACTTAACTAAGGTTTCCATTACTCAGGGTTGGAGTGGCTTTTCCACTTCCAACAACAAAATAAGGAGCTTTTCAGTTTTAGATAAAAGGAGTAGAATGATTTAACCTGTTTGGGGAGAGGCTTTTCCTCTCACTGCTTCCAGCAGCCTTCCTGCCTCAAGGCTCTTGGGGAGAGGGAAGAGGAACCAGGAAATCAGTCTTAAATACCTGATTTCTAATTAGCAGGACAGGTGACAGAAATCAGGCAGCAGACAAACTCTGGTCTGGATCCCTCATCCCTCAGTTCCAGCACTTGCCAAACTGTGGGATGGAGTGCATGTATTATGAGGCTGCACTTTCCAGCCTAAACAGGATAGAAACTGTTCAGTATCCTGGGAGCCCTATATATGGAATTTATTACCATCCCCTGGTTTCTGTCACAATATATATATATATATATATATATATATATATATATATATATATATATATATATATATATTGTGACAAACGCCCCTCTTTTGTAGTGCTGACGTCTGTCTGGGTTCTTCCCGACACAGTCTTCTAGGGTTAATTATACAACAAACAGGATCATGCAAAGTATTATATTGCTTAACTCAGGCTTCTGCCTGCTTTATTTTCATCCAAGTAAGGGACTGCGGCTTTAACATGTGTAGGTTAGAGGCACTCAGATATTTTCATTCAGCGGTTTACTCATATCAGTGTTATAGCATTTCACACAGTGACATTTTTAAGAAATAAAACCAAATCATATAAAGAAATCCTATCCCTTTCAGGGATCTAACTACACATCAGAATCAGCCTCTAACTGCTGCTGGGCCAACTAACCTGGTTCCCCAGCTTAAAACAATGCCCTCTCATTTAGGGTCACTAAATACAGCATAGTCTTTTAGCAACAGCAATAAACATTTGTTTTGTCTTATCTGTTCGTGGTGGGAACTCGCTCCCAAGTGTCCAGGCAAATCCTCTGGTACTGTGATACTTGGAGGGGCCGTCCACCCCGAAACTGGATACAGGGGAGCAGCGATACCCCCAGCCTCCAGGCTCTAAGGAGAGAGACTGAAATGCAAACCTCTCTGTTCTAAATACCTGTGCAAGTGATTAGAAGAGCAGGTGAGGGAGAACTAGACCCATTGTAATCTGTGGTTTGGATTTTCCATCCAGCAGTCTGAGTTAATGTGAAGCTGTGGAATGGATCATTTTTAACTATTACTGCACTTTCTGACCTAAAACGGGGCAGAAAGCTGCCTAACATCTTTGGACTATGTCACAATATATATATATATATAATGAATAAATAAACCAGAAGAAATGATACTAAAATGATACTAACTCGAACTACATTCCCATGTAAAGTGTTCACAGACCACTATTTACTGTCAGTAGCTATAACTACTGTACTACTGAGCACTGCACTGAAGCTTTCTAAATCTAACAGGTTTCCTTCCTTCTAACTGTGTATACAGGCACCTGACACAATTAGAAGAAAGCCTCAGATTTAGAATCCTGCACAGTTTACACAGTAATTAGTTTATTCAACCCACGTGCTCTTGTATTGACCAAGACCTTCGTACACTGTCAGTCATTTATCTACTTGATAGTTTACTCCAAACCTCCCCCATCCACTTTATTGTTTTATATTCATCCATTAAAGGTTATATTTAAATTATTATTCTGTGAGGTCTTTGAGTGCATCATAATGGGATCCCGTTGTAAATTGTCCTTAGTAACACAAGTTCTCAGATAGCAACCCTCGAGTACCATTAATTGCACCTATCTGAGCAGGAACATCTTCACTACTCTACTAAGAAATTACTAAATTATAAAAAAATATATATGCTGTAATCCAAAACCAAAAAATAAAATTCAAATTAAATACAAATAACGTATGCAAAAACCACAGAGATAAGATATATACAGTATACAGGAAAAAAGAATCTGCAGCACTCCAAATGTTGAAAAAAAATAGATTTTAATCAAAAGTCATCAGACAGTCAAACACAGACCAGAGCGACGTATGTTTCAGACCCCTACGTCTTTCTCAAGCTCTTTGAAAAGACCTAGGAGTCTGAAACGTACGTCGCCCGGGAGTCTGGTTGACTGTCTGATGACTTTTGATTAAAATCTATTTTTTCAACATTTGGAGTGCTGCAGATTCTTTTTTCCTGTATATTTTTAGGAATGGTTGGTGTTCACCGTCCATCTGCAAGCACCCGGATTTCTGATAAGTATACTTTGATCTTTATTTATATGATTGTGTGCACCCAGCATCTAGTTTGTTTGTTTGTTTGTATATTTGTATATATATTGTATATATAAAAACAATTATAGATAGTGGCAAAAAAATCTTCAGAAAGAATGAGGCTAAAGTATGTTTTGTGACACCCACCCTTCATCAGATAGTTCCGGAATGAAATGTATACCTTACAATATGTGCGTTATATACTGTAGTACCTAATCACAGAAATATTAACAATACTCCCTACCCTACCACTGTAGGAGTCAATCATGTCTCGCTGCAACATCCTCAAACGCAATGATGTCAACCATGTTACGACACAAAATTATCCAATCAAGTGATAGCGTGAGATGTCCTTACAGTATATTATGACCTAATATTGATTTTTGATGCATAATGGGGGACACAGATCTGATGCACTAGCATATAGAATAAATGTTACTGAGTATTTATATGTATATTTTTTGTGCTCTTTCCCTAGTTTTATATGTTTTGATAAAAGTTTTTCCCTTTGGGTAGTTGAGCACTCAGGCCCAGATCCACAGAGCTCCATTAAGGACTTAACGAGGCGTTAATTTAAATGCATCATTATGTGCTAACCGTTATCTTCAAAGCTCACTAATGAACACTGGCGACACACTTTATTCGAGCTCGGCTAGTCCCACGAATTCGGGTATACCCGGGTGTATTGAGGTTTGTGACTGTTTTCTGCCCGAGTGCATTGAGGTATTTTCAGGCAGGGATTGAAGCATTTTATTCCCGCTGGCTGCAATACTGCACAGTATATATATATATATATACTGCATTACAATTCATGAATTTATGCCATCTGGTAGACACGCGAAGCATTGCAGCCTATTATATCCTAATCATTATCATTTAACAGATCAGCCGCCCATCAGCCAGGCATGAACCCAGGCTGGGAATGCAAACGCAAAGGGGCTTGTCAGAGGTGAGGAGCGGCGCATTCCAGGTATCTGCCAGGTACATACTGGGTATTTGCTCGAATAAAGTGTGTCGGTGCAGTAGTGCTAATATCTGCTTTGAGCTGTAACTGGCCATGCATTAAGTATAATAGTCTTGAATTGCAAACGAGGTGCCACCTGTAACAATGCCTATCCACAGAGCTCCATTGTAGTTAACACAAGGATTTAACAATGCATTAGTTAGGTCATATTAGCTATATCCAGAACTGGAAATAGAGGATAGAGAGAGACAGAGATGGGGGGGTGGGGAGGGGGGGAAACCTTTGCATAAAAAGGAACAGACATAAGATACCTGGGATAAATGCTAATGAGAATATGCCAAATACCAGGGATATATGCTAATGTGAATAGGCCAACTATATTTAAATGAGTTAAATTATCATATAACCCTGTTATCTCAGGTATGCTCCTTTTTTGCACAGGTTTCTCTTCACATATTGTCTAAAGCAGAGCTGTCAAACACGCGGGGCGTGGGTCGCATGCAGCCCACAAGGGATCGCCTTATGGCCCGAGGCTGATCAACCGACAGACCCTACTCTAAAACCGGGAGAGCTGGGACATCTGTACGGTTCAGAAGCCCAGCCATCCGGCTAGAAGTTTCCTCCTCCCACCCCCGAGGGTCCAGGCCATCTCCCCCAGCTGGTCCAGGCCTCCTCTGCCCCCTCGATGCATGCCAGAAGTAGGGGCCGGACAGAACTCGGGCCCATCCTCCGAACATGTAGCACCAAAGGCTTTCCCCATGGTAACGTGTGGGGAGGGTGCTTTTGGGTTGTGGTATTATGGGAGGGGGATTTTGTGTGGGTATTTAGGGGGAGCTAATGAGGGTTATTGAGGGGGAGGTTGGGATATTTTAGGGCAGTTATTTCCAATCTTTTTTGATTGGAGGAACCCTTGAAGTGTTTCGAGAAATCTCAGGGAACCCTTAACTGGCTGATACCTATTGGGTTCATTTCACACCTCACGAGCCCCCTATATTTCCCACCCTCTATCCATGTATTCCTCTCCCCTCCATCTCACTCACTCTCCCCCTTCCGCCTCACATTAATTTCTCCCCTGAGTCTCACTGTTACTCCCTCTTTTCCTCACTCACTCCCTCCCCCCCTCTCCTCGCACTCGCCCATACCTTCTGTCAATTACCCCACTCTCACTCAATCCCCCCACAAAATACATACCAAAAAAAACCACCCCCCTAAATACATATAACCCCACCCACAATACTGTCGCGGCCGAGTTTATTCTTACCTTTGCCCGGTCTCGGCCGCGACAGTAACCGGGCGTGCGCCGGGCTGTCCCGTGCGCGCGCTGAAGCCTCGGAGGAGCGATCCTCCGATCGGGGCTTCCCCCTCCCCTCTCCGGGTCCGCCGGGTCCCCCGGAACCCCCCACCGCCGTCCCCAACATCGCGGGACACCAGGGCTCCCTCGGGGAGCCCTGGGCACGCACGCATGGGGCGCAGGCACCCGATGAAGCGTGACCGCGCATCGGTGATGCGCGGCACGCTGAGGGGATTTGGCTAGCAAGCCGGGAAATCTCCCGGCTTGCGGAACTAGCCAACGAAGAATAAAACGTGTCGCCACTGTACATAATAAAAATACCCCGCCAATAAATATTAAAAAGGCCCCCCAATACATTTAAAATAGTCCCCCAATACATTTTAAAAAGACCCCCACCACCCCAATACATTTTAAATAGACCCCCACCACCCCAATACGTATTAAAAAAATTGAGCTGCATGGGTAAAATCATCATCCTTATATCTCCTCCAGCACCCCTCATCATCATCATCCTCATATACCCACCCCTGCATTTCACATCCCCCCTACATATCACATCACTTCCCCCCCTGCATCTCACATCTCTCCCCCCCTGCATCTCACATCTACCTCCCCCTTTATCTCACCTTTTCCTCCCCCCCTGTATCTCACTTCTTCCCCCCCCCCCCCCCCCACTATCTCACTTCTCTCCGCCCTTTGTATCTCTTTTCTCCCTCCCCCCCTTCATATGCCTACCTCATGCGGCGGTGAGCAGGAGGCAGCGGGAAGTGGCGGGCAGGAGGCGATGGCGGAAGGCGACGAGCAGGATGCGACAGCAGGAGGCAGTGAGTAGGAGGCAATGACGGGAGCCGGCGAAGGTGAGAGGCGGCAAGCAGGAGGCGGCAGGGGGAGGATGTGGTGGCGGATTTAGAGCTCTAACTAGCAGCAGGCACCGGATGTGCCGCACTGCTAGAGCGCACTCCTGCAATCCTGTGACTGGACACTGGGACTGGTCACTCCCTCAGGGGGAGTGAGGGGGAGAGCCAGGAGAAGCCAGGGGAGAGCTGTCACGGGCCGCACAGTGAGTGTGGAAGGCTAGGCGGAACCCCTGAGACCGCTCCACGGAACCCGTAAGACTGCTCCACGGAACCCCAGGGTTCTGCGGAACCCTGGTTGAGAATCACTGTTTTAGGGGATAGGGGTATTGTGTGTGTGTGTGTGTGTGTGTGTGTGTGTGTATTGTGGGAAAGAGGAGTTGTGTGTGTGTGTGTGTGTGTGTGTGTGTGTGTGTGTGTGTGTGTGTGTGTGGCTGATGGGGTATTATGGGGGAGGGGAGTATTGTGTTTTTTGGGGGGGGGGTATTGAGTGTGTGTATTGTGGGTATTTTAGGGGAGGTGGGTATTGTGTGTGGTTATTGTGAGTGTGTGTGGGGGGAGTATTGTTTAGGGGGGAGATGGTGGGCAACTATATTGTGGGGGAGTTTAGGTAGTGTGTGTATTGTGGGGGGATGGGTATTTTGTGGTGTTTATTGTGGGAAAGGGGGGTATTTTGTGTCTGTTTGTGTGTATCGTGGGGGAGGAGGTATGTGTGTATGTATTGTGAGAGAGAGACAAACAAAGTAGGGGGGGGGGGGCTAATATGTAATCCATTCTTTAAATTGTCCTTGTGGCCTTCTTTATATTGGAGAAGCAAACCGTATGTTTAAAATCAATTTTTGGAGCGAGAGAGTGCAATCAGGCATGGTGATTTGAGATCCCGTGTAATGCACCCCATTACACAACACAAGTTAGTTATGCGTTCAGATATTGGAGTTGATTTAGGATTTACCTAGAGGCGGGGATAGGCAGAGGTGCCCAAAGCAAAGAGAAGCCTATTGAATAGACTGTAGATATGTTGCAAGCAGTTTTTCCATTTGGGATGAACGAGGAATGTGATCTTTTTTGTTTTCTTTAAGCCTTCATCTACAGTAGATCAAGTAGTGAAGTTATTTTGTATGCAGGTTTTGTCCCTGGAATCCCTTCCTCAACCTCTTCTATAACCTTTACAGTATCTAGTAATATTTGCATTGTCCTCGGGGTTAGATGATTTATTAGGATTGATTTCAGCTTCCCTACTATATATACTTTTTTGCATTAAAAATATATTATTAAATCTTCATGACATGATACTGGGAAGGTTAGATTTGTTTATTATTATTGATAACATAATTTCATGATATCACGTGCTGTACTGTAGGTGAGGTCACTACTTTTGCAGACATCGGAGCATGATACAATGGACTTCTACTGTTTTGTGGAGGAGTGATCTCTGTTAATTTTCACATGTTTGGGCACTATGTAAAGTACATAAGGGACATATTTTAATTCTTGTAGTATTTCATTAGGTACATGTGCCCCAAAACATAATTCTTCATCTTAACTTTGTAGGTATTTCTGCCACTATATTATTGAAACTGAACTGAAACTGGAATTACATTGTGCTTCTTGGAAACTATAGATTTGTTACCCCCAAAATAGTGGTCCAACATTTTCTGACCAGAAAAGTTATTGTAAATCTTTATTTTTTGAAAGCATAGCAAGAGGAGAGTACTGTGTGATATTCTATAAAGATATGGGCCCATATTTAATAGGCAGCGTATTTTAAGTATGATTGTGCTTCAATCATGCCATTATACTTTATTATGAGATCACATTTAGGTCCATATGTACTAAGCAGTGCTACAGAAATAGACCACTTCCGGTGCCAGGCGGCATGTTAAAGTCCATTAAGCACAAAGCAATTCGCAGAACAGATTTTCCGACGGCGGAATGGATTATCCGATGTTCACCCCCACTCATTTACATGGGATTCACTTTACGATGCTTTCACTAATCGACGCTAGTTCCGGAACGGATTCTGTCGGATAACTAAGTATCACCTGTAAATAAAAAATCAGCCGTTGTATAACTAACTAGTATAGGTTTAACTTGTGTTATTGTAGTGCAATATTATGTTATCTTCCAACTACTTGTTATTACAGAAGCAGTTCCTCCTACTTGTATTCTTTTTAACCCTTCTCCGCCCATTTTTTTTTACAGAATGGAAACCACAGGGTCCCATTGAGCTATACACGACTAATTTCAGTTCCCAAGATACTTACCGGTGATGTTATCAGGTTTAAATCTCCCTCCAGGGTGAAACAAAATTGCTGCCAAATGTTGGGCAACATCAATGTTTTTGTGATTAAGGAGTTAGGGGACATTAGATAGTATTTTTGATTGTACTGCATTGTTAGTGGCAACGGAAGACATGGTCGGTGAACCGGATAGGACGTCCTTCATCATGGCAGCCTGGCAGGGGTGAGTGCAAGTTTTATTTATTTTATTTCTGAAGCTTAATGTTTTATTATAAATGGACAAATGCACTATAATCTATATCTGGATAATAGTAATTTTGCTCATTACTGTACTGTACATGTATGGGGGAGGGGGGTGTATTTGTTTCCCTTTTTTTTTTTTTTTTAAGCACAGGATTGTTACCGCAGGCCAGCGGGGACCCCCGGACACCCGCGGGGACCACTCGAGAGCCCCGCCAGCCTATAGTTACATTCCCATGCTTTAAAAATAAATTAATATAATGTATGTTAGGGGGGTATAGGGGTGTTGGGGGCACAGGGGGTGAGTGCCTATTACATATTGCAAGGTTTATATGGGGCAATTGCCACCAATTGCCGCCTTTCATTGCCTAGCCGCTAAGGTAATTAAGCTACTTTAATGTATTTTTTTTAATAGTGTGCGGGAGCAGGGGGTCTCTTGAGCTGAACCACTTTGATTTCTGGCTCAGGGACCCTCTGCTTCCTGAGTTACAGGCCCCGGTATGGGGAATCGGATGCCAGTGTCACCGACATTTTTAAAGTGTCCACGTCACATTGCACAGGAGATTTAAATAATGGAGGAGATACTGGCACCCCAAATCTAGGCCTGTAACTTAGGAAGCAGAGGGTCTCCGAGCCCGAGGCTGAAATCAATGCGGTTCAATGCGCACACTATTAATAAAAATTACATTAATGCAGCTTCATTACCATAGCGGCTAGTCGCTACGGTAATTAAATTATTTTTTTATTGATATGTGTGTTTTGATCATAGTGTAAAGCAGGGGGTCTCCTGAGCTGAACCGCATTGGTTTCAGCCTCGGGGACTCCCTGCTTCATGAGATACAGGCCCCGTTATGGGGTGCCGGTATCCCCCTGCAAGATTTAAATCCCTCGGTCATGTGACGCGGGAGCTTTAAAAGCACAGGGGATACCGTCACCCTATAACGGGGCCTGTATCTCATGAAGTAGGTGGAGTAAGTGCACGATCGCCTGTAGACGCAGCGTCTCCATGCAGCTCTTACAGGCTGCTTTTTTTTTTCCAATCAACTATCGCGCTTTAGATTTCTAAGCACGATAGCAGGGGGAAAAAACCAGCTCGCGCGACCGGGCATGTTTTTGCCCGCATCTAACCAAATGCGCTTCACTTCTTAGTGAATCCCGCATCTTTCTTCATTTTTTATCGTGGGATTACAAATTTCCCAATCTGGCGCTATAGCTCACTGCTTAGTGAATCGCCCCAATAGTATCTTTTTTTATTTACATGATAGAAATAACTAAAGACCCTAGTGCAACTGACGCACTATATTTTGTTTTTATGATACCGGCGTGTATACTACATTTCTGAATATGATTTTTAGAACCTCTATCTGTTGCTACAAATCTCTGAGGCTACTAGTGATAAATCAACCGCTTGTGATAGTGACATGTTTACTTATGAGAATGTTTTTCAATCTATTACAATTGGACTCCTAATAATTATTACTTAATCAATTAGTCGCGCGCATTTATTTTACCGCTGGGAAAAAGCTGTAGTAGACCCCATCTGTTTCACAGTTATTATTATTTTTTAGTTATTTCTGAATAATGATTTTTCCAGGCCACTGAGACCAATTTATATGTAAATATTTCTTCTTACATCAATATTCATTTTCGGATAGCTATGGGAAACACTGCGTGCCTCATAACCATTACTACTGCATGATAGGTGATTTTGAGGTCTAAACCTTCTTGAGGTAAGGTTATATCTTTTTATTACAAAACTCTCCAGGGTAAATGTACAAGTACCATTGATATCCTGCATGGCAAGTTCTGAGCCAGGACATGTGTATGTGGCTGTATGGTATATTATATAACCAGCATTTTTATATCTGTTATCAGTTTTCATATATTCCCATGTGGTACATGGTACATTATATACGCTGCCTGAATCAAAAACATTCAAGGGAACAGATCCTTTTACAGTGCATTTGTATTTTCTTTATTAGCTATTATTGGTGTTTAATACTAAGTTGTTGTTGTCAATTACTTCAATTAAAAGTGTAAATAAAATACAAACCTATATTAAGGGTACATTTTGGGCTATGGACATAAAGTTTTCTTATCGAGATGGTGAGCGCATAGAAGAAAAAAAGATAAAATAAATACTTCATATATATAGTCCACTAGATGGAACAAGCACAGGGAATGGGTAATGGATAATCCCCAAAAATTGGCACAGCCAATTCTTACTCACACGGGCAAATGTGAGCCAATCTTGTCAAGGTATCTTTTGGATGGGAATCCACTTCAAGGGATAATGCCCGAAACTGATGTGGGGATTCCTGGTGGAAGCAGTTCACTCCCTCCGATGCACTCCAAATAGGGACGAAATCACTCAGTGAATAAAAGACAATTTATTAAAACAACAAGTAAGTTTGCAAAACTTGCATGCACAATACAGCACTTCCGGCATCTGTCTCCGGCTGAATAGCTCATGCGGGAACTCCCTTGCTGCTGCGTCCGGTCGCATTGTCCTGTGTCGGCATTGTGTTCTGTTTGTGACCACTGAAGGCCACCGTATCTCCCGAGGAAGAACTCATTTGCAGCCCTCATTCTGGCTTTGGTCTTGTCTGCACTATGCTGCTCTTCTCTGCTCCTGGCTATGCAAACTTTTGTTGGGAGACCCTTTCGTATGTTTTATCAACAGTCAGTAGGAGGGGAATCAGCCAAGAAAGTCTTGGGGTCTCCGAGGAGCCATCAGGCTACCTGCTGGTCTGGAGTAAGTGCCGACGGAACTTCCCGGTCTGCGGAGGACGAACAGCAACCCTGATAGAAATTATTCAAGGCGCATTTCCTACTGCACTCCTGTAAGTAG
The DNA here is from genome assembly GCF_040206685.1 of Ascaphus truei. Classification (NCBI taxonomy): domain Eukaryota; kingdom Metazoa; phylum Chordata; class Amphibia; order Anura; family Ascaphidae; genus Ascaphus; species Ascaphus truei. Next base: position 52,742,379 of record NC_134485.1, read on the forward strand.
GATTCCAATATTCGCGGACGTGAGGAGTGGATCATTTGCACATGTCTATATCCATTAAATGTTCTTTTTTACCTTCCTTTCTGAATCTTCATTCCTACCTCTGAGTGAATTTGTTTCCTTTTTATTACATTCAAGCCTGCTATCATCTAACAATATAACAGTATTACACTATGTTGTTTTTTCTCTTCTCTTGCTTATGCTGAACACCATCATCACAAGCACGTGTGGATTAATTCGGACAATTGTTCAGTTATCACATTCACGTTGACATTTTCCTTTTTGATCACATCAGTATTATATACAATTGCATTTACAATTGTTCTTATTGTATGTTTTTGGCGCCGCCTAGTACTGTTTTTCCAATTTTGTGCTTTTTCTGTCCTGGGTGGTCAGAAATAACTGGTTAGGCAGCCACATTATTAACACTGTAATATTTTATTTAAGTGGGAATTAATTGTGTTCACAATTTCTACTAGATTTGCACTACACATTTTTTTTTTATGCTGTAAGAACATGCAAACCCGACCAGTAATGCAGTTAACTTATCGAAGTTTAGTGAATAGGCCCCTTAAAGTGGCTGTACCTTTTCTATTTTTCTCCTTTACTAGATGGGAAGAAGGGGGTCTATTGAGCTTAATCGTATTGATTTAACCCCCTTCTCCAGTAATACTTACATCAGAATGTGATGCTGTTAGCAGCTCTGGCTGGATACAGAAAATATTATTTTAAAGGTTCCACAGGATAATAGGAAATTACATCATCCTGTAATGCGTAGCTCACCACAAACGAAGCGCGACCGCGGTGCTGATGTAGGGAATTGAGTAGTGCCAACCCACAGTCACGCGGGCGTGCCTAGAATGTAGATTGGTCGTGCAAGCCAGGTCAGGAGTATAGACGTGAGAATAGTAGAGAGTACTTGCCAGGTCAGGATTGGAGAGTAGCGAATTGTCGGGGTACGTAGCCAAGTTCAGGATTGGAGAGTATTGGATCGTCAGGGTATGTTGCCAGGTTCAGGATTGGAGACTGGAGAATGGTAGGTGCAAATCTGGATCAGGAGAAGAGAGATGCGGAGTCCAAGGTACGTAGCAGGGTCAGGCAGCGGCAGAATCAACAGGCAAGGCAAACAAGGCAAGGCAGGAGATACAAGAACAGGATGAAGCAAGATACAGTGTCCCACAAAACTATGCACAGTAATGAGTCTGGAGCAAGAGGGTATATAAAGGGAGATCCTCTAATGAAGGACCAGGGCGGTATCAGGAAACCGAATCCTATAGGCTGCTGGTGCACGCAGGTGTGCCCTATGATGCAGCCTGATCAGGCATGGAGGCGGGACCGAGCGTGCCGACCCGCGTGCATCACTGAGGTCAGGGGGTGGGACCCAGAGCGCAATTCACTCCCACGCTGACCCTGACCGTCACCAGAGCGGGGGCGGAGACTGGGACGGTAGTCAGAGGGGAGGCTGGACGAATGCACATGCCGCACGCCGGAGAGGGGGGCAGAGATGGGGCCCGTGGGCGGACAGACAGGCCGTTCAAGATCCATGCGCGAGTAACGGGGCCGTGAGACTGCGTTTCCTGAATGTCCATGGCAGCAGGTGTTTCCAAGTGAGGAGATGGACTCCGGCCGCCATGATGGCGGATCCTCACACATCCTTGCCTGATAAGGGACATTTAAACATGCAAGAGATAACAGCATCACATTCTGATGTAAGTATTTGGGTAGAAGGGGGACCCGGAGCTGAAATTAATGAGGTACAGCTGCAGAGACCCCCAGCTTTGCACATAGTGGAATGTATATTATATATATATATATTTATTTTTATTTTTTTAAGCATAGGTGCTTTAAGAAAAATTTAAACAATCAAAATTGCAAATGTACTTCTATACAGATTCAGAGGATCACATTTATACATAACAAAAAAGGAAACAGTTATATGTATGTATGTCTTTATTTAGATAGCGCCATTAATGTACATAGTGCTTCACAGCAGTAATACATGTCATATAAATAACAAATAATACATATAACACATAATGGGAAGAAGTGCTTCAGACATAAAAGTGACACTTAGGAAGAGGAGTCCCTGCTCCGAAGAGCTTACAATGTAATTGGAAGGTAGGAAGAATGTACAGAGACGGTAGGAGGGTGTTCTTGTAAGTGCGTCTGCAAGGGGCCAAGCTTTATGTTTGAGGTGTAAGTATTAGCCACAGAGCTACTCATATGCTTCGTTAAGGAGGTGTGTTTAAGATGGCCTTAAAGGTGGATAGAGAGGGTGCTAGTCGGATATTGAGGGGAAGGGAATTCCAGAGGTGTGGAGCAATCAGTGAGAAAGGTTTAAGGTGGGAGAGGGCTTTAGATACAAAAGGGGTAGAGAGAAGAAATCCTTGAGCAGAACACAAGAGTCGGGATGGTGTATAGCGCGGGAATTAAGGCTAAGATGTAAGGAGAAGCAGAAGAGTAAAGCTTTAAAAGTGAGGAGGAGAATTGAGTGTGATACAGGATTTGATAGGAAGCCAGGAGATGGCTTTCAGCAGGGAGATGCTGAGACAGATTTAGGAAAGAGTAGAGTGATACTGGCAGCAGCGTTTAGGATAGATTGTAGGGGAGAGAGGTGAAAGGCCAGATGCCCTGACAGCAGGAGGTAACAGTTATCAAAATGGGAGAGAATGAGGGCCTGTGTCAGAGTTTTAGCAGTCGAGCAACAGAGGAAAAGGTGTATCTTTGTAATGTTGCGGAGGAAAAAACTACAGGTTTTAGCTACCTTTTAATGTGAGAGGAGAATGTGAGAGAAGAGTCGAGTGTTACCACTAGGCAGCATGCTTATGCTAGTGGGTGTATGATAGTACTTTCGACAGTAATGTGGAAGGAGGTAGTAGGGCCAGGTTTGGGAGAAAATATGAGGAGTTCCATTTTTAACATGTTAAGTTTAAGTCGGCAGAGGGCCATCCAGGATGATGTGGCGAGACATTAAGAAACTTTGGTCTGTACTGCATGTGTGTCAGAGGTTGAAATGTGAATTTGTGTGACATCAGCATAGAGGTGATATTTGAACCCAATAGATGTGATTATGTCACCGAGAGAGAGTAAAGAGAAAAGAAAAGAGGTCCCTGGTCAGAACCCTGAGGTACGCCCCCACAGAGAGATCGATAAAAGAGGAGGTGTTAGCAAAAGAGACACTGAAAGTACATGGGACAGGTAAGAGGAGCTCCAGGATAGAGCTTTGTTACAAATAACAATTGTATGGAGAATGTGAAGGAGAAGAGGGTGGTCCACAGTATCAAATGCTGCATAGAGGTTGAGTAATATGAGCAGAGTGTAATGACCTCTGTCTTTGGCAGTATGGAGGTCATTAGTTATTATAGTGAGGGCTGTTTCAGTGGAGTGGGCAGTGCGGAAGACAGATTCTAGAGGGTCCAGGAGAGAATAGGCATTGAGAAAATGGAGCAAGCGAGAGAATACAAGACGTTCAAGGAGTTTAGAGGCAAAAAGCAGGAGGGAGACAGGTTGATAGTTAGAAAGACAGGTAGGATCAAGCTTGCTGTTTTTGAGTAATAATATAACTGTTGCATGTTTGAAGGAGGAGGGAAGGGTACCAGAGTAGAGGGAGGAGTTAAAAATGTGTTTCATAGGGATTATGGTAGGAGCAAGAGGATTTAGGAGATGTTAGGGAATGGGGTTAAGAGGCAGGTGGTAGAGGAAGAAGAGGATATCAGCAGCGATACATCCTCCTCTGTGACAGCAGAAAAAGAGTTGAGGAAGGCAGGAGGAGAGTTAGGAAGAGGTGTAAGATGGGAAGAGTCTACAGAGGGGATGTCCTAACATACAGTATGGATTCCGCCTTTTCCTTGAAATAGTCAGAAAATCCTGAGGTGAAATGGAGGAAGAAGAACAGGGTGGTCTGAGTAGGGAGTCAATGACCGAGAAGAGTCAGCGTGTGTTAGACTTGTGTGTTGATTAGTGAAGAAAAGTACTTGCATGAAGATCTTAACCATGAGATATTTGGGATCTTTGCTACATTATGCCAGGTAAGAATGCCAACTATAATAGATGGCTGGCTAGTAACAAGGTTTGACACCCTGCTTGGTATGTTACTTTGTCCTAACCACTGATGCCACACTTTTTGATGTCTTAGTACTTTTAAAGAGTCTCTTCCATTTGCTGTTAGTAAACCTGAATGCATTCCTTGACTCTGCCTCCCTGCATTTTACATATTTCCACTTCAATTTCCTGCACCAAAGACAGAAATTTTCCAGATTTTTACTTGGAAGAAAACAACTTTCGTTATGTTTTTCAAGATCCACTTGGAAACACGTTTTCCATTCCCTTCACCATTTCACTGTACCTGAAGATCTTGCCGGCTTTTTATCATATATTATTTAAAGGTATACCACTTACTGTAATATATACAACACAAGAGCCTTCTAGTAATAAAAAAAATGTATGCAAAACTCTAGCATTCAGCCAAATATTATTTAAAAGGCACATTTCACCAAAAAAGTCTGTAAACTTTAAAAATATCTTTATTTTCCTTTCTATTGTTTTTTTTAATATTTTTTCCTCTTAATGGGTCATGCTAGCCAGCAACTCCTGAGAGCATTAAAAAGGGTCAACACATTATAACACTAACATAAATCATAATAAAGTAGAACATATTACCATGCTACAATCTCATTGTTATGTCAAGAAATGCCAAGCACTGTATATAAAGTAGTCTTTGATGATGATTGAAGACATACTGGCCATCCTGTACAATATTGATATGCTTACAGTGCTGTTCTAGGCAGTTATCATACTTTAGAATGTTAATATACTGTATATATTTTTCAGTAGAAACAAATGCACAAAGCTTATTATTTAATAACTTACTTAGTACATACTGTCACTTTCACTAGGTTCCAAGAAAGGCATGTTAAAAATTAGAACATGCAGTTTTATATTTTGTAAGGACGTTAGAGTATCACCTTAGAGTTACTAAGGGAGGAAACTCCTTAGTTCTGTCAGGGTGATAGGGTACAATTCCTCGCAAGATGAATCCCAGTGGAGATGGGAACAGCCTCATCCAAGCAATGGAGTGCCACTTTACAATGACTGCAAAGTGTAAGAGATGTGCCTCTTTGGGGGAAACTACATGAGCACCCTAAGGAAGAAGTTTATTCTTGTGAATAAAGTTAAAGAAAATTCCTGGCGCCTTCTATTATTACTTACCATACTAGCCATGAACGAATCAACACCCTGGGAACAAGAGAGACAGGGACAGAGGGAGAGAGGGACAGAGGGAGAGACTTTCAATTTAGTAATGTTTCTAGTTGTATATCTATATACACATATCCCCTCAAAACAAAAGTAAGATGTGGTCCCCCCAAGACAGTCCCAACAGGGCAACATTATTGAAGCTATGCTCATGGAGAGACTAATATCTTTCCTACTACTGTACTAAAAGATTTTATAAGACCTGGAAAATGGATTGGGACATAAGTCTCTAGGGTACAACCTTTCTAGTCAATTTATTTTTGGCCCTAAAGACAAAATAAATTATTTGGTGGACTGATGCAGGAATGAAAAGTACAGGATAGGCGTAAATGACCGACTAACATCAAAGTTGAACTGGTGACTTGTGTACCTGGCAGATTGTAAAAAGACTATGCAAATACTGTATGAATAGAGAAATGTACAAGGAAATTATGAAATTTCCCTCTCCAACCTCTCCACCCTCCCTCTCCTGAACATCCACATATGTACCTTTCACCACTTTCCCAACCCCTTATTATTTTTTATAGTACCACTGTATTATATTTAACATGTAAATCTTCAATAAAATACAAGTGATAAAAAAAGATATTTTATTATATTTGTGTGACTGAAATGTTTGCTTGTAGATAATATATAGTAAACATGATTTCTAGTTGCCACTGTATTGTTCCAGTTCAATTCCCAGCCTCAATTATACAGAGTAATTGAAAATGGGGCACGGTTACCACAATTATATAACCTGTAAATGAGAAGTGAGAGCTGAATTACAATTTAGATTTATTTTGATCAATTTTCACCTTAAGGTAGTTTATTCAAATAACTTAAAATGTCTCCTTGCAGACATCTCAGAATTTCTGAAGACAACAAGGTGAATGAGACAGTGAGGATATGCACAGAGACAGTATTGTAGTGACATGTGAGTTAATTAACAGCCTGTAGAAGATAAACTGTACAGTACCTGTAAGCTTCAAAAGAATAAATTGAGGTCCAATAAGAAATATTCTGGCTTAAAGCAGCAATACAGTAGCTACAGAGGTAGATTCATGAGAGTGATATATATATAAACCAAGACCACAGTTTCATGAGTCACTACTGACACAAGAGAACTCTCTTCCCATGAGTGCTAAAGGCCATGTCTATACATACTGTGCTATATGATTGCACACACAGCTGTCTCTTACACATACAAATACTCTATGTAATTCCATCCCTATAAATCAATAGGGACCACATAGTATCTACACACACTTTTAGTAATTCAACACCCTCTTACATTTCCCCATCTACCCACACCATTGGTATACACTCCCACTCCACACACACCTTTTGTAAAGCGCTGTATACACTGTGGGCACTTTATAAAATTACATACATACACACACATACACACACACACACTTACATCCCTAACATTCAGGGACTATTTAACACCTCGTCATAACTCGCATACAGCACAGGCGGGAGGGATAGGTTTCAGTAACAGATACAGTAACATTCCAAGATGCACTGTTTTGAAGTTAAACCTTGCTTGCTTTATTCATTGTAACAATGCCAGAAGAAGAGATCAGTGTATCTCGAAAGCTCGCACAAATAAAAGCATTTCATTAACCACAGAACGGTATTGTCGATTCATTTTTTATTTTGTGTGTGTGTGTGTGTTTATAGAATAATGACCATTCAACTGAGCATTTCAAGAGAAGAATTAACTGAATTCATATGGTAAGCTGCTTAATTTAGGTGCAAAAAGAAAATGTAGCTTTCAACATACAAAAAGGAAGAAGTGTCATGCCTTTTGAATATACTGTAATATAGGGATCTGCTAAGGTAATCCATAAGAAGGTATGAAAATATAAAACTATGCACCTATATTTTGTTATAAAAAGGGTAACTTGCATACAATTATACGTATAATGTTTTACGAAATTAGAGGAGATAGATTTTTTTTGTAATAATTTATTATTAATATTATTAATAAGTGTTGTTATTTTTTATTTAACATAGTATTGAAGCAGGAGGGTTCCGAAGCTGTACCCAGAGTTTCAGCAATGGGGAAACCCTGATTCCTCAGATACAGACCCCCATGGGGGTGCTGATTAAAGTCCCAGCACCACGTGGGCCAATAAGTGCTGAACCTAATGGCGTTACGGCTTTCTATTGGACTGCATAGTCAGAGGGCTTTGAAACTCCACCATTACATGAACCCTTCAAGATAAACAGAGAGTCCACCAGCACCCCTATGTAGGTATGTATCTCCAGAAGCAGAGGGTCTGCGAAGCTGAAATTTATTATTCACTGTGCAAAATATTTAACGTTTAGGTCCCACCTATACCTAGTTTTAGCCATAATAAATAAGTTGTCCGTGTATTCGTAATATGTCCTTTGTGTCTGTGATTCTGGTTAATATCCCCAGAAAAAAGGAATACAATAATAATATATTCATGAGCCAGTTCGAATATAATATATAACATTACCAATGTATGACCAGCACACACCTATTTTCAAGGACCTTATTCTGGATCCAGGAAACATTTATAACCTGGATAATGAACCTCATCGTGGAAGGATTCTGCTCGATCCATGTCGGGTTTTGCTGCGGTTTCGGTTTTCCAGGTTGCCTGCCCTTTCTGCTCAGTTTGGCCATTTTGTGTACTGCTGCAGTTCCTGATGGGAGTCGCCGAGCAAGGTTCTAATGTTTGCAGTTCCTGTTGTCTTCGCTTTCATGCCTTACCCTTTTGTCTGTTTGGATTCCCCTGTTGCTGACCACGGACCGTGCCCCCGACATCGCTGCTTTCTGCCTGCCTTGACCTCTACCTGTTTACTGGACTTTGCACCACTGCCGCCAGCCCTGACCTCTGCCTGCTTACCGACTTCGGATACTTTAACAGGACTCTGGTCTGTATTATGTATCCCTACCTCAGCCCTGTGGGTTCGCTTCCTGATTGGAGTCGAGCACCATCACACATACTGTTGTGAATGCGAGAAAAAATACAATGTTACGGGTTCATTATTTTTCAGAGTTGAATAAAGTAAGAGTTTATTTCATGACAAGTATACAAGGAGAAAGAAGCTCAATGCAAAGCTCTTTCTGCCATACAGTGACAAACACATAATCTTTATACCCTCCTGAGGTATAATACATGCCCCTAGATGGGCTGGCTTACAGAAAATTATAAAAATACGCCCCTCCAGGAGGGGTTGACCTTTTATTGATACGGATACCTGGTCAATACAAGAAAATACAGGTTTTTACTATAAAAGTTTTATACTACACTTCGGCTCACACCTTGGGGGAGTATTTCCTGATAACACAATTATCACATTCCTAAGTTTAGTGCTGTTATTGGAAAATAAGGAGGAGCAGGAGAAGCAAGATTTTTATCTTTACTGTTTCCTAAACTCCAATTATTTGCAAACACATCCACCCAAATTGGAGGTTTATATGGGTATAGCCTCTTATCTCAAACTGGTTCTGCCTTCCGTTCATCCCCCTCCCTTGCACCTGGCATATATACAGATTAGTTGTGGAAGAGTGAAAGACCCTGAGGGAATCTGTGACTTACAGGATAGCAAGATCACCGAGGTCAAATCTCAATCAAACTTCTATCATTCTACATAAAAAACATGATGAAGGACAAACAGAGAAACAAAATGGTTGCATGGATCCTTGTACACCCCCCTACGTGTGTTTTATATCACACTTTTACACTTTAGTCAGTTAAGTTAAAATAAACCAATTTAGCAAAACAGAATTAGGAGAGCTGAAATCTACCCTTAGTAAAAAAAAAAATGCAGCAGTAATAATATATAACGTTCACTACTTTTTATGGAGTACTGTATGCTGATAGGGAAAGAGAGTTGGCCATACTGTATTTTATGGGGGAAAATCCAAAAACAATGTTCTCCTCCCAATTTGTCTTGCAATTTATTAGTGAAATGTAACATTTTGATCCCAAGTATTTAAACAAAAGTCATTCAGTAGCATCTTTTGACAAAAAAATTATTTAAGTCTGCTAGCCCCATCACGGTAAATTCCCTTCAATCAGGTACCTATATTAAATGTACAACATGTCTTATTGTCTTGAGGACTACACATTGCAAACTATGTGAAAGTGCCTAAGGGGTTAAATAAATATAACATTTATGCTATCTGTGATTCAGTGCAATTAAAACCAGATTAGGTGTCTACTTAAATGGATCTTAAATAGACCTTTTGGGTCTCATAAGTGTTTGAAGAGATGGGGCAATGTGTCAAAATGTAATTTGTTTCTCTGACATTTTCATAAAGATACTGTATGAAAATTCTCCAATGTTTTGATTATTCAAATACATTTTTCATATTTGAAATGTCTTTAATCTGCAGTGAATGAGTCACTTATTCCATACTAAAGAATAAATCCTCAACTCCTAATGGAGCCCCTGAGAGAGCTGGATTTCCAGCACTGAGAAGCGTGGGACAATTGGTGAGCTGTATTTAGGAAGCACCCAAGAACCCTTCTACACCGGCAGATGACTGTACATGTGACCATCGAGGAGCTGCCAGAGGTGATTTATGGAGCGTAGAATGGAGGGCTGGAAGAACACCAAAACTGTACCTCAACTGCACTCAATGAAGGCTTGGTGACCTCTATATGCTCTAAAGGAGGCCTGCCCAACTCGTAAAGTGAGAAGGGCCGAACTGCTCCAAGGAAAAAAAAATTGGGCTGCACGGGTTAAATCATTATCACCATCATCATCATCATCATCATCATCATCATCATCATCATCATCATCATCATCATCATCATCATCATCATCTCTCCTCCAGCACCTCTCATCATCATCATCATCCTCATATCTCCCCCAGAACCCCTCACTATCAACCTTTACGATACTCCCCATCTATCTCTCATACCCCCCATCTCTCCCCCTCACCCACACAATACCCCCCTCCACATCAAACACACAATACCCCCCTCCACATCAAACACACAATACCCCCTCCACATCCCCCGAGCCCATTCCATGTCAGCATCCCCCCCACAAGTCAGCATCCCTCCTATGTCTCTCTTCCCTCAATATGACACTCTCCCCCTCCCCTAAATGACACTCTCTCCCCCTCCTCTCAATATGACACACTCTCCCCCTCCCCTCAATATGACAGCCACTTTTTTAAACTTTTTTTTTTAACTTTTAAAAAAAAAATTATATTATTTATTTAATTAACTTGCGCCCGGCCGGAGTCATCGCGGCCGCACAGAGAGGCCTGGCGGGCCGCATGCGGGCCATATGTTGTGCAGGCCTGCTCTAAAGGCTTTATACTAACCTACACTACTGAGTGAAATGTATGAGTTTTTACTTATCAGCATATGGTTTAAAACCATGTTCTCTCTCTTTTATTTCTCTTTTCTATATGGGCTGTGAATTTCTTCTTTAGTATGGAATATGTGCCATCATCCATGGCAGAGAGGGGTTTGTCCCACGTAATATACAAACAAAAGGCAGGGGTGCCCAATGCTACATCCAATTGACAAAACATATAAAGTATAAAGTATAAATACTTCAATAATAATAATATTTACTTGGTTATTTAGTTAAACCCTTTGGCCAAAGCATCATAAGCCCGCATACCACGTCAAGGTAAACCAAAATTAATGCAGGTCCTACATTACACTGTGAACCCTTCCCTTTACCTCTGTATGAGGGGAAACAACCACAGTGAGTCTTGTCCATTCACCAAAATGCTAGAGCCTCCCAAGTTAAAAAGGTGGGTAGGGGTGTGCTCTGGGAAGAGGGGCCACTAACCTCCGAACAACTTTTGCCAGTGAGGAACTAATTTAACACACACATTCCCAGCATGCTCTAACTCCAACACCTCTAACTCCAACACCCACCACACACACACACACACACACACACACACACACACACACACACACACACACACACCAATAAGAGTGCGCCCAATGCTACATCCAATTGACAAAACATATAAAGTAATAAGTATAAAGTTTAAATACTTCAATAATAATAATATTTATTTTTGACATAAATATATACAGCTCAACCCTGTTATAGCACGATTTGCTACAACGCGAATCTGCTTATAACAAAGTCTGAGCATGGCTCCCGATTTGAAAACCTCCATTTTGCCACACTGTCCACGTGCTCTCCTCTCTGCTGCTGTCGTGTGGTGCGTCATTTTTGTTTCACGTGCTCTTCTCTGTGCAGCTGTCAGCTCTCGTGCGCGGTGTCATTTTTAAAAAAAATATTCAATTCATTGCTTTATTGACTAATGGACACATAGACAAACCATGTGGGAATTGAATATTAATACATTTTGTATAATACACATGCAGGGATCGAACTCAGAACCTTTCATATACTGATACCAATGCCTTACCTCTTACCTCTACACCATAGGCTTAGTCAATAAAGCGTTGAATTGAATGTTTAAAAAAAAGAAAAATGACGCAGCACACGAGAGCTGACAGCTGCAGAGTGGACACAGCCCTATGAAGTGAGGAGAGAGCTGACATCTGCAATGAGAAGAGAGATCTAGACACCGGTGAAATTTTAACGCGATCCCGGTTATAACGCGGTCTCGGTGTTGTGGACCCCAAGGACCGCGTTATAACGGGGTTCAGTTGCATATATATATATATATAATGTGGTGGTTGTTGGAGTTAGAGCATCCTGAGAATGTGTGTGTTAACCCATGTAATATACCCCTGTTTTTTCATGCCCGGATGAATCCCATTTGATATCTTTTTGCACAGACTTTTTGGATAGTCTGAAACTTTGGAGCTGGAAAGAATATATCTATACCTGTATAATTTAGTGAGTTTGTCAGTAGTAAAGCAAATTAAATATTGAAAAAAAAACAAGCCACATTATCTTTACAAACAGTTTGTTTACATGCATTTGTTTTAGTTCATCTGATTCAGAATTTATTTAGCACAAGTATCTCTACATGGGTTATTGGGGTGGGGTTTGAGGGCAAATATATAGTTCGCTGGACTCTACTAAAGTAGGTCTCTTTATTTAGTGCCCAATACACCTTAAAATTAGATTTTGGTGAAAACCAACAGATTGCACCCATCTGTAATCACCATTTAAACCCTAGAACCAATATTTTTAGCAATACATAGAGAGCATTTTGATACAAACTTTTCAAAATAATTAGCAAAAATGTTTGCAAATTTCACAAATTTTTACATACAGTAGGTACAAAGCGCTAATTTGTAGATCTGCAAATCAAGGAATCACCTTTGTTCCAACAATTTACACATTATCGAATTAAAGCTAAACGTCATGAGAACGTTTGCAAATGAAACTAGGACAGCTTTGCATATTTCTATACTTCACTAATTACAAAAGATGGAATTGTATTGTATGACAAAGTTATCTTATTAAGACTGTGTATTAAACAAAATACCGGATACATCCTGTGAACCCTCTAGATAACATTTTGAATGAATCTGTTAAAATTGTCAAAAACACAGACATGGGATCCAATTAAATTAGAAGGCAGAATAGAAATGTGGGAAAACAAATCACACAGTAGCATCTATCTCAGATACATAGCTAGATAGACAGACAGACAGAAAACTAAGAAGTGCATGCTCCATTGTGTAAACTGTATAAACATTTTTTTAATAACGTACCACGGTCAAAGAAAAGCACTCACAAGCAGGAGCTGGCTGGGATACTCAGGGGCAAGCCTAACCACCATACACACAGAGGTACCTACACCGGATACACACAAACATCCACACACTATGCAATGAGAAAGTTCCATACACCTACAAAGGCACTATAAACATGCACAACAGACATACAAACAAACAAGGTGATAGTAAATCACCCAAAAGAACCCTATTTGCTGCACTCAGTCCAATATTGTAAAGTGTAATTACATAATTGTCAAATGATTATATAGTTAACTGGTAATCAGATACAAATGACCTATAGTAACCGCTCCCATCGCTGTAGGAGGACGGATACCACTAAAAGCCAAATAATGGCAAAAAAACAATAAAATTTTATTAATGATATAACATCAACGCACGAACAGATACAGTAAAAATAAAAACAATGCTAGGGATAATTCCCCAATAAAAATGATGGTAGTATAATGGGTGATAATTATTACATACAACCATGCATACCTATATGATGGATAAATATAGATGCATGTATATCAATCCCTGTATCAAGCATACAGATAGCGACCTATTGACATTACAGGTCATGAAAGGGTATAATGGAGTGGGAAGTGGTTAAAAAAACTACTAATATCCCTGGTGTTTAGGATACATATCAATATATTGCAGCTATGTTGAATGTTACATTGCTATTTCCAAAACGACACACATAAGCTAATAGTTAATGTATACTATATATAATACACAAAGCTCACACTCAATGTGATTATTGTTATTATTATAGACCAAATGTCAAGGCTGACATCAAATGTTAAACAGAAACTAACCCCACACCATATGTAGTGTTAGTCAAATGACCCTATATATCCCATAGCATAAAATAGCGATTCAGAGCATGTACATTGTGCTCCTCAAAATAGTACTCTTAACATAGATACCATAATGTATAGTCAGGAGTCACAGTAACACATATCTATGGCATAAAAAGTAATCACAGAGATATATGTGCGGAAGCTAGCAAAGATAATCAGATGGCATCAGTAAAATTCAGTCGCCATACAACCCGTTCATGAGGTGCTTGATCCGACTACTTCTTCCAGGACGTAAACATGGTGACGTCACACTCGACAGCCGTTTCGCACGACGGGTGCGCGCTTTCTCAAGGGAAGGAGGAGTGACAAGTCCTGCCTCAGAAGTCTATTGCACCCGAATGTGTGCCAGGGTCGGTGTCCATTGCTTGCTATACATTCCCACACTTACCAGTTAGTTACACATCTAGTGCTGTGGGTTATCTGTGCTACCTAGTTATGTGCTCTAATCAGTGCCACAGCTACAAAATACTTCTGACTTAAAGAGGTCATGTTTTCAGTTTTAGGTGCATTTCCCTGAGGTTTATTTATTTATTTTCTTATTTACATTCGGGTGCATCCAGCACCATAGGCACGCCTCTTTCTGTGGCGTGCACACTGGTAATTGGCCGGATTTTATAGTGACGCCCTCCTTCTTGTGGTACAGTATAATAGACTTTTGAGGCAAGGACTTCTTCTTTAACAACCTTTGACTCCAAATTACTTGAAAATGATTGTATACACCGTGTGTGAAAAATATTGTAGTATAATTTGAGTAAAAATTGTGATTAGTACAAAATTTGCCAAATTGGAATTACTTACAGTATGAAGTAGAGCAGGCCTGCCCAACTCGTAAAGTGAGAAGGGCCGAACTGCTCCAAGGAAAAAAAAATTGGGCCGCACGGGTTAAATCATTATCATCATCATCATCATCATCATCATCATCATCATCATCATCATCATCATCATCATCATCATCATCTCTCCTCCAGCACCTCTCATCATCATCATCATCCTTATATCTCCCCCAGAACCCCTCACTATCAACCTTTACGATAATCCCCATCTATCTCTCATACCCCCCACCTCTCCCCCTCACCCACACAATACCACCCCCACATCCCCCCAGCCCATTCCATGTCAGCAGCTCCCCCCCAAGTCAGCATTCCATGTCAGCATCCCCCCCATGTCTCTCTTCCCTCAATATGACACTCTCCCCCTCCCCTAAATGACACTCTCTCACCCTCCTCTCAATATGACTCTCTCCCCCTCCCCTCAATATGACACACTCTCCCCCTCTCCTCAATATGACACAATCTCCCCCTCCCCTCAATATGACACTCTCCCCCTCCCCTAAATATGACACTCTCCCCCTTCCCTAAATATGACACTCTCTATCCCTCCCCTCAATATGACACTCTCTCTCCCTCCCCTCAATGACACTCTCTCTCCCTCCCCTCAATGACACTCTCTCTCTCCCTCTCCTCAATACGACACTCTCTCTCCCTCCCCTCAAAATGACACTCTCCCCCTCCCCTAAATGACACGCTCTCCCCCTCCCCTCAATATGACACTCTCTCCCCCTCCTCTCAATGACACTCTCTGCCCCTCCCCTCAATATGACACTCTCTCCCCCTCCCCTCAATATGACACACTCTCCCCCTCCCCTCAATATTTCACACTCTCCCCCTCCCCTCAATATGACACACTCTCCCCCTCCCCTCAATTTGACACTCTCCCCCTCCTCTCAATATGACACTCTTTCCCCCACCCCTCAATATGACAGTCTCTCCCCCCCTGCAACTCATATCACACCCCCCCTGCAACTCGCATCACTCTCTCCCCCCCTGCACCTCACATCACTCTCTCCCCCCCCCTGCACCTCTTATAACTCTCCCCCCCTGCAACTCACATCACTCTCCCCCCTCTGCAACTCACATCACTCTCCCCCCTGCACCTCACATCACTCCCCCCCACCTGCACCTCACATGTAAGCAGCCCCCCCTCACATGTCGGCAGCCCCCCCTTCACATGTCAGCAGCCCACCCACCCTCACATGTCAGCAGAACACCCACCCTCCCCTCACATGTCAGCAGCAACTCCCACCCTCCCCTCACATGTCAGCAGCCCACCAGCCCGTTTTTCACACCCACCCCCCACCAGCCCCCCAACCACCAGCCGTTTTTCACACCCACCCAATCACCAGCCCGTTTTTCACACACACACATGCACGCACACACCTCTTAGATCAGCACATCCTCCCCGGTACTAAGCCCCGCCCCCGGCATCCTGCTATTGAAAAAAAAAATACTCTCGGCTGCCGCATCCTCCTCATGCTGCTGCTGCCCCTGCGCACCGCAAAACCCTGGGGCGGGGAGGGAGGGAGGAGGAGGGGAGGGGGGGAGATGAATCGCAGCCACTTTTTTAAACTTTTTATTTTTTATTTATATTATTTATTTAATTAACTTGCGCATGGCCGGAGTCATCGCGGGCCGCACAGAGAGGCCAGGCGGGCCGCATGCGGCCCGCGGGCCGTATGTTGTGCAGGCCTGAAGTAGAGTGTTTTGCAAGAAGAAGAATTCTTGCTTTCATAACTTCTAGAATATTTGCTGCACATTTGCTACATCTGAAGTGAAGTTTCTTTATACATTCCAATGATGTTGGTCAACATATACTTTAACCTTACATGTAGAAACCACTGAGGATTTGTTATATTTATCTGCAACATTAACAAGACTGAGTTTTGTATATACTGTATGACAGAATTAGGTCTCCGTTCCAGGATTGAGCAAAAACGCATTGGTGAAAACTATTATGTGACTCTAGAAGCATGTTACGTTGTCACACAGTGTTAACCGGTATGGCATATATCATTTAAAAGTATATATTTAATTTCTAAGATTTATATAAGTAAAATTAAATAAGTATGCAAAAGAACAACTTTTGTATATGTATGTTTTTATAAAAATGTATATTTAGAGGACAATGAGCATCTCATAAATATATTTAAAGTAAATAAATTAATTAACAGTACATAAACAAACAGTAAATAAACAGTTAGTTACATTTGAATATGTAAATTATACAGTGCAGTAAAACAAAACGCTATTTAAATAAGACTGCGTGTGCTTAGAGAAAGTTTTCTACTGTATGACCTACCTAGAAATGCTCAAAAATAACTTTGTTTGATTTTAGAATAAAGGGGTTAAATTGCGTTTTTGAACTAGAAATAATTTAATTTTGATTATGAATGAATGCTTATAGATAACCTTACATAGAAAAAGTTAAGGAAATGTGCACACACACACACACACACAAACACACACACATTTATTCGAGCCTATTTTGTTTCAGTTTTCCAATATTTCATGACTCACTGAATAATTATACCTCTTTATGAATAAGAAAAAAAAAAGAATATTTATTTTTTAAACAATGTGGTTTTCATTCTAATCAATTTCTATTATCTATCACCAATGCACTAATCAATTTGCTTTTATCCCATTGTTATAGCATAGTTATAAAGTTTAACTTTCTACAATATCTGTAACATTACTCAGTTAGTCATTTTATGACTCATCTCAAATAGTTGGTTTTAAGAAGACATTATTAAGGCACAGGAAATCACATATTCAGTTTAATAGAAATATACAAAAATATTGATTTATTTACTTGACATTTATTTGTTTATGTACTATAATGGGGATACTGCACTGCACTTTAATATGAATCAATTCATGTATTCAAAAACAATTATTATAAGCAATACAGATAAATGTAAAAAAAAAATGCAAAAAAAAAACATAACTAAATTGAGACAGTGACATACCACCTTTAGCATGATGTTTCTCCCCTTCATCAGATGTAAACCAAAAAGTTCCCCTAACTTCCTTAAATATTCCCCTCTGCAGCAAAACACAATACAAGTCTCACACCCACACACAAGCGCCATGCAGTAAAGCCATCACATGTGACCGAGTCTGAGATCCAAGGTACGGAGGAGTAGTAATGAGCGGATGTGTCAAGATTCAAGCCTAAAATTCTTTGCGGTGCTCTGAACACAATTGAATTCACGGCTGAACCTTCACAAGCATATTGGAAAAAACAGTAAAAAAAATGTGGGTTAACGGTCCTAAGAACGCTGTTGTTTTCGTTTCGCCCTTCGTTTCTACAAATGGCAACACACCCGTTTGCGAATGTATTACTGTACAGTACATTCATTCATTGTTGAAACATTCACTTCATTCCCTTTGCTCTGGCTCAGTAGGAGAGGGAGAAGAGAGATGTTATGCTTGGTGGTTTCATGCTTTCTTTTTCTTATGGAGAGGGGTGGGAGCAGGGGCAGGGACACGAGGGTCACTGCTGGTATTCCTCCTATCCGAGGAGGAATTTTTCTACAGGCTCAGTGAGCACTGGCACGTAAAACAGCAAGAGCAGCAGTAGATGTACCAGTTGCTTTTTCTGGTACCAGCAGTACAAGAAGCTCAACTTTTTCCTACCACTGAATTCATTTAGCCATTACATAAACTGTCAGCTTCAACACTGCCAACCAGCTCTGTGAGCCATAAGGAGTTGCAGTAGTGTTGGGCTGGACCCGCTGTAGTTGTGTGCATGCCAGAACCTGCTGCTCTTACTGCTGTTCAACCAGTCTGTGTTAGAGGAACAAGTTTTGTCTGAGTTGATCTTAGGGGAGGCAGTAATAATTCCACCTCATTCCATCTAGCTCTCTGGAAGTAGCTATGTTCTAGAAAAAGCAGATACTGTAGTACTGTGGATTTGAAGGCTATTGACTGTTTGTTGTAGAGTATGTTTCTATCAGGGACCCCTTTGTCAGCAGCTATTTCCTCTTTGTCATTATTGAAATCAGGTGATTGTGTAGTGACACAGAGACTGTTGATGCTTCCTATTCCAAAGTCCCTCTCTTGTTTGAACCGGTGCGCAGGAAATGAGCCTGTCATTGTTGGTGAGGGTGACATTCGAGGGGATGTGGCTCTTTTGGTAAGCAGACGGAGAAGTCATGAAGACATCATGGCTGGTATTCATGGTATTCCATCCTCCTCGTCAAGCTTGCAGTGGTGTGGTCATCCACCCAGAAGAACCGCCTCCTTGGTGTGGGAGTTCTTTGAATTACCACACCATAGGATGGTGTGACTTTGTGGTGGTCCGCTGCATCTTTTGTGGTGCAGCACTGCGTAAGGGCAGGAGTGAATCCTGCCTGGGGATGATTGCTCTGCAGCAACATCTGCAGAGCAATCACCATGACACCACACCCCATGATCACATTACCAGGGGAAATGTAATGCCTCTCTGAGTCTGAGATGAGCTAAGACACTACTCTCGTTATGTCATTAAGAGAAGCACAATACCTTTAGCGGAATTTCAAATAACTTCTATGTAGTTTGAATAAAATGCTTTACGTGATGTGATATCACATAATGAACAGTAAAATCTATAAAATACTCAAACAATAATTGTAGCCAAAAATAATTAATCAAGATACACGAGTATTAAAAACAAATCAATACATGACTGGCTCCTCAAGAAGGACCATGCACACATAACAAAAATATAGAAGGTGATCATAAAAAAGATAAAATATACAACGAAGAGGATTTTACAGAATGTTGTATTTTTTAATTGTACTGTATCATGATAAAATCTTGATCTACGGAACGAAATATTCTTACCGTATGTGATCCTTAAAATGTATGTTTGGAGAATAAGAAGGTGCCCACTGTAGTACCTCTGGGGTCGGTGCTCTTTAATATCTTTATTGGTGACATTACAAATGGTCTTGAGGGGAAATTATGCCTTTTGCTGATGACACAAAGTCAATTCAGAGGACAAAAATGATTTAGCTGTATCCCTGATGTAGTACAATTTAGATTGATAGAAGAAACAGTTTGCGGTAATCCCTGTTCACAGGGAAAGCAAGTGAATCAGACTACACCTGTAACAATTTAAACCAGAGCCAGAACATGAAACACAGACAGCTCTGAGATGTGGTCTGCCATGGAGTGGCTCAAGGGCTTACAACACGTTGGCCAAAGGGTTAAACTAAAAGACCATTTTATTCAAAAGATATCTTTTTATATATATATATATATATATATATATATATATATATATATATATATATATATATAGAGGCACTGTACCGTGTATCTGTGTTAGTGGATATAGCGCTGAGCTCTGTCTGTGTTTCATGTTCTGTCTCTGGTTTTAAATATATATTGCCATGCTCAGTAGCACTCCTCTTTGACACCTATACGCATATATATATATATAGTGGTTATTTTGGGGGTTCAATATTAGCTTATTGGGGTTCTGTATGTTTTACACCTGTAACTATCCTTAATGACACTCCTGTGACGTACTGTACATGCCCAAAACAACAAACAAGGAAATTAACCTGTCTCTTTGTAAGTGTAGCCATGATATCTATGGCTAACAATCAGCTTTTTTTCCTGGCAGTAAGTCCTGGTACAAGCAGGCCTTACTAGTAGTTATCATGGGGTTTTCCCACTCCTTGATGCTGCAATTGAGTGACAGTGGCAGACGGTTACATCAGGCCTGAGCATGACCAATCATGAGACAGACCTGGTGCCCTCCTCCTAGCTGTACTTAAGGGCAGTGCTGCCCCAAATTTAACAGTGCCTCTACCCGCTTGAGAGGGGCAGGTCACACAGCCAAGATTCTGACAATTGGGCCTTCTCTGGTTCTCTTCCCCTCAGGGGAGAGTAAGTGTGTACATACCTCAGCCCCTGCTAGAGGGGCAGGGAAGAGCTGGGACTGCTGCGGGGGCCCATGGTCTGTAGTGAAGGTCCAGGCACCATCATTTAATGAGTAGCTGACAGTTGCTGTATTGGGCAGAACCCTGCCGTGTACTGTGCTGCACATAGAGAGACAATAAAGTGTTCCTGTTATTATACCTCCTGCCTGGTGTGTGATCTTACTGGGGGGAGAGGTAATCGATTCTACCGTGGGAGATCATCTTCTGTTCCCTGGAGCATACGGCAGATGGAGGCACTACACTTCTATAGATATGTGGGTAATCAGAAACCTGATTCTGTGTCCCCACTACCATCGGCGGATGACTCAGCCCTCCTGTTGACCAGCAGGTATCATGGACCACATACGTAGTAATGGCCAAATCTCCCACCGGGTGAGGGAAACCCCGTTACATACAGAGGCAGCACACTTTATTTGCACTGGGCTCGAGCCGCAAGCCGGGAGGTTTCCCGGCTGGCTCGTTTCTTTCCCTCGGCGTGCCGCGCGTCATCAATGCGCGGTCACGCTTCATCGGGAGCGTGCGCGCATGGCGCGCGTGCCCAGGGCTCCCCGAGGGAGCCCTGGGTTGCTGTAATGTGGGGGATGGCGGTGGGGGCTCCGGCGGACCCGGAGAGGGGAGGGGGAAGCCCCGATCGGAGGACCGATCCTCCGAGGCTCCGGCGCGAGCACGGGACACCTCGACGCGCGCCCGGTATCTGTCGCGGCCGAGACCGGGTAAAGGTTAGAATAAACGCGGCCGCGACAGTAAGTAATGTCTGTTTTTTTGTAGGGACAGATTAATTTGCTATATCAACGTAATGTAAGCGTTGAGCTCTGTTATATGGAAATAATGGTTAATTCCTAAATTTAGTACCATGTTTTTCATCACATCGTAGGATTAACCAATGCTTCAAATTTATGTCCTTAAGTGTCTTGTCTTTTAATGAAAGTGTAAATAAAGGCTATCTTATCATGTATTTTTAGTCATGTGTACAGTTCTTCTATCAGTTTTTTAATGTTTTTAAATGTATATGTATGTAGTCATGGTTTTCAAGAAGATTTAATAATTAAAAAATAGTATTTCTGACAATGTCACTGTGCTAAGTGGACACACTGTCTAATGTTACAATAATAAAAATGATATAATGTGTCTGCATGCTTTCTCTTCCAAATTTAAATGGGTGGGTTTTTAGTATGTCTCACCAAATATGTAATGGTAACTGTAAACATTGTTCTAGACAATACCTATGAGAGTGTAAATAATCCTAGCAAGCAAATATGATGGGGTTTTTAAAGCTGCAGTTCAGGCTCCCGTTTTTTTTTTTTTAGTTTTTTAGTTTTTTTTTTAACTTCAATAGTTTCATGTGGGCAATCTCTACTTACCTAAAAAAACTGCATAGCTGCCGGTCAATTCGTTCTCCGTCTATTGATAGGTAAAGTTTGGCGACATCTTTAAATATGGGGAATGTAAATTGTTGCTATAGGAACAAGCATGCTTGTTAAAATAGAATACAAGAAAATTGGTCTTTCAAAGTTGTTGTTTTTTAAAACAGAAAATGCTAAAAGTATTTTTTCTTACTACAGAACTGATTTATTAAAAAAAAAACACACATGCAGGATATTGCATGAACTGCAGCTTTAAACTAAGAACTCAGGGGCTGACGGTTTTCACCATTTGCCATACTGAGCTACCCAATCTGCCTTTATGGGCTGCTGAGAGATTGTTGCCAAATTCACTTTGTTCACACAATTGTTTTCTCTTTAGGATGCTGTTTGTTTTAAGTAGAAACCAGGAAGGTTTTCGATTTATAATAAGATCTGCAGATTGCATACAGTAGAATCTTTTGTTCTTGCTTATTACCTGGGGTTTCTGAGATATTTACAGAGCAAAGGAAAAACTGCACAACCAGCACTAATTTATATTAACAACATGAACAGCACAGGCAGTGCAAAGAAAACATGTCCATTCTAATCTGCATCCACTTGATGACCTAATTTCTTCATCTTTCCCTATTGTCTCACTTACAGTCTTTTATATAACTTGGATTCTGGTTGCAGTGTGATGGAATCATATTTCTATCATATTTAATCCTAATACATTGAAAGTCTTTGGAGTGCAAAATTGATGCAAAAAAACCCCCAGGAACATTAGGAACAAAAATCCAATTTAAAAATCATACTGGAAATGATTTAGTTTTGTATGTTTGTTTTGATCAGTAGGATTTCTACTATAGCAACAACAATGCTCCAGTGTTAATACTTGAGATTTTAATAAAGTGGTCTCCAGGAAATAGAAGAAAATGTAATTTCCCTATATTGCATTGTAAAATGTAAGGTTAACTATTATTTAATAAGTGAGTATTAGTAGCGAATTAGAAGTGGTTTTAGCAATGAAAATAACAGTTACTCACATGGGGTGACTCCATTCCCAGCTAAATTATCTAAACTATTTTAAAGCAGCACTCCCCCCCCCTGTAGACATGAATTCTTTAAGATAATTTCAAAATGAAATGTCTCAGGAGCCAGGGGAGCGCCTGTAATTTGGGATACAACGGTTAAGCTCCGGGGCACCCTTAGTTTCATATAAAGTAAAAAATATATAAATTGAAAATTGCAGCCCGGTTTGTGTTAACATTAGCAGACCTTAGTGACTATGCGATGTTAGGGTAAACACCTATTTTCCATATCATCACTAACATCAGTAAAAATGAATAATGTGCTGTCTACATTAGTAAAACTGGGTTAACCGTGCATATTCATTTTAGTGGATAAGATTATCCTTAAGGTGATGTTAATTTAGGTCAACATCAAGTTACATAGCCTACTGGAGCTTAGTGTATCTGGGCCCAAATCCTCGATCACATTTATGTCCTGTGGTCATTGGGAAGTCCAAGTTTGCCAAAATGTACAAGGCTTTTGTACAGTATGTGTGTTGGTGCAATACTATTCCAACCAAAAGAGTCAAGATATTTACTTAGCAGATGTATGGCAAGTTAATTGGTTATTCTTCCTCATATGCTGTCCTGTCAATGGTCTGTGGAATAGATATGGAAATTGTGGTTGTAGTAAATCTAGAACATACAATTAAATTGTCAGACATTTTATATCCTTGCTGCAATGCCTTATGGGGATGCATGTATATCAGTGCTGTTTTCTGGTAGCAGATGTAATTCATAAGTATACAACATGTAACAAGGGTCTATTGTGATGATTAAGTAACATTGTGAGTTTTTAGTTAAAGTTGAGTATTTTTGGTTTGGAGCCCATCAAGCAGTGAGATGATTTTCATTGACAGAAAGAAGTACATTTGAAATGGTTTCAAATCTTTGGAGGCTGTGAAGGCAAAAGAAGCCAGATAAAAAAGCACAAATAAGATCACAGTCTGCAAATATAGAATATAATTGAGATTGAGACATGCACATATGCACACAAATGTATGTCCTTGAAGAAAAACTGAAAATATGTGAATTCATTTGAACATTAATAGCGAACCAGTTTGTTTGAGAGAGTGAGATGGTTCGTTCTCCAGCATTTTGTACACTGGAGAAAGGGGATGAGTTAGAAGGAGGGACTAAATGCAATGCTTAGGCATTGATGATTGTGCATTTCTACATGGAAGGAAAAAGGCAAAAGGATGTGGTTTAGATGAAACAGTAATTAAATTAATTAGGACTAGACCTAAAGTAACTAAATATCAATAGTGAGCACCTTAAATTAAGCAGTTTGGGCATCTGAACTATGTCATTTGGTATAATGCCAGACTGACAGATTAATTAAAGAAAATTGTGAAAAACTAACCACAGCACCATAAAATGAACTGAAGTAAGCCTTACTCACAGTCTGCTCTTCCAACAGTATAGCCTGATTGTGGTATACAAACTACAGAACCTTTGGAAGACAGGGAAACAGACACCCAAGTTAATCTCTTTGGGGTAATTTAGTAATCTGTTATAGTGCCGACCGAGCACTATTTTATGGAAACTCAAAGGTATATTCCGAATGCACTCATAATACTAATGAACCCAAAGGGATTAAGCAACGCATTTCATACTGTTCTCTGAATAGAAGTGTAGCCGGGCACCCTTCTTATACTCCGGTGCGAGAGGGGTAGTTGCCGGACTACAGAGGTACCGCCGGAGCTCCACGCCGATTGGGGGGGGGGGGGGGGTGAGGATGGCATCTTGGCTGACGCACATGTGCAGTATAAGGCATGCGCAGAGAGTCCAGGAGTGTGGTTGCCATCTTGGAAATGGCTCCGCAAGGGACTACATGTCCCAGGATCTTAAGGGGCAAATGCAGGGAGGAGAGAGATGGAGGTTTTGCACGATACGGTCCCGCGCGTCAGTCGAGAGACTGCAAGCTAAGAAGTGTCCAGGTGCCTGGAGCCCTGGACTAGACCTAGAGTGATCCCTTAGATCCCAGTTAGTCCCCTCACATGGTGGACGAGTGAGGGACCACCCGTAGTAGAGGGAGTACTTGTAGAGAGCGTTGCAGAAGGAGCAGGATGGTGATGTTGTGCAAGGAGTCTGACAGAGGCAGCAGAGGGAGCAGGTAGTGACCAAGTTGCAGTAGCCCTGGACTAGGCCAGACTTTCCCCTACAGGCCCCAGTCAGGCCCAGAGCCACTTTAGTTAAGTATTGTAGGGAAGGCCCTCAGATAGGGACACTTCCCACTAGCACTTAGTGTTATTACACCGGTGACCGGATGGTCACGCAGTGCCCTGTGGCCTGGGACCTAAAAACTCTTAGGTGAGGCACTCCAGCTTGAGCTCACCCCATGCGGTAGATTCGGACAACGTTTGAGGGGATTTATGTTGGAGGCCCCACGCCATCGAACCCGGCAGACCTTTCTCCTTTTGAGCTATCAGCGGTACCTGGGTACAGGAGTGTCCAGGGAAGTAAAGTTGCACCAACGATTCCACACAGGGGTAGCGCTACTCCACACACTATAGGGTGGGCATTTTTCTGTGGACACCAGGGTTGTTAGGTGCCCAGGACTCCCTCAGTACTTTGGAGGGGAACCCCACCATGGTGCTGAATTCTGTGTGGGTATTGTGTTGGGGACATTGTATTGTGGGTATTATTATTCGTATGTCAGTAAGTAGCTATATTGTACGTGTGTGTGTGTGTGTTTGTATTACTCATCACTGTATTGGTTCCTGTGAGAGGTTATTCTGCAACGTTAGTATCCCTCATCAGGTGGAGGCGCTGTACCGAGAAGGGCAAGAGCTCACCCCAGGCTCCCAGCAGCTGAGGCTTAGGCCTTCTGTGAGCCACAGGTAATCAGCACGCGTAGTTCCCATAGTCATAAAGAAAGGGGGCTACATAAGTTTGATGGATAAAGCATCACACAGCTTAACACACAATGGGGGTTATATATGTTAACCCTGTGACACTCAAGAGACCCCATGACGTAGTGGTTACATCCTGCCATTTTTTGTGTTTGTTTTCCAAGGGTGATCGCGTTCGGCACTCCATAGGAGCAGGGACTCCTCCTTTTACGTTTCCGGATGAAGTTACACCATGATCACTGAGGGTCACCGTATCACAGCGTCAAAACTGGTATAAGAGCGAAATAATTACACCCGATTTGTCAGAGGAAACGCTTGCATTTCTTGGATTCTCTTACGTTAAAAAATATGACACTGTTTTCTTGTGCTACTTGTACCCAAGTTTTGCAGACAGGAGGCTTTAATAAATAACTACAGTATGCATAACTATGCTGTGTTGAGGATCTGCACCACAACCCTTTTATAATTACAGTACTGATGGATTTTAAATTAGCTTTTCATATTTCATAGTAGCTACTGTACTATCTGGTTTCTCAATTGAGCCGTAACATATAAATAGTGGATACTATTCTAAATCTTGGTTTTTTTTCACCCTTTCACAACTATTTCAGGTTAGCCTTCTCACATGCATGCCTATGTGCAAGAGACTTAACCCCAGCACTGCCAGAGCTTACTAGAACTGACAGTACTAGGGCAGGGATTTTCAATAGCCAGGGGGCTACATGTAAAATGCAAGAAACATGATTAGCATGCATTATAGTGTGCATTTGAAACCAGTGCATATTAATACAAATGAATTGCTTGTGTAATGCTTTAAGAAGCATATACTGTACCAACAGCATGATTCCAATCCGATGTGACTCTGCATCAGTACCCGGTATCCCTAGTGGAAATACTTCACCTCTACACATACAAAGTACACCCTACTGGTGAAATGAATTAAAGGCAACAATCATACAAGTAACCCTTAGCAAACAATTACAAGTAACATGGAATACTGTGCCATCAACAAATGATATTGTCTCCACATTTTACACTGTCTACATTTTTCAAAGTAAATCATGGACACAGTATATGACTTGTTTACGAATCACTTCTTTGCTTATTTGCCTCTATTGAAAATATGACCTCTTTGTCCATTAACGTTGTTGTTTATTTAAGTTCTTGGGGCTAAAGGAACAAAGCAAAAATTGTGCAATATCGGGGGGGGGGGGACCCTACACCATATGTATCAAATGAAAAAATCCAATTGGAAACAATATGATTTTTTTTTGTGTGTGCTGCATCTGGAGTAATTTTTTAATTGCTCCACCTTTTCCTTTATACATACGCCCAACATCTCTGTATGCATGCTAACATGGACACCTGGGTTCTGAATTACACATTTCCTAATTGTGTAAACAATATAAAGTTTCATGTAAAAGATCTAAAACACAGGTATTACAACAGCTAATTACATATTTAATTGCCAATCCTGCCAGACAAGAACAGCTTCTGTCGCAAATTAGAAGAGCACTGATTACAAAAAGAAATGATTGTCATTAAAAAGTGAAAATGACTCTATGGCACTATTTATTATTATGCTATCCCACAATTTCTACGATGGCAAAATAACAGGGGAGACGACTGTGTGGAGCTTTATAGTAAATGGGGCTTTCAATATAATTAATTATCATGGAAATTGAATGACCACTTTTGTAGCTCATCACTTCCTACATGCTTCCAGCAGATGACAGCAGTAAGCCTGCTGAGTCTGAGTCAGCTGAAGAAAAATTATACACAGTAGCATCCGATTCAGACAGAGCAGTCAGCTCTTGGGCTGGCTGCAAGTCGTTTTATTTGCCTTAGTTTTTCCTACATTATCTTGCTTTGTCTAGTACTTGGAGAGCTGTCACATTGCTGTGCCCTTCTCTCTGAACACACACATGGATTGACAAGGATTGCACAGGTATTCTGGGCAGTATTTTGCCATTCAACAATATTAATTTTAGGTATGATAAGAAAGTTGTTTCACGTTACTGGTGGAAAGAAGCTGGGATTTACTGCTCTATCAGGTGAGACTATTAATGTTGTTTTTGTTTTAAAATGACCAGAAACAATAGATACAAGTAAAAGTAGATCAGTAGTACCTACAGTATAAACTCAGTGTAGCATTTATCAGTCAGTATCATGTCATACTGCACTTTTGTCAGTGCATAATAAATCAAATAACTTATGCTGTTGGTGCTGTAGAAAGATAAATCCCAATTCTGCTGTTCTGAAGTCTATATATTATTGTGTTTACATGTTCTTTGCAAAATTGATTTTTTAAATATAGATAACTGATGAATTATAGTTCAAAGGGCAAACATGTTCTCACGTATATTTGTAACAATTGTTAAATGTTGCTCCTTATTTTGTGTTAAATAAATAATGTAACTTTTTTGTTTTAGAAGCTAGACTAGCTTCTGTTTTTTTCTTTTTCTGTCTAGCTTATGTTTTTTTTTCTTACATATGCTTATATCATGTTATTTTTAGTTATTATTTATATATTTTACCAGGAAAAAAATAAATTACGAGTTCTCTTTTTATGTGTCCAATCTCTGTGGTACTGTATTTACTAGTTTTCAGTTAT
This sequence comes from Ascaphus truei, assembly GCF_040206685.1. Taxonomy (NCBI): domain Eukaryota; kingdom Metazoa; phylum Chordata; class Amphibia; order Anura; family Ascaphidae; genus Ascaphus; species Ascaphus truei. The sequence continues at coordinate 52,770,795 of NC_134485.1, forward strand.
TCATTTAGAACAAGATGTGGAACATGTAAGTGTACATTATATATTATGTTGTGCTTAGTACTGCTTCGATGGATGAACTTTTAACTTACTGTAAAACTTCTGAATGGTCCTGTCTCAAACAGCTTGTTACCCAGAACTCATTGGGTGAGGTACCCTGTATGGAGCACAATTGATGCACATTGTGCCATTTTCATCTTGCGTCTCCTTGCATCCATGTATCAAGATCTTGCTCCAAGTTTTTTGCCATGTGCTTCAGCTTGCGATTTGGGGAATGTCAATAGGAGGAGTTAGGGAGGAGTTAAATGATGCACTAATTATAATGAGATGTATCGGACTCTGCGTCTCAGCATGTCACTTTTTAAATCACATTTACGTTTTAAAAAAAGTCAATCAGAAGGAGTAAACTTTACTTTCTTACATTTTACGTAAACTCAAGCAGAAAATGGAAAAATGTGTCAATACAACTTCTATTTGCATGCTCTTTACGTTGATACATCCCCATTGTTACTGTAGATTCAGCTTACACAGTATGCTTGATTTTGTACGTGTTGCTGTATGCTCAGTGTACATATTGTCGAACTTATGTCATATTCTACATTTTCACATGTTGGCATTCATGCAATGTCAAATGCCAAGAGGTCTTCAGTTTGGATTATTTGAAGATGGGCTGCTTCAGAACTGGGGAAGAGCACCATATGTATTGAGTAATACTGTAGCATTTCCATAGAAATCAATGTGTGGCTTTTTAAAAAAAAAAATCTGGAGCAAGGTTTTTACACCACATTTTCCTCAGTTGTGATAAATACATTGATTAATAAAAAATCACCTTAACCTTTTTAGAGCCCTTTTCACGTACCATGGGCCTAAGCATTCCAGGGGCCCTTATGCCGTATCCGGTATATCATGGGCACAAGATTGCTGTCTACGGGGTAATCGGGATAAAACAGAAGTGGAGCTCCCAATGTATCCGGCGACCAATCATGTTGCGTGATCACTCCAGGGGACCAGTACACTGAAACAGTTACAATAATAGATTAAATATTGTGCAGGTTAATCAATTTTTGGACATTGATTAGAATTAATTAGATGTGCTGTTGTTGCATAAGTCTCTTGGTATACAATTAATAGCATACCAGATAAGGTAGTTATATTATACTTCATTTGTATTCTTGCAACAAAAAACCTTGGGAAAAACATCTGGAGACAAACGCAATCTTATATTTTTAAGCACGTGCCAATAATATAGCTAATTATTAATATGTAATAATGTTTTACTGTAGCACCTTCATGTTAAACACTCTGCATCTATAAGAAAGTGTATGCTTTTCCGATAATAAAAGTAAAACATGGTCAAAGAAAAAGGCGAGAGATTGAAAGCAGGTGTCTAAAATGCAACTGAATATTAGCACAAAGCAATTTATCAAACCTTATAATGTTATGGGTTTGAATCAATTGCCTCATGTTTTCTGCTTCCAACTCTAAGAATAGCATTAGAATATATTGCATCTACCTCACTATTTCATGGGAGAAAGCACATTTTCAGTTTCTGGAGCTGGTGGGGATAAATTATGCAGGTGAATATAACAGCTAAACCAGGCAATGAACAAAACCTTTTAGCAGCGTTAATTCAACAAGAAAATAGTCCTCTTAGCAATCTTTTCCTGCTGACATGAAGAAGTTTCATTTAAACAAACCAGTTACACACTACGTATTGGTAAATAGAGGTCAGTTTTATTCTTTTAAATACTACATTGCACAAACTAGAGATGATATTTAACATCATTTGGGCCATTTATTAAAAGTCTACTGGCTGCAAAACTGTGGCAATAATACTTAATCAGATTTATCAAAGGAAAATATACCATTAATTTCAGTGGGAATGTTTTTCTTTCATAAAACTGCTATACAGTAGTTTTGCAGCCAGTAGACTTTTGATAAATGACCCCAAAAGTATGATAATTGTTTGCTTCCAATCTCAACTTCTACCGGTTTTCACTCGAAATGTATCATACTCCATTGCACAGTCTGCACAGCTAAGGTACCATTATAAAGAACTACCAGTAAGGCCATTTAAACATATTTCTTTCACCTCTTGTGATTCATCTGCTTAAATGTGGTTGCAGGTTCTGTAACATATTGCTGGTATTTTGGCTACAAATCACACATACAAATAGTGTTATGGTGGGTAAAAAAGTGACAAAACCCTTCATACTTACACAAAATTGATAGAAAACTGAAGTGTGTATTACAATGCTTCACACGGGTTCAATAAGCAAGTCTTATTATGTAAAGTAACATAAATTGTATCTACATTTAACATAGGTTGATCTTGATGGACATCTGTCTTTTTTCAACCTCATCTACTATGTAACTATGTTGTAAAATCGGAAACACGCATGGGATAACGGTCCTAGGGTGGAGTTCGAGGCTCTTTGCTTCCATATACCAGGTTATATTATATGGTACTGTATGTTAGGGGTGCGCAGGCGGTTGCAGAGGTCCCGCGCTCTTCCCAAAGGCATTTAAATTAAATGCCAGGGGACCGCGCGAGCCTCTGCAACCTCTAGTTACTGAGATTCAGCCGGCTCAGCACACGTCCCCATGGCAATGCCATGGGATCATGTGACGTCACTCCACATGACCCAGTGGTGTCATTTGGCGCCACGTTGCATGGGAACATGACGTCAAATTACGCTGTGGTCTCATGACGTTACACGACCCCGCAATGTCATTTGACGCCGAACTGAGGTAAGGGGGGGGGGTTCAAAAACGGAGGAGAGCAGGCAGGGGAGCGCAGCAAGAAAAGTTTGTCCACCCCTGCTGTATGTCATGAATCTAAGGGAATCAATTCCAGCATCCAGGTTCTACCTACTGCTACAGTGTAAGCCATTCTTATTCACCTTTGCTATTAACTTTTAGTCTGATTGTGTTTGCGTTCCATATTTGATTTTTCTGTGTATTGTATAGACATAGGGACTGTGTCTTGTTGGGTGAGCACCACTGCCTCACACTTTTTCACATTATTTTTTTGCACTAAGTATTTACACTGGCGACACACTTTATTCGAGCTCGGCTAGTCCCACGAATTCGGGTATACCCGGGTGTATTGAGGTTTGTGACTGTTTTCTGCCCGAGTGCATTGAGTTATTTTCCGGCAGGGATTGAAGCATTTTATTCCCGTTGGCTGCAATACTGCACAGTACATATATATATACTGCATTACAATTCATGAATTTATGCCATCTGGTAGACACGCGAAGCATTGCAGCCTATTAAATCCTAATCATTATCATTTAACAGATCAGCCGCCCATCAGCCAGGCATGAACCCAGGCTGGGAAGGCAAACGCAACGGGGCTTGTCAGAGGTGAGGAGCGGCGCATTCCAGGTATATGCCAGGTACATACCGGGTATTTGCTCGAATAAAGTGTGTCGGTGCAGTACTAATTAATTTGCACTTAATACACCCCTCCGTGACACGAAACTGCCTGATGTTTTAGGGGAAATCCTGTGATAGTAAGTAGAGAGAAAACATGAATGTAAGAGGCAGAGACCAAAGGAATACTTATTTCAAGTTATCATTCATTGAGATAAGATATATTGTTCCATTACTTCTTCTGTCAGAACAATGCAAACAGCAAATACATGTCATACTGTAGAACATTGAAAATATGCAACAGTTTGGGCAAGTTATCCTTTTTAATTAATGACTATTGACAATGTATTGTTTAGCATTACTTTAGCTATTATAATAAAGGGAAAAAGAAATGCAAAAAACTACCACAAAATGTAGTATCCATTTAAAACACAGACACCTACAGTATAATGATTGATATGTTAGTTTTTAAATTAAATTGTAGTGGTCCATATATAGATTACATACGTTTATATATGTTTGTAGCACGCAAGCATGTTTATAGCAAGTGCCCAGTGGCAGACTGGGATTTCATTGATCATGCAAAACATTTACTCCTTTAGTAGACAGACATTAATGGGAAGTCACACATTTTCTCCCTGGAGTTCTTGGCACAGCAGCTGATGTTATAATAATGCCATTTTGCTGTATAAAGTTTGGAAGTCATCCTGTTATCTTATCCACAGGAGGAAATGCAGTCAAGCAGGGTAAAATCATCAAGTGAAAGACTATGAAGCTATAGAAAATGTAATTACCTGGTACTGTATGAGTTACTACAGGAGATACTGCTTGAAATATTCAGTCATTGGAGAGGCATTGGTTTCTAAACACGTTCTCAGCATTCATGATCAAAATGTCACTAATGCTCCCTTTAGCCTTTTCATGTTAACTGAAGTGTGACGAGAAGATTTACAGTATGCGGCCAAGGAAGTCCCTTTCGTTAAATAAATAAAAATATAAGTACCTTAAATCATAAACTAATGACTTTGGTTTATATGACAATCTTAATGAGATAGCTACAGTAATATGGTATAACACTACGGGGTAGATCCACAGAGCTCTGTTAATTACTTAATGAGATGTTAAATTCAGTTGTTTTTGTATATATTTGGTTTTGTGGATATCTGTTAAACTGAGGAAAACTAACAGACGTTACCTAGTTGGGTAACGTCATGTTAGTAGCCTAGATTTAACGGACTTCTGTGTGTTTACCCCCGAGTTGGACTTGACAATATTATACAGTATCTATAATAAGCGTGTGAAAACCAAATCATGCTTACATCATATTTTTTTTATTTAAGAGAAATATAGATATGTTTCATTGGTACGGACTGCTTTCCCACTCTGAAACATGTTTTTAAAATATTTCTATTATATATTGAGGGATATTCAGTAAATTGTGACAAGGCCAATCAGGGCTCTATTTCCCAGAAACTCACGCTGAAGTTACCATGTGATTGTGACCATATCAGCACTATCACAATTGCATATGTAGCCCTGTGTAATTTTGGGTTTACATGCCCCTCTCCTCCTGTGCAATAATTCCTGTTAAAAGGGCAGGATGCAGGAGTAATCATGAGGTTTGCCCTCATCCCCTGTGATGTGTATTGTGTAGTGAAGGAAGTGGCATCATGCTCTGTGTCCACTTACAGTGACACAGGGGTGGTGCCTTCTGGAACTATATAGTATGCATCACTTCCTGAAGTGTGTGTGAGAGTCTCATGCCACTTGAATGAGACTATATGATCCAACACAGTGCCAGGGCTCTGGCAAGGATTGTGGCCCTCCCTTAGGGGAGAGGTGGGCAGACTATTCCCCTTACTCTATTAGAGAGTAAGGGAAGAGCAAGGACAGCTTCTAGGGCCCTGACTTGGAGTGGTGTCCAGGGACTTCCTTGAGGTGGTCAACCTTTATGATGTGCGGATAGAGACAGGCCGCAATGATGGGCAGTCTGCCAGTCAAGATGACAATAAAGAATGTCCAATTTGAAATAACCTTCTTGCCTGAGAGTGGAGTCATTCAGGGTGAAGCTGCACCCAGAGGTTCTCTTCCAGAGACTCTTCCCTACTGCCATGGGGACCTGGAAGAGATCGAGGCGCTGTACCAGAAGTGAGTAGTTCTCAGCATTACCTCACGAGCCAGTCCTGATGTATTTCCCTATACCATCAAGCGGGAGACTCAGGAGTCCTGTAAGCCAGCAGGTGCACCACACTGTAGTACTAGTAACATGGGGCAGTTTCCTCACGTAAGGGGCCAATATGAGATTGGGGGGGGGGGAGGGGGGAAGAACACCGTTACACATAAATAATCCCTTATTGACTGTAAGGTTTGTCAAGTTTGTAAATAAAAAAAATACTTACTTCTAATACACTTTCTTTTTCAGTATACTGTAAATTGCAAAGCATTTTTTTTTAGCATTAAATCCATTCTAATTATCAAATAAGGTAAGTGGCACCGTACAAAATATAAAAGTGTGATATTTTTCTGTGCCATCTATTTCCATTGTCCAGCAGGGACCTTTCTAAGGCCATCATTCAGTGTTGGTCACAAAAATACTCCATAACTTGTATCTGACACACAAAAAAAGATGGTTTTTACCGACATGAAATAAAAGCTCTGAAATCATAGGAAAATAGACAACTCAAACAGGGCACATGTACTGTGTATGTTTGCTGACCTTTAATACTAGAATGATTTGTGGGAATGAGAGATTTTACAAATTATGAAGGCATGAATAGAATTGAGCACACGAGATTTTTCTGGGCTTGCATTACAAACTGGGACAACATTTTAACGATGCTCTGTTTTGTTCAGATGCATTTCTTTACTGTATTTTTAAATGTTACAAATTACACATAATTATCTGCTAGCCACCTAAACTGAACATTTCAGTCTAAAATGGGTGTGTATTCAGTTAAATTGTTAAGGGTTAAGAACTATTTTTGCCATCACATTCGTAAAGGAAAGGTCTGCAGGTACTGGTATATGTCAAATAAGTTTAGACATGCTGTAGGTAGAGCATTGATCCAGGGAGACATCTGATTACCCTATTATCCAAGTGAGAAAGCAATGTTTTGCTTCCCGTTATTAGACATGTTTGGCAAATGTTTCACTTGTTTTTGTTTTGTTTTCCTTCCTCTGAATCAATATAACAATTACCATTAGAGCGTCCTCATGGTTCGTCATGAGTCCAGGAATGCCGGAGGCCCTATTGACATACAAGCTACGTCATGGCACAAAGGCTAATTTATCTAGTGGATGATTAGGCTAACTGCTTCAATGAAGATGTCGACTCGATCGAAACTGAAGTGGAGCCCCACTCCACTTCTGTTCCTGTCAGCTGAGCAGGTGGTGGCAGTCACAAGATGACTGGTGAGTGTCCGGCGCTGAAAAGGTTAAATATAGGATGAGTATCTCAGCTAATGATAATTGAATAAAAGTACAACCTCGTCTACTACTGTAAGTCACTATGCATTTCATCAGTAATACTCTTCTAATTGGGTACTTTTGTAAATATATTTTCCATCTCAATTTCAGGTGAGCCTGGTATGTTTGCATACTGTCATTGCTCACCTGATGAGTGTTTTCACAGCACAGCTAAACTATGTCATTTGTTGAATTATTTGCAGTGATCAATTATTTAATTTCCGAATCTAAAAAAGAAGCCAATCACAAGACAGAATTGATGTATTAATCGCTCTTTATCTAACCAAAAATAAAATTAGAATCCGTTATACTGTTCCCCATTTTCTTGAAAATGCTTACTGATGTTTTTGAATATAAAAGCAAATAAGGTGAGTAACCGATTGCAACAATTGCAACGCTTTTAAAAACGTTTACTATTTCCTGAAAAAGGTATTTATCCAAAAGGAAATCCTGGAGTCATTAGCATATAGGATCCATGACTGTGGTTGTAAATGTCCTGCAGTTAGACCGGGAGTGAGGATGTTTAAAGGAATGTTAACAATAAATGAAAAGTTACTAATCTATTCATATTATTCTATATTCACGGAGGACATCTTCCCTTTCTGAAATTGAGTAGTCCTGTTAATTTAAAAGCAGATTAACTTTTCTCCAGCTCTGCAAAGATGTCTTCAGAGCATAGTTAGTAGGAGCCAAGTAGCTTTTGCATTTTAAATACTAAGGGAACTAGAATAAAAGTGAAATTTGACAAAGATACTTTCGTTTTGTACATCTAAGTAGATACAGTAGTATAGATACACAAAGAGCTATACAAAGTTATATAAAAAGGTAAACGTGTAGATACTATATGTAGCTTGACATATTGCCTCTGGTACCGGGTCAAGCTGTGTGACCTCGACTGTGGTTATCCCGGTATTGGAGGATTATCGCTGTGGGGGGGTCTGTTCTGGAAGTATGGACCCTGCCACAGTGATGTCGCAGTGTGTCAGGTTCTAGCCCACAGTACCATGCACATTCACCGGGACTGCTGCTGCTCTTGCTAGTTCTCTCAAAGAACCTTCCAGACTCTGAAACCTGACACCTTTACACCTTTGCACCTTTCCCTTGCCTGCAACCAGACCTTTATTAACCTCCATTTCCTTTTCCTCTTTGCCGGTTTATACTTGTTCCTCCAGCACCTGCTGGGTTCCTGTATTCTCTGCTGCTGCTGAAGCTGCTTTCTTGCGGTCGCTGTTTGCTGTTGCCTTGTTCCTCAGTCCCAGTCCTGTTCCTGTCTCCTCATTGCCGACCTTTGCTTGTTACCTCGACCATGCTATCTGCTGCCTGACTCCGACCTCTGCTTGTGCCACCGACCACGCTATCTGCCACTTGCCTCAGACCTCTTCTTGTGACCCTGACTAGGCTATCTGCCGCCTGCCTCTGACCTCTGCGTGTGACCCCGACCATGCTGTCACCTGCCTCCGACCGCTGCTTGTGGCCCTGACCACGCTCGCTGCTGTTCCTGCCACATAGATCCACTCCAGCCGTAGATCAACCCTTGACACAGTGGCACTCTCTCTGGAGCCGCGGCTTTTTACTTCTTCAGCCACGGCTCCGGAGAAAGTATGTCTGCAACATCTGTACTTGCACTCATGTATATATGCAGCGGCTGCTATTAGAGGGGCGCTATGTATTCAATAACATCAATCTCAAACTTTTGCAGGGCTTGGTCTGATGTTCCTACTGTTAACAAAAATCACACACACACACACAATCTTTTATTACATTTGCAAACAGTTCATAAAGTGGGTTTCTACAGTAATCCTTAATGCTCATCCGTGCATTGCAGACAGACCAATTCAGTTGCATGTCACCTCCCCTCCACCCCCTCACAAAGCCAAGCAAAAGGCATTCTACTCGTTATCAACACCTCCCCCTAACCATGAGAAATTAACATAGAAAGACTAAGACAATTTCATGATTAGGCTGCTGTTAGAGAAGTTATTTACCAGTTTCCACATGCATGCGCATTGGGAACTAGTGTAGAAAGCCTTCACTGCCAATTGGACATAGAAATCCAACAAGAAAAAAAAATAAAGTTACATTTTTTTCCTCTCTCGAGAAGAGTTGAATAATTGTGGGATTTTAAGAAAACATTATGTGATGCATTGTTTTCATATTTAATCAATTGTAACATTTATAAAATTTCCATTTCCTGGTTCCATGTGCATTGTGAATCGAACTTAGAAATCCTACAATTTTTTATTTTTTTTAAAGTAACCTTTTTTTTTTTTTCGAGAAGGGCTAAGACCCTTTCATGATGTGGCTGACGAAGCCATCTAATGGTGAAACGCGTAGGAGGAGGAGCATAGGGGTTTTGCTCTCATTCAGTGCAGTGGAGCGGAGCAAGTAACATCATACTTTGGGCTCCAGCCAGTAGCACCTGTTCAAGTTTGTTTGCCTGTTCATCGGCAACCACCAGGAGGAGGAGAGCTGACAGACGCAGCCCAGAGACTACCGGGAAGGGTCTGTGCGTCACGGCCGGAAGTGACATCAGACCCGGACACCCCGGAGGGCTGTGTGTTATCGTGTGTCATCGTGCATCTGTGCAGCGTGTACCGGAGCAGATTTCGGGATTGAAGAAAGCTACCGGACCCCTACGGACCAGCAGTGAATTCAGGGTGAGCATATCAAGCATTGGCTCAACCCTGGGGTACCCCTCTATACCAAAACCTGCCCGGGCAGTGCACAGCTTGCAGGACTCTGACTTTCTACCGGTATTCTCCCGTTTTTAACCCCTTGGAGACCCATTGAGTGTAATTGCACAACAGCTTCATCTGCACAGTTTTTAAACATTATTATTTATGTATTGATCATCATGCTTTTTTTGTCCTAGAGGGTAATCCCTGGGACACAATTTTTAATAAAGGTGTTTAGTTTGACCACTACCCCATTTTGACTGCGCTTCTAACTTTTTTTCTTCTTTGCTGTTGGAGCAATTTCCATTTCCTGGTTCCACACACATGCGTATTGGGAACGAGTGTAGAAAGCATTCCCTGCCAATCGGACTTAGAAATCCAACGAGAAAAACAAAAAGAAAGGTACATTTTTTTTTCTCAAGAAAGGCTGAATAATTGTGGGATTTTAAGAAACATTATGTGATGCATTGTTTTCATATTTTATCCATTTTACACTTTTAACATAACTACCTTTTTTTCTTTATGAGGTGGTATATTACAGTATTTTTATTAATTTAACAAACAATTGTTATAGCTGACAATAAGCTTTATTGTTACAGCTGACAACAAGAATACATTTCACGTTCAAAGGGGCCTTTAATTCCATGGGGCTTAGCTGAGTCACCGGGTGTTAAAGACTGTGGAAGTTAAGTGCTGTCTGCATTTCTAAGGTTTTTTTTAATTCCATGAGGTTTAATGGAGTCATCAGGTGTAAAACAACCGTGGATTTCTTTTGTCATTGATTCTTTGTCTCCCCCAACCACCCCAAAAAAGCAGAAGATACTGTATAATAATGGACAGTACATGGTATAATAATTATTTTTGTTTTGCACATGCATGTTTGGAGCTGGGCAAAGACAACGTGCAGGAAATAACCCCCCCTTGGTGCAGGAAACTCTCCCAGCAATACTGCCAGGTAAGACACAGTGCTCAAATGCATACATGCTACAGTATGTCCCCCCCCCTAAACATAATGTAAACCTCTAGTCCTAATGTAAAGTTCTATACCCCATGCCATGCATGCTTTGTCTCCCCCAATACTCCAAAAAGCAGAAGATACTGTATTATAATGGACTGTACTGGTGTCATGTTTTAATAGTTTTTTTCATGTGTAGGCACAATGTAGTCATAATGTACTGTTCCCCATGTCATGACCTTTCTCCCCAAACCCCCCCAAAATCAGGATTAATAATATAGTATAATGTCTCTTTCTTTACAGACCCAGATGTCCAAGAAGCACCAGCCATTGCGAAGAAGAAAGAGACAAGATAGTACATTTTGAAGAAGAGGCAACGTTGTATTTCTGTATTATTATTTTTTTCCCTTTATTATACTGTACAAATAAATATTTTCATTCTTTAAATATACTTGTTTGTGTGTTCATGTTTTTACAGTTTAGACACTTACAGTAGTACTATACATAAAGTACTAGAGGTATTTAAATATACTGTATATATAATATCTCGTTGACATACAGTACTGTATACAATATAAATATCTTGCAAATAAGGTGCATTTACTGTTTAGATAAACATACAGTAGCACTATACTGTACATACAGACGAGCCAAAGAGTATTCTAAAACTTGCCTTAAACTAGCCAGTTTACGTGCTGGGTACATTTCAGGGACATTTCTGCAGAAGCTAATTGCCCATTGGATTAACACAGCAGGGGTTCCTGGCAGTCCCATTCAGTTTGAATGGGACTGCCAGTGACCCCCGCTGTTAATCCGATGGGCCATTAGTCTGTCTGCAGAAATGGGTTAAATGTTGCAGCATGTACCCAGCATATACCCAGCATGTACCCAGCATGTACCTGGGTCTTTTTGGAGATTGCCCCAGGTTTGTTTTAGAATAATCGTCGGCACTACAGTACTGTAATATAAAGTTATAAAAGCATTTTAATATATATAGATGTGAATATATATATATATATATATGTAGCCATGTGTGGTTTGGGTTTGCCCTCCTCCTGGCAGTAATCCCTGTATAAGGGCAGGTTTGCCAGGAGCAATCATGGGTTTCCCCACTTCAAGCAGTGCAGTGAGTCAGTGAAGGCAATGTCATCAGGCTCTGTGTCCAATCAGAAGACAGGGGTGGTGCCTGCTGGAGCTACTTAGTGTACTGCCACTTCCTATTTAGAGAGTCTGTCCCCAGAGTGAGAGGGACAAGGTGACCCAGACCAAGCTGCCAGGCTTGATGCCTCCCTACGGGGAGTGAGAGGGTGCACCCCATACCTCCAATCCTCAGAGAGGATAGGGGAAGAGCAGGACCCACTCTAGGTGTCCTAGGCTGGGAGTGAGGTCAGGGACATCCTGGAGGGAGACAGCTTGCTGTGTGATCTGGCTGCTGAATAGAAGAGACCAATAAAGACACTGCACTTTTACCTATATTCCTGCCTGAGTGAAGTATATCGGGAGGATTGGAAGGAACGTTCTCTTGCAGATTACTTCACTCCATACAGCTGGGGGCTGCACGAGATGGAGGCGCTGCACCAGTAAGTGAGATTGAGGCACAACCCCAGAAGCCTGTCCTGTTATCTCCCATGTCATTGCGGGAGACTCGTGGCCCCCTGTAACCAGCAGGTATGCACCACACTAAGACACGTAGCCTGAGCAGTAGATTCCCAAGGAGACCCTATCTGAGATTGGGGGGGGGGGGGGGAATAAGGGTTACATATATATATCTTGAAATTACATTTCTTTTAGTGCTGAAATAAACGTAGAGTAGTATGTACAGTATACTATATAAATCTAGAAAATAAAAGTTGTTTTTACTATTTAGATACACTAACAGCAGTACTGTATTTCTGTACAGCAGATATCTAGTGACTCCGTGAGAAATACACTGTATTTTACTGTACAGTAATTTAATTCTGAACAATGTTACAGTACGTAATGACACACATGCGCAGAAATGTGAAGACACGCATATGCTTTTCAACAAGGTTCTAATTTGACATAAACGCATGTGCAGAAATGTGATGACACACATGCTTTTCAACAAGGTTCCAATTTGACATACACGCATGCGCAGAAATTTGATGACACGCATATGCGTGTCAACAAGGTTCCAATTTGACATACACACATGCACGGAATATACATTTTACATTCGGAAGAGGAGATATTATATTTTTGTATTATTACTTTTAACTGTATTATCCTGTACAAATAAAATATTTAACGCTTTAAAAATACTTTTTGTTGTGTGTGTTCATATTTTTAGCTTCTACCATTTGAGGATTTGTGTATGGCTAAGGAGCCTCAGAAAGGACTTCTTTCCCATGTATATGAACTCATAACGTTAATCATCAAATTACAATTACTGTACTCAGCCCTACTAATAAAAATAATAAACTTTTATTTATTGAAAAATGCAAACATAACAAATATATTTAAAACCTAAAAGGTGTACTGTGCAGTTCTGATGTGCGTTCACTCTGAATGACCAGGTAGTGTCATAACTCGTGTGATGCACAGTAGATAAGAGAAACTGTAGATTCTCACAATACTAGTGTGAGAATATAGTGGATGCACAATGTATATGACCCTGTGGGGGAAACAACTGATGTGCACTCTACACAGGTGTTGTAATACACAGGCACTGGGAGCATTAGTAGTGCATTAGTAGTGCAACTCTGTGTTACAAGGCTGCAGTGAGGTGCATAACACTACTGCATACACAGGGAGCCAAATGCAAACCCAGATAGGGAAAGGACCCCCCTGATGAAAAATCAATTGGAGCGCTGCTAGGAGGTGGGTGCAGGTAAGTATACCCCGTTATTAACCTCATGAGGGTACTCCAGACTAATAGCCAGGACTCACACTTTTTGCAGCTCCTTCCAGGGGGGGGGGGGAGAGATGTTATCGCAACCCTGCTGTGTATATATACTAAGGGCTAGCTAGTGCCAGCAGAAGCTCTCATATGCCTAGTTTCTAGCTAGTGGGATCCACATCTGTGGCCCACATCAAAGTTTAAAGCTAATCTACAGGACGTGAACAAACTCCTATGAGTTTGACACTGCAACAGTACAGCCGGCGTCGCTATGACGTCATCCCGACGCGCGTTTCGTTCCAACAAGGGAACTTCTTCCGGGGAGGCCTTGGAACGAAACGCGCGTCGGGATGACGTCATAGCGACGCCGGCTGTACTGTTGCAGTGTCAAACTCATAGGAGTTTGTTCACGTCCTGTAGATTAGCTTTAAACTTTGATGTGGGCCACAGATGTGGATCCCACTAGCTAGAAACTAGGCATATGAGAGCTTCTGCTGGCACTAGCTAGCCCTTAGTATATATACACAGCAGGGTTGCGATAACATCTCTCCCCCCCCCCCCCTGGAAGGAGCTGCAAAAAGTGTGAGTCCTGGCTATTAGTCTGGAGTACCCTCATGAGGTTAATAACGGGGTATACTTACCTGCACCCACCTCCTAGCAGCGCTCCAATTGATTTTTCATCAGGGGGGTCCTTTCCCTATCTGGGTTTGCATTTGGCTCCCTGTGTATGCAGTAGTGTTATGCACCTCACTGCAGCCTTGTAACACAGAGTTGCACTACTAATGCACTACTAATGCTCCCAGTGCCTGTGTATTACAACACCTGTGTAGAGTGCACATCAGTTGTTTCCCCCACAGGGTCATATACATTGTGCATCCACTATATTCTCACACTAGTATTGTGAGAATCTACAGTTTCTCTTATCTACTGTGCATCACACGAGTTATGACACTACCTGGTCATTCAGAGTGAACGCACATCAGAACTGCACAGTACACCTTTTAGGTTTTAAATATATTTGTTATGTTTGCATTTTTCAATAAATAAAAGTTTATTATTTTTATTAGTAGGGCTGAGTGCATCACATAGGGTTCTTTCTCTCTCCTCCTATACGCTAAGTTTCACCCTGATAGCACCTCCCTAGAAAGTCTATTTTGAGCTGAGCAGGATTCTTCCTTCCCCACCCCTCCCCCTCCCCTTCCCCACTGACTACAATTACTGTACACACACTTGGAGTACTGTATGGGAATAAAAGACCGGTTGAATTGCAATTAGATTTTTAAGACAACAACTCGCGATCGCCCACTTGAGTTTCTTGATGGTATTGCAGACAACACTAAAATTCAATTTTCTGCACTCGATCAAAACACTAGTAAACTTGCATCTTAACGCGTGACAATTTCAACAAATCACGCACCAATGTCGGGTGTACCAAGGAATTCAACCCGCAAAATGATCGGATAATGGCTGCTGCACCTATATACAGAGTTAGAAAAAAACAGATAGTAGGGGACAATAAAGGTCAGATGTATCAATTATGATATTAGTTTGATGTCTTTATGGGGTGTTTTTAGATTTGTGAAATGTATTTACATATAGATGTCAAACATTATTTTTTCACGTTTACTACATATTTCAAAATTTTTAAAATGTACAATGGTGTACAGTACAGTACCAATGTGGGACACTTCAGGCAAGGCAATACATAATGCATTCTTGTGATTTATGTATCTATCAAGTCACTGACTGAAATAAGCACACAGATACTTTTTTTTCTCTATACTAATTTACAGTATATTAAAACATTTTGTGATAGGATCCTCGAAGAATCAGGGAATCGTATGTTTGAACATATAGACGACACGCTAATTATTCCTCAATTGATTGGTGTAAATCCAGCTTTTATTTTTCATCTGATTTAGGCCCTTTTTTATAAGAAATCAACGCAGTTCTTTTTTTAAATGATTGCAGAAAGTTTTTATCTAACCTAAAATAAATTATGATCTACAAAAATATATATTGCCATTGATGTTATTCATTAAATTATGACGGTGACGATTTTGGGAACCATCATATGGAACCTCCCATTGCAGTTAATTGCAGTTTGTGCGATAGTGCCATGAGAAAGTAGAAGTACTAATCCTTGGTATTGTTTTAATTATATATATATATATATTTCACTGTGAAATCATTTTATAATCTAAATGTAAAAAAAAAACATATTCTCTGGTGCCTATTAAAGATGACTTATGCTTTGATTTTTTTAACTGCATAATAATTCAGACCTGGTCACTATGCACATTGTATGCCAGTGATTTAGGCTTGAGCTACCAACTAGCTCTTAACAATAGCAGCATGTGCTTAACATCCGGTTATTAAAATGTTCACAGGCTTTCAAGACCCAATTTGCAAAACTGATTAACTTTTATTAAATTATGAACAAATAATAACTAATGTCAGAGAATGTGTTTTGTCGCTTACGGCTTTCACTTGGTTGTAGTTTCAGAATATCTTGCTACAGAACCGGCCCTTTGGGTAAACAGGTATCAATAATCTAAACTTCGTTAATTTAATGATGCCTACAGTACATAAATTAAAGACAAATCAAAGATCTTACATGCTTTGTGACCTTTACAGTTTTTTCTAACAATATTCCCCAAAGCTACTGTATTTAATGACAGGTAACATGGGCTTTTTTGAACTTGGAAATCTTTCCACATTTTAGTGGATGGCAAATTAGGCAAATCAGAAGGCCAGTGTGGTCCTCATGAGAGATGTGCTATGTGTTTCCAGTTCATGTAGCAAATGTTTGTGTAAATGTATTGCATAATTCACAAAATGAAGAGGTGCAGTATAGAACTCTTTATTAAGTGTTGGTAACAAGTGAATGTTGAAACATATGTAACGGGTATTCCCCCTACCCCAATCGCAGATAGAGTGCATGTGAGGGGGAACATATATGTTACCAGGTGTGGTGCAGTACCTGTTAGGCTCACAGGAGGCCTGAACCTCCGCTAGTGAGATAGGTAGATAAGGGAATAAACCCCTAATGTGGTGCTTCAAATTGGTGTCGGTATCGAGGACTGTTTAATCCTCAGTGTAGCAGTGGTAGGGCAGATTTGCCAATGTTTGAGGTGATAGAGGAGAGCAGCAGAGTGTGTACCCCTAGATAGGAGATAATAACTTATTTTGGGCACAGTAAGGCACAATCTGGATAGCCGTATAAGAAAAATGATCTCTAACCTGACCGGAGTGCTTCTCCCATCCGGCGGTTCCTTCTGTGGCGGATCATGTGTTCCCGGCGGGTCCTCAAGCAGGGAGTGCAGGGACTCGTGTAGCTGGCTCGTGTAGTGCCTGATGGCTGTCCGTTCCAAAGGAGGGGGCCTCACCGTTGCTCTCCTGGAGCGTGCATCCGTCCCAGAGCAGGTGAGTAAGAGGAGGGGAGAAACAAGGACATTGGAGCACAGCAAAAAGACAGGCTGGCGGCAGTGACTGCGTGCAAAAGCTTTATTCCGGCAACATTGCCATTAAAAACAGGACCTGTCCTCCGCTAGTGAGAGCCTGGGGTGAATCCTCTGGAACGATCTTACTTACAGCGCCTCTACCTGTGTAGGATTCTAGGAGTGTAGAATGTACCCCACACAGGACAACACATATAGTGACCACATACACAGGAGTATAAGTATAACAGTTTACTATATGCAGAATAACCATACATCACATCACATGTCATCAACAACAATAACTGTGTCACTCTGTAACACTACTCCCCATGAGTGATAACCCCACACCATGTACCAAAGTCCAAAATGTCCCCAAAGTCCCCTCCCACCCAAGTGTGAGACAGCGCTGCCCACTTGATGAGATGAGGTTGGTGCCCGGGTGTAAATATCTTCACAAAGGGTCTGATGCAGGAACAGGAATCCGCCTCCGTGGTGTCCCACCTCCGTGTGAGGTGTCTCCCTTGTGGAGCATCTCACCCACAGAATGTCTCTTACTGTAGAGCCTGTCTGAGTCCAGACGCAGGCCGTGATCACCGCGTGCAACTGGCACCGGTGATGTCACACCACACTGTGTACTATAGAAAACAACCCCTCCTCACACTGAAGGGGCCTCTCCTGAAACTGCCAAAACTAACTGCTGTGCTGCACTGCATAGCAACACTGTCTCAACTTAACTATCCTGCTCAGCTAAGGTGGCAGCATCCCTATCTGTCCCTAGCTGCAGCAGCTCACGGGTGACCCAGGGCTATCTGGGGCCTGGGGATGGTACTCTGGCCTAGTGCATTGGTCACTGACCCTGCACACCTACCTCCTCCCCTGTCTGCCTCCCATCCCTGAGTGACTTCCTTCCTTCCAGCCTGCTAGTATATCCTCCCCTTCCAGGGAATCCTGCAGCCCTATTGGCTCCCTGGCATCAGGTGGTAAAGCGGCCCCTGCCTAGAGTCATTAACATTGGCGCCACGTGCGCATAGCATGACGCGCATGCGCAACTTTGTAATGGCCGTGTAACGTTTCCGGCACTCCACTGCGCATGCGCGAGGGACAGCATGGCGGCGCCCTGCACTGTCGGGCCACCACAGAGCCTCCAGAGCACCGGAGCACTCCCTGCTTGGCCCCCACCCTCCAGAAATGCCGGCGGGTCCGCCGCTTTGCTCTGCTCTGGCAGCAGAGTTAAGGAGGGGGAACAGCGCACCGGGAGGAACCCTGGCATCACATATATACTGTACCACAGAAACTAAATGTTACTATAGCTTTTACTTTTTAATTAAAGGCTGGAAATCACTAAGCCGCGATGTGAGTATCGCACCCTGATACAGCATTAACTACCATGAAATTAAATACCAGATAACACTTGACTGTGGGGTGTTTTACCTGGCATCTGTGCTTAGCGAAACGTGGCTTTTATTTGCTACTATGAAACATAGCTAAGCTACAGTACTCTGAGATGCATTAAAACTGCCATGCCTTAAGGAGGAGGGAAATCTGGAATTGATCATGAGACAAAACGTCAATTGATCCTTGAGATAATTTGCACCTTTTTTCTACATTGAATACAAAACCACATCTATTTGAGAAAAGTGAGAGCGAGAGAGAAGGGGGGAGAAGGAAGAGAGAGAGAGAGAGAGAGAGAGAGAGAGAGAGAGAGAGAGAGAGAGAGAGAGAGAGAGAGAGAGAGAGAGAGAGAGAGAGAGAGAGAGAGAGAGAGAGAGAGAGAGAGAGAGAGAGATGATACGTGATACATGGGGAAGGAAGATAGGGAGAGAGGAAAAAGGGAGGGAGAGAGGGGAAATGGGAGGAGAGAAGGGGTGGAGCGACAGAAGGGAGAGGGAAGGAAGCAGAGAGAGAGAGAAGGAGTGAGGATCTAAGGAAGGGAGAAGAGAAAGGGAGAGAAGAAAAATGTGGAGAGAAAGAAGGGAGAGAAATAAGAATGAGGAGGAGATAGTAGTGGGAGAAAGAGAACAGTGTGTGAAGAGCGAGAGCAAGGGGGAGAGAGAATGGGAGAAAGAGAAAAGGGGCAGGGATGGAAAGGGAAAGAGAAAGAAGGGGGATATTGATGGGGGGTAAGAGATAGAAGGGGGATGGAGAAAGAAGGAGCAGGGAGAGAGAATGAGGGGGAGGCAGATGAGAGAGTGAAGGGGTAAGAAAATGTGAAAAGAGTATGAAAATGACAGCTGTTATCACTAATAATAAATTCTAGATTTTAGAACTAATAACTATCCTTTTTTTTACCATGATTTGCTTATAAACAGTTTAACTTGTTAGATAGTCTGGTGTACATTTACTAATTAATGTATCTTAAGTGATGAAGCAACTATAAACCTAAAAGAACTTACACTTGTCAAATACTTCCATTATATTGTAACGGGTATTCCCCCCCCCCCCCAAATCGCATATAGTGTGCATGTGAGGGGGAATCTATATGTTACCAGGTGTGGTGCGTATACCTGCAGGTTCACAGGAGGTCTGAGCCTCCGCTAGTGAGAGCCTGGGTTGAATCCTCTGGAACGATCATACAATTACAGCGCCTCCACCTGTACAGGATTCTAGGAGTGTAGAATGTCCACTACACAGGACCCACATATATGAACCACATACACCAAGGTATATATAACACAGGTTTACTATATGGGCAGATAACACAATACACATGCATCAACACTATGACATCAACAGTACATAACTTCAGTGTCACCCTGTAACACTACTAAGTACAACTATCCAGACACCTCGCAGGGCCTTAACCCCACACAGTATTCCCAAAGTCCTTGTATCCAAAGTCCCAAGAGTCCCACAACCCCACCCACGTGTGGGACAGCGCTGCCCACTAAGATGAAGTGTATAGGTGGTGCACTTGGTGACTTGGATAATACCTGCCCAGCTCTCCTGCAACCGGGTACCGCAGAACTGTGGAAGAGGACCCATCTGTGTCCAGCGCCGAAGCCTCAGTGATGGGGGTCTCCTTCTGAGCAAGCTCACCGCTCAGACAGTCTCTGTCTCTGCTCTGCAGAGAATGATCCACTGCAACACTGACCCTTCTTGTCAGAGCACACAGCACTGCAGCTGTGTCACTGACTAAACTGATTAAACTGACTAAACTGACTGCTAACAGGGAAAAGTCCCTTCCTAAGGGGCCTTCCCTAAAGCAGTCACAAGCTGAAGGGGAGTGGGGTCTAGCTGGGACCTAGGGTTTTTTTTTGGCATAGTGCAAGGGGCCACTTGCTCCCTGCACCTACACACCCTTCCCCCTACCTTATCCCAGCACCAACTGACTCATAGCACATTGCCCATACAATGTATCTACTCTCTGCAGGGAAAACTGCAAACATTATTGGCTGCCTGCAATCATCTGACTCACCTGCCTCTAAGCCTGCTGGGAGTTGTAGTTCCCCAGGAAGCTACTGCCTATGGAGACCGCATGGGCGCCTCTCTAATGGCCACCTATGCCTCTGTTTCTGTGCCTGCGCTACCTGTAAAGGCCGCCGCAATGCCTTTCTGCGCCTGTGCGCACTATTGGGGCCTGCTGCGCCACGCGCGCTCTTCCGCTCCTCTCCTACTGGTACTAAGATGGCCACCGCGGCTATCTGCGCATGCTCAACCCTTCGTGCATGCGCGAGCATCCGCAACATGGTGACGCCAACCAACATGGCGGCGCCCACCAGTGGAGGTGTTCCGGAGCCTTTCGCCACCTTCAAGATGGCGCCCGATGTTGCCCGCGCATGCCTTCGCGCATGCGTGAGCACCAGGACCCCGACGGCGCCGGCCAAGATGGCGGCACCAACCGGGAGAAGTCGTCGTTCCCTTCCACCACTGCCACAGGGGTAAGGCAGGGGGCAAGGGAAGATCAGGGGAACCGGGAGTGATCCCCTTACAATATTAAGATTATTTTCTGATTAAGGCAAAACAATGGCACCTTATAAAAATGGCTTTGCTAAATTTCTTTGACATTCAAAACTCTTTGGAGCAGGGACTCCTTTTCCAAAATGTTACTTTTATGACTGAAGCACTTCTTCCCATTATGTGTTATTTGTATTACTTGTTATTTATATGATTGTCACGTGTATTACTGCTGTGTAGCGCTATGTACATTAATGGTGCTATATAAATAAATAATGACATATACATACAAATTTTAAAAACATAAACAGGTATATTTAGAGATGTGCACATTTCTTCAAATGTGTTCCACTACATTTGTTGTGAATTTCATTGTTGCGATTATTCATATTGCTCGGATATTAACTGAAACACTAAGGTGCAACATTTTCACCAAATTGCCACAAATATTAGCGAATTGCGTCTGCATTTTATGATTGTTGTCTTTTTCGCAACTAGTTATATTTCTCCATACAGTATGTTGTGCCTGCCGAGAAACGGGATTTATAGACAATAGACATGATTTGTGTGCAGTAGAAACAATGTACAGTATGCTGTGTGATTATGGAGTAGGGCAGGGTTGTGGATCTGCCTGAGACATGTGAATGACTTGATCTGTGACACATGTTCTTTATTATTGCTGTACAGTACAGAGTTTTTGTCATTTGTGCACCAGGTTTGAAATCACGACAAGCTTGACAATGGAAGGCCAGTATGCATCTTCAAGCTGATGTGACCCAAAGGGTTGAATTAGCTGTCTTTTAGTGGGTTTGCTGGCCATACTCTGCTTCTATCCAGACTATGCATTAAAAGCTGTGTAAAATAACAGTCATAGGGCAAAAGGGATCCCTGTTAAAATGGATAAGAAGGGAAAAAAGTGCTCATTTGCATGTCATTACTGAGTATCCATGTCTACAATGGAAATACTGTGGGATAAATCAACAAAGCTCCATTAGGGACTTAACAAGATGGTAAATTCAGTTAGCGTCTTGATAAGTGCTAGCGGGATCTTCACAGCTCTCTAACAAGGCGTTAAATGCTGTCTTAATACCAAGACAAACAAAAGACATCATGAATATATATTTATGTCAAAAAGAGTGCTACTGGGCATGGCAAATGTATACAACAAAAGACAGGGGTGCGCAATGCTACATCCAATTGACAAAACATATAAAGTAAGTATAAAGTTTGAATACTTCAATAATAATAATATTTACTTGGTTATTTAGGTAAACCCTTTGGCCAAAGCATCATAAGCCTGCATACCACGTCAAGGTAAACCAAAATGAATGCAGGTCCTAATACTAAGACAGCCTGCAGTTAACTGTAACAGATGTTAGTGCAAATGCTACACTGGCGACACAGTTTATTACACTGCGGCCAGATCCGCAAGCCGGGAGATTTCCCGGCTTGCTAGTGGCCGCCCCTCGGCGTGCCGCGCGTCATAGACGCGCGGTCACGCGTCTTCGGGAGCGTGCGCCCCCTGCACGCGCGTCCAGGGGCTCCCCGAGGGAGCCCTGGTGTCCCGCGATCGCGGGACAGCGGCAGGGGGTTCCGGGGGACCCGGCGGACCCGGCAGCGGTAGGGAGAGCGCCCCGATCGGAGGGCGCTCTTCCGCTGCTTCGGCGCGCGCCCGTCACTCTCGGGCGCGCGCCAGGCTACTGCTGCGGCACAGAACGGGCAAATGCTCGAATAAACTGTGCCGCAGCAGTATGCAATGGAGGTGTGGACCACCTCAACACATCTACAGCAGTGCGTTAAAGTTAACATGGAACATAACGCTATGTTAGTTTAGGTGATGTTGTACCTGGGATTAGGTGGCACTCAATGGGTAGCTGAAATAAATATTTTACTTACCGAATCCCCTTCACTGAATAAAGGTAAAGCTTTTTCAATACTAATACCAATGTGCCGTTTAATGCTAATCTGTATTTACTACTAATATTATATGTGAGTGATACACTTGCTATGGGATTGAGTGCTGCCCTTTCTTTGATTGTTATTTGTAGATTGCCAAATCATACGGTTCAGTGGGTTATAAAAAGTGGTCATTCTCACATTATGCGGAACAAGTTAAAATAAATTTCCACTCTCTATCCCCCTTACTTGTCCTCTTATCTCTTTAATCAAAAAATATATATATATATATATATATATATATATATATATATATCCAATTGAAATATTACTGTGTGCTCATTTGCATGTCTTAGACCAGTCTGCAACCCTGCCTTTCCCCATTATTGCAATCATAAAAATAACATCTACTCCTGTCAGGAGTCTAACTCACAGCAATGCTTGCAATGTTTGCTGGGTAAGCCAGTTACCAACTTTAAATAACACACAGATATAACATTCAATTCTTAACTGTCAGATGGGGACAGTGTCCCAATAGATTCTCAGATGCCGCAACACGTGAGAGGGCCCTGTACCCCAAACTGAATCCTGCGGAACAGCATCCCCCCAGCCTCCAGGCTCTAGGAGGGAGACTGAAAAAGCAACCGTCTCTGCACTAAATACCTGTTCTAGTAATTAGATGAGTAGGTGAGGGAAAACAGAACCATTGGAAAGTCTAGTATGGATTTCCTATCCACCAGCCTTAGTCACTGTGAATCTGTGGGGCAGACCACATCCACATTATGTCTGCACTTTCTGCTATGAATTATATATATATACTAGCTGAGAGACCCGGCGTTGCCCGGGATGTAATGTTCCCGTTCCTCTCTCTCCTCCCCCCTCTCTCTGTTTGTCCCCCATTCACATCAATCCAGTCCCCCCCCTCCCTCCCTCCTTTACAGCTTCATGTAGCGTGTGTGCGTCAGTCACTGTGTGTTTGCTCGCGCGTCAGTGAGTCTGAGGCAGAAACACAAACACACACAGACTGACTGACGCACACACAGTCAGTGTGTGCCTCAGTCAGTGTGTGCGTGCGTCAGTCAGGCTTTGTGTGCGCGTCAGTCAGTGTGTGCGTGCGTGCGGCAGTCAGTCAGTGTGTGCGCGCGGGGCGTCAAAGGCAGGGGGGGGCGTCAAAGGCAGGGGGGGGCGTCAAAGGGAGGGGGGGGGCGTCAAAGGGATGGGGGGGGCGTCAAAGGGAGGGGGGGCGTCAAAGGGAGGGGGGGGGGGGCGTCAAAGGGAGGGGGGGGGGCGTCAAAGGGAGGGGGGGGGCGTCAAAGGGAGGGGGGGGGGCGTCAAAGGGAGGGGGGGGCGTCAGAGGGGGGGGGGCGTCAAAGGGAGGGGGGGGGCGTCAAAGGGAGGGGGGGGGCGTCAAAGGGAGGGGGGGGCGTCAAAGGGAGGGGGGGGCGTCAAAGGGAGAGGGGGGGGGCGTCAAAGGGAGAGGGGGGGGCGTCAAAGGGAGAGGGGGGGGCGTCAAAGGGAGGGGGGGGCGTCAAAGGGAGGGGGGGGCGTCAAAGGGAGGGGGGGGGGCGTCAAAGGGAGGGGGGGGGCGCCTCAAAGGCATGGATTCCTCCCCCTGCATTTCCTGCAGTGGACAGGAGGGGGGGGGCAGTGGACAGGAGGGGGGGGGGGCAGTGGACAGGAGGGGGGGGGGGCAGTGGACAGGAGGGGGGGGGGCAGTGGACAGGAGGGGGGGGCAGTGGACAGGAGGGGGGGGCAGTGGACAGGAGGGAGGGGGCAGTGGACAGGAGGGGGGGGCAGTGGACAGGAGGGGGGGGGCAGTGGACAGGAGGGGGGGGGCAGTGGACAGGAGGGGGGGGGGCAGTGGACAGGAGGGGGGGGGCAGTGGACAGGAGGGGGGGGCAGTGGACAGGAGGGGGGGCAGGGGGGCAGTGGACAGGAGGGGGGGCAGTGGACAGGAGGGGGGGGCAGTGGACAGGAGGGGGGGGCAGTGGACAGGAGGGGGGGGGGGCAGTGGACAGGAGGGGGGGGGCAGTGGACAGGAGGGAGGGGGCAGTGGACAGGAGGGGGGGGGCAGTGGACAGGAGGGGGGGGGCAGTGGACAGGAGGGGGGGGCAGTGGACAGGAGGGGGGGCAGTGGACAGGAGGGGGGGCAGTGGACAGGAGGGGGGGCAGTGGACAGGAGGGGGGGGCAGTGGACAGGAGGGGGGGGGCAGTGGACAGGAGGGGGGGCAGTGGACAGGAGGGGGGGCAGTGGACAGGAGGGGGGGCAGTGGACAGGAGGGGGGGGCAGTGGACAGGAGGGGGGACAGGAGGGGGGACGCAGTGGACAGGAGGGGGGACGCAGTGGACAGGAGGGGGCAGTGGACAGGAGGGGGGGGCAGTGGATAGGAGGGGGGGGCAGTGGACAGTGACACACACACACACACACACACACACACACACACACACACACACACACACACACCTCAGTTGATGCGCCCTTTCTCAGTTCCGTTTGGCGCCGGAGGTGGGGAGCGACACCTACCTGTACTTCCGGGCGCCGCCACCGTCTGACTCGGCGCCGCGAGGGAGGAAGGGGGTCCGCCATCTTACGCGCCGCGTGGCAGCTGCGGGAAGCGAGGTGATTTGGAGCGGGGAGGGGGGAGAGGTGATTTGGAGCGGGGAGAGGTGATTTGGAGCGGGGAGAGGTGATGCCGCTGGGGAGGGGGAAGAGGTGATGCCGCTGGGGAGGGGGAAGAGGTGATGCCGCTGGGGAGGGGGAAGAGGTGATGCCGCTGGGGAGGGGGAAGAGGTGATGCCGCTGGGGAGGGGGAAGAGGTGATGCCGCTGGGGAGGGGGAAGAGGTGATGCCGCTGGGGAGGGGGAAGAGGTGATGCCGCTGGGGAGGGGGAAGAGGTGATGCCGCTGGGGAGGGGGAAGAGGTGATGCCGCTGGGGAGGGGGAAAAGGTGATTTGGAGAGGGGAGAGAGGTGTGTGTGTGTGTGTGTGTGTGTGTGTGTGTGTGTGTGTGTGTGTGTGTGTGTGTGTGTGTGTGTGTGTGTGTGTGTGTGTGTTTTATTTATTTATTTATTTTTTTGGACCTTTGGCCCGTCACTCCGCCTCAGGCCAATGAGAGGTGTGGGGGGCGGGCCAAGGGGGTGGTGTGAGTGTGTGAGGCCAATGAGAGGTGTGCGGGGGCGGGCGGGCCAAGGGACCAATGAGATTGCCGCTAGGGACACCGGACATCCAGCAGGCAGGCATGCATGCAGGCAGGCAGGCAGGCAAACATACAGTGCTTTCACTAATATAGTATAAGATATATATATATATATATATATATATATATATATATATATATATATATATATATATTTATTTTATTTTTTGCATCGTTACACTAAGCTGATATGAGAAATGTTGATGCAAAATTGGAAGGTTTATAGTTTTGCGTTATTTAATTTTTTTTCCAGAAATGTACACTGTGCAATTTATATTCCTGGACAAAAACAATTCTTAATAAGGACATGTCACCCATGTTTGAATTCCTTGGGGCATGACATTTAGTATATTTTTCATGATTGCACTGAGATGGTATGAGAAATTGTAATGCAAAGTCTTTAGTTAGTGGCCCTGGTAGCGAAAAGGTTATTGACAAGCATCAAAATGAGTAAAGTGTAATTATTTGCTCATTTTGATGCTTGGAACTGATATATTTAACTCACGTGTTAGAATATATTTTATGTGAGACTTGTCTGCTAAAAATAACATCTTTGTTAATGGTAATTCAGATTTTTTTCAGCTATCAATATTTGATGAATCTAGGTCATAAACTCTAGTTTTTCACAGTAAATGAACAGTAAACTTATATTCTTTATTAGGCAAATTAAATGACTTAATGTACATCCATGGTTATATAATATCTCATAAATCTATTTAGCAATCAAAGTAAGGACTCACAAGTCCACAAAACATCATTTGTATGTAGCCCCCTTTCCATATGACTATGGGAACTACACACGCTGAATTACCTGTGACTCACAGAAGGCCTAAGCCTCCGCTGCTGGGAGCCTGGTGTGATCTCTTGCCCTTCTCGATACAGCGCCTCCACCTGATGAGGGACCCCAACATAGGCAGGATAACCCCTCACAGGAACCAATACAGTGATAGTAACACACACACACACAGGTAAAATATAACTGTTTACTAGCATGCTAATAACAATAAAAACCACCCCACAACATCCCCACAATACAATGACCCAATGCAATGTTCACCACCCCGGTAAGGTTCCCCCAAAGTACTGAGGGTGCCCTGGACACCTAACCATCTGGTGTCCACAGAACAATCCCACCCGAAGTGTGTGTGGAGTATCGCTACCCCATGTGAGATCGTTGGTACATGGTGGTACCTTCCTTGTCTAAGGCCAGATCAGGGTATATTGGAGATCTTGAATCAGCAGGGTCACCATGTGATCCCACGATGCGAGCAGTGCTATCTTAACCCATGGGCACGCTGGGCTGTTGCCCGGGGGCCATGCTATTCTATGTACAGACCAGAATTTAACACTAATTTCCGATTACCCGCCTCAACATTCAAATCTCCCGCTAACTCAGTAGAAGGAGAAAATTTACGACTTGTAGCGGAGAGTTGGCATGTCTGCATTCGCGAGAGAAATTTTGCCGTTTTTATTGTTTGCAATGTTAGGGAAGCAGAATATTGTAATGGATTCGCGGGAGGCAATAAATGGTTTTGTTGGAGGTACCAATAAATATAAGTTTATTTTAGCGATAATTTACATTTTTATTCCTGTGAGTGGTTGTGTAGGCAGGGTCCAGTGCACTGCTTTGCCCGGGGGCCTATAATGCTGTTAAGACGGCTATGGATGTGAGGTCTGCCAAATCCCCTTTCTCTTTACCGAAGGCGTCCATCTCTTGAGGGAGCTCCAGTTGGAGTGCCTCCCTTAATGTCTATAGTAGGGCCTGTGGTCTGATCCCAGACCGAAGGCCGCAGGTCGCCGCGTTGCGTTAGGTCACAGGTATACTAATACTATCACAGTAATGAGGGGAGCATCCCTACCTGGGGCCTTCCCTACAATACTGTGTTTTAGTGGGGAGCGGGGCCTGCTGGGAAAATCTGGCCTAGTCCCAGGGCTACTGGCACCTGGGACACTACCTCTCCCTTTGGCTGCCTCCGTCAGACTGGTGCACTCCTTCCTTCACTCTAAGCCTCTCTCCTGCTCCCTGAGATGATCCCCGAGCTCTATTGGCTGTACTGCCCCACGTGTGCAGCTTCCCCCTCAGCACTATGGGACATGTAGTCCCGTGCAGAGCCGTCTGTAATGGCCGCCATACTGCTGCTCTACTGTGCATGCGCGATATATTGTCTTTGCACATGCGCGAACATTAAGATGGCGCCGGCCGCACTCGCAACCTGGCATGGAGCTCTGCCGGCACCCTGATAGTCTGGCAACTCCACCTCCCGTACCGGAGGAAGAAAGGAGCCCGGCTACATGTATAGAGAAATTGCAGCACACAATAGTTAAGATCAGTGCTTCTCAACAAGGATACCACTTTGGTGAGCCTCGACCTTCTGCCAAGTCTGCCCCATCCTCAGGGGCAAACACTATACTGGTTGCTCAGCATGTGAGCAATCATTCTCCTGGAGATATAGAGGCTGTTATGCACCTCTCCTCTCTCAGCTCTACACAGAGAAGAGAATGGAGCCTATGGGGCGTATTCTAGTAACTGCAAGTTGTTCAAAATCCATGTCAAAAGAACCTTTTCTGATTGGACTGGCATGCTTTGCTATTCTGTAAGCCCTTCTCGCATGTTCAAGCCAGACAGAAAAAGCTTTTTTAGAAGACATGTGAATGTACTCAGAAGTTATTTTTTTATTTTATGTATGCTGGACGGTGGACATTTTTTGTCACTTTTTTACCCACCATAACTTATTTGATATGTGGTTGAAAGTGCAAATTGCAAAGCCAGAATATCCAGTCTCACACTGACAGGACCCAAAAGGTCAAAACAACTGTCTGTGAGTAGTTTTGCGGGTTATACAATTCTTTAACCCAGGCTGTGCTGAAAATCTGTGTAATACAGCAGGCATAACCTTATAGGGCTCCATGTAAAAATGGATAAGAAGCAAAGGGTGACACTGTGTGCTCATTTGCATGTCATTTCCGAGGACTCCTTGCTTTAGTGCAAGCACTGTACGTAAGAGATAATGGTGAAAAGCAGGGTTGCCGACCTGTTCGAGATATGTGAATGCGCTCACAAGTGATTTTCTTATTTGCTATTCCTGGTGTGTAAATCCTGACGGAATGAGAAAAAGGCTCAAACTTGCATTTTTGGACAACTAGCTACTGTAACTTCTAGTAGCTCCTATAAGTGCAAAATGTAAAACTGATTCCAATACAGTAACTCACATTTTTTTTCTCACCTCCTTCAGAGTGACGAGATTGGTATTGTGAGTTCCATCCAGAGCCAGAATATGGGTTTTGCTGAGAAAGCAAAACTCATATCTCTCAAAACCCATAAATCAGACTGGGGAGGGAGTTAGCACCACCGCAGGTCATTCCGCACCAAAATCAATTACAATCTGAGTATTTTCGCTGCTAAACCATGCGGGTTGTCACTTTTTATAGACACAGTTTAAACTATGCAATTTGCAGTACAGATGATGGAGTTTTGGCTAGTTTTAATCTGCTACTTATGACCATGTCAAAGTGCACGGTTTGGCAATGACAAACTCGCAGTTACTAGAATAACCCCTTATGGTTCTCCAGACAGCTTAGGATATGCCCGCTGAGCAGGTGACATGTTTTAGTTGTGTAGGAAGGTAAGACCAAAGGCTAGGAGTGAGAGCATTAGGTTGGCAAGGTATTTTAGTGTGGTGTAAGTAAGGGAAGGGAGGGTGGGGAGTGATTGTGGAGTATATAATTGAGAACGAGGGTGTCTATCCTATGTGATGGTGAATGGGGAGTGTGTTAGAAGTGGGTGAGTGAGTATGGTGAGTGTTTGTGTGGGCGCAAAGGTGCTGAGGGATCTATGAGGAGCAGGGGCCCCCCACTATTTTAAAAATCCTTCATTAATGCGCCTGTTAAAAAAGGTTGAGAACCACTGATTTTGATATTTAGACTATATTTTTCAGATATCCCAAAAAATTTACTTTAATCAGGCGTTAAAGGACTGTTCGAGTTATTGTGAATAATACCATATAATCAAACCCGGTGTCTGTTGTTTGAATTGTAGATATGTTTTTTAGTTTGTTTTTTCACTTGTCCTGCGATCCAGTAGATCACACGGTATGGGCGAAATTTCACATGCAATGATAAATAAAGAAAAACAGTGCAACACCACAAAAACATATAGGGGCCTATGCAGAGAGCAGCGAATTTTCGAAATTCGCCATTTTTTGGAGATAATCGCGCAGAAAACAGCAGAAAATGGAGATTTCCGAAAATCGCGCCAATTTTTCATTTCTATTTGTAAAACTCGCCTCGCGGCTGGCGAGAACCGCAATCTCGCCAGTTTAAAATATATCCGTATGCAGAGAGGCGCGAACGGCATCTAGCGGCTGTTCGCGCCAATAAAATGGCGCGATTGTCTCCGTTTTGCCTCGCCAAAAAAAACTGGCGCTCGCGGCCATTGCAAAGGGGAAAAAAAAGGCGCGAATTTGTTTTTACATGTTTCCGAAGCGCGCATCTCGCCAATTTAACCTCGCCAGACGCATCCATGTTAAACATAGCAGAATTCGCACTTTTCTGCATATGGAGATTAAAACTCTCCAAAAAAGCTCCTTTTTATGAAATTCGCCATTTTTAAAATTCGCTGCTCTCTGCATAGGCCCCATACTGTATGTTGAAGATTGTACAGTGTGTGAGATGTTAACAATTCCCTAGTTGGAATAATGCTATTAGTGATAGTTGTGAGGTGCACAAAAAAAAGACCTATACATTAATTCTAAATTAATTAAGTATAAAGGTAGTGCTCAGCACCTGGTGGTGGTATTTTTTATATATATATACAGTATATTTCAGAGTAACATCGTTATTTGCCTGTCATTTACATCAATTCTGTGTTACAATAAAATACCATGCTGTCTACTATTGCAACATTGCCAGGATTGTTTACTTTAATGAACCATAAATAGCAACTAATTAACACAGTGTAATACGTGATTAGATGATTAACAACATGGCAAACTTTGCTCCTTCGGTCTCTACTCTCAAAGAACAGATTTTGTGTGTTTGCATCATGCTTCTACTTCAGTATGCTCTTAAAAATACTTTCATACGTCACAACATATCACAACCTAGTAGAAATCTATATCATTTACAAATGTGACTTCGATAAAGTAAATATTTTACAGTAATTATTACAACTTTTTTCTCCAGGAGTATAGTTATTTTAGGGTTTCACATGCAGTGCGAGTACTAGAGGCCTTTTGGTTATTAGGAGTAACCAACTCAGGTTGTAGATTGTCAGCAGACACTGGACATCGTGAGAGAGGGGCGAGTTAGAGTCCGGGGCTCGCCGAATGGGACCGCCCCTGATTATGGCGTGGAGAGCAAGGGGAGTGTGGCTTCTCCTCGCCCATAACACTTCTGACCAGGGGATTTGCAGTCTCCGATGGGTGAGTACCGGGCTCATCTATGTCACCTCCGCGATGGGATCACACAAAGATTTTGTCATCATTGCCTTTTTAGTATGATTTCAAATCAGGGGGCCCATGGGTAATTTTATAGTCTCATTTACTAGTTTTTATGTGTCAATTTAAACTTTTATGGTTTTAGGATTTTTATAATGCTATTTTATAATCCTTTTATACAACACTACAGAGATTTTTTAAACAGTCAGTTATTTACCTATTTACGATATCAGATGTATTTTTTGATCATGAATTATCTTAGTCCATCGTTGCCATTGTCTTTTATTTGGTGTTAATAACACTTTTTTCTATTGTAGAATTTATCATCTATCGCCATTTATTGTTCTTTTTTTCTGCTCTATCATATGAGAATTATGGTGCTTTTTACCTTATGTTATCACTGTGTACATGGTCTTATACGAGTACACATACCTGGTCTATATATTTCATGCAATCTATTTATATGCTGTAATTAAGCTTGAAAGTCTGTTTGTTTACACTTTCCTGCCGGGTGGGTACACTGACTTGAGCACCGCGCGTCTCCGACAATGTGATTGAGATCTTACGGGGATTCTCCTGATGAGAACTATGCCCCAGACGCCTTTGACACGCAGCACAGTCAGCTGTGATGACGCAGCTCTGAACGCTGCCACCACTCTCCTGACATGCAAGCTGTTCCAGACGTAATGACTTCACTGATATGCAACATAGCGTGTCGCGATGATGTCACCTTGAGCCCTGGACGGGTGCGATTTTTAAGCTATATAAGAGAGGACAATGATCATGATTCCCTTTGAAGAAGTTCCAGCGGGCGAAACACGTTGTGCGATGCAACAAGCGAAGGAGAGTGTGCTGAGCAGCGGTACTGTGAGGGATTGACCAAGATGTTTTGGATTCCCCTGATCGGGTGACCTGCTGTGGAACGGCTGCCACGTGGTTCCATGAAGAGAAGAGATGGATACGAGTGCTCTTGATCTTTTGCTCTCATCACCACTGTGGACTTGGACTGAATCCACTTCAGAAGCAGCACCTATTGCAGGACAGTACTCATTTATTTTCCTTTGCATTTATTTATTTATTTAATTATTTTATTTATTTACTGCAGTACTGTCGCGGCCGAATTTATTCGAGCATTTGCCCGGTCTCGGACGCGACAGTAACCTGGCGTGCGCCGGGATGTCCCGGGCGTGCGCCGAAGCCTCGGAGGAGAGGCCCGCCGATCGGGGCTTCCCCCTTTCCTCTCCGGGTCCGCCGGGTCCCCCGGACCCCCTGCTGCCATCCCCCACATCGCGGGACACCAGGGCTCCCTCGGGGAGCCCTGGACGCGCGTGCAGGGGGCGCAGGCACCCGATGACGCGTGACCGCGCATCGGTGACGCGCGGCACGCCGAGGGGATGCCACTAGCAAGCCGGGAAATCTCCCGGCTTGCGGAACTGGCCGCACTCTAATAAAGTGTGCCGCCAGTGTATTTGCGCTCGATACTTTGTTCTCATATATTTCACATGCAGTGGCTATGGGAAAGTTGGGCTACACTTGAATATTAGGCTACGCTTATAGTGCCGGCGATGGTGACGGTCGCTGGAAAAATCAAATAGAGATGACTTCCAGCGATCGCGACCAAACCGGCGCTCTGTTGCGTCGCGCTTACTATAAGCGCACGCGACGGCTGCAATGCATTTGTTTTGCCTTGATGCTGCATCGCTGTCGCCGGCACTATAAGCGCAGCCTTACAGCTCTGTAAAGTTAGATGGTGACATACAAACGGACACATTACTACCATGAAGGAAATAAGTACTGACAGTAGATTGGACATTACTGGAAACAGTAAAGTATGTAATTTGTCCCCACGGTTTTAACCTCTGTTAGGTTTCATATAAAAACCTTTGGGTTTTTTATTCTTTAGTCTTATTGTTAATAAAGAAAAATAGATTTTAAACTTTACAATAAGGCTGAGCAAGTGGTAAAAGCATATATGAACACAAATAAGTCATTTTGCATTAACAATCCTAGCTTATTAGTGAACAAAATGTGGCATATTCAAGTTTTTGGTGTGTGAATGGAATTCTATTGGCATATGTCCATTTGGAGATAAAATGCTTATATGCAGGCGATGATCACTTTGAAATTAATGGTGTGGTAGCATACAACATGCTTGCTAATCATAAAGTGTCTTAACATTATAAAACAATTTATAATACTGTATATCTAATACATTTAAAAGCCAGTGGTTGTTGTATGCTGTAGGCTATCTGGTAGGCTATGTTTCTGGCACGTGATATCATAATGAACATACAGTAGCCTGGCGTCAGAAGAAGACAAAGAATGAGAGTAAGTCCATTAGCACTTGAGGAGAAAGCAAGAATGCTGGGGAAGAATGGAGAGGCGAAAGAATTGGTGACATAATAAGGTATTAAAGGAAAGTGCTGCAGTGAAAAAAGAAAAGGGGGGAGAGATAAGGGGAGTATGAGGAGGGGCGAGGAGGAGGGTGGAGAGAGAAGAGAAGAAAGAGAGAGGTGGAGAAAGATAATTGTTAGTTCTATTTGATCACAAAATTCTGGACCTAAATTGTTCATAACCAAAAATATATATAAAGAAAGGATCCCTTTGTTGTAAAGCACGTAGGTTCTTCTTTGCCATAGACATACAGTACTGTAGTAAAACATGTATAAATGGAAGGTGCTGAGCAAATGCCGTATCTCATTTCTTCATCTGTGTATTGCATAATCATAATCAATCTTGAGGTTATGGCTCCCATGTCGTACCTCACTGGGTGTAGAGCAGAGGGGATAGTAGCAACCACTGACCTCTTCTTCCTCCAACAGTACCTGTAGTGACTAATGCTGGAGATATTCAGACTTAACTACCTTCTTAGGGTGTCTTGCAGGGGATTCA
This sequence comes from Ascaphus truei, assembly GCF_040206685.1. Lineage (NCBI taxonomy): Eukaryota > Metazoa > Chordata > Amphibia > Anura > Ascaphidae > Ascaphus > Ascaphus truei. Next base: position 52,804,881 of record NC_134485.1, read on the forward strand.
GCGTGCAAGCCGCCAATGTATATTAACATAAATCTTGGTATATTGCGAAATGAAAGGCAAAACGGAATGTGCACTGCCAAAAAGTAATCAGGCTAGAAAAGCATTATATATAAAAATACTGTATTTAAGCCATGTAAAAGGAGGCTCGCACCAGGTGGGGTGCTTTATCAATAGTGATATGACATACCTTCGGTTAAGCATATAAATAATCCCTCTATACAGCCGTATGGTCCTGCTAGAACAATGGCGGCACTCACCAAATGGCACCAGTTTGGGGATGGCATCATACAGAATAGCATCATTACGTGGGACGCCATCCCCCCGGCAACCACAACACAGCCTACTGTACAGCCTACTATACACAAGACACAGGCATGGATAAACAAACGGCCAAGCAAATACTCTCACTCTGTATGTCACCTAAAGTCTAAGTTCCTCCTTTTACATGGCTTAAATAAATAAAGTATTTTTATATTTCTTATTGTCTCTGTACGTTCTTCCTATTTACCAATTAAATTATAAGCTCTTTGGCACAGGGATTCCTTTTCCTTTGGATACAACCCATAGATGGATTTGTAGAGTCTAATCCATGCATTCAGCAATTCAGTGGCAGATTCCTACGAATCCACCAACGGATTGCTGAATTTGCGGATTGGATTCTACAAAACTCTCCACAGGTTGTGGAATCTGCGGAGTGTATTGGTAACAATAATAAAAAATCCGCACAATGCGAATCGCCCTTTTTGAGATTGATCTGCTGAAATCCGTGGACCAAAGAAACCAGCCGATCCGCTGCAGATCCAAATTCGCCAAAATGATTTGCCCATCACATTGAATATGGACCTACTGTATAATGAAAGCTATGTGATGCATGCAAGTTGACAATATCGGACAACTTGTAAGGTGAGGGACACTTAACATACAATTAGTATGAAAAAGACTTTATGAACTACTATAAACTTAAATGTGTTTATGTGATCATGCATTTCACACTTTTGATAATTTAGGCATTGAACTATCTATTTATTGTACAGATGGACTGAAAATATGTTTAAAATGGTAGACCCAATTTAAAGGATGCTTGTAGCATAACCATATCATTGAACTATATTCAGTTTATTTCATATAAAGTAAACGGTTCAAATATATATTGTATTTCTCCTGCAGTAGAACATATTTATATTTAAATACAGTATATGGATTTGCTGATTGAAATGATCATCAGGATTTCATATTTTTATACCTCCCCCATTTTTTAGCAGTACGTAAATGTATTAAATCATGAATAAATCTGAATTTTATACAAGTCCTTCCTTCCAGTGTATTGTGAATTGAAGCCATGAATTGTCAAAAATTGTACGCTGTTTGAACTTCATTACGAATGGATAACTTTCTTTAGACGAAAATACATTCTGACAAGCTATGTTCACGGACTGTTATATCTTCCTACAAATGGGCAAATATGTTTTCTTTAACCCTTAACAAATTTATTTGCCCCTCTAGCAGCAAAAGGGTAAGGAAGGTAACCAGACAGCTTTGTCATGTTACTAGAAAGCTCATACAATATACAGTAAATCTCCTCATGCTCCTCCTTTTAATTTAAGGTCACGTGATCCTACTATATGTACAATAATAGCGCTTTGTCACTTCCAAGACATTTTTTCATGTTGTCTTATGTGCTGATATTGCTTACAAATACAAATGCGAACCAATAAGATCATTGAAATGTGTCAATGAATAATAGATTCATAATACAATGTAACCTTTCTAGTTGCAAGTTGATTCCTAGGAAAGGAAATTACAATGTATTCTTCAATGATTTATGTAAATCGTCTCTCTTTCAAAAAATCATTATACACTATCGAGTTTGCCTTATCTTTCCCAAATTATACTTTGTCAGTAACAACTGGGAATCTCATTCAAAATAATGTTCTTGTTTAACCCTGATAAAGCTGGTGCTCTTTTTAACTCGTGACCTGTACCGTAGATACAGTTTGTGACGTTCTGTTGATGGTAGACTAATTATCAGTAAGTTTTATTAAAATCTGTGCCTTTTTTAATATTGAAATAAATATTGCCTAGAAACTGCTTAGAAAAAAAAACAGCAATACCAACAACTCATTTGTTTCTTTTTGAACCTTTATTTTTTACAGCAGAGGTCATCCAGAGCTGGACTGCTTTATTTACAGCTCTGTGGGCCCACTTTTTTTTTAATCACAAATTCTTTATTACAATTTTTTTTGTGGGGTACAGAACAAAGAGTGACATGGGAAAAATCCTAATAACATTACAAAGGAAAAGTTTGAGCAGACATAAACATACATGGGCATACATAATGGGAGAGGGACCGAACCTAAGTTTGTTCCCCCTCTCCTCCCACAACACCCACTTACCGAAACTGGGGGGTTGGTGGAAGTCAAATTAAAATTGTATTTACCTAGACAATAATACCTGGGGGAAGACATCCGAGGGGGGGAGGGGCAGGGAGTTTCCACCGCAGTCCTTTCTTGCAGCCATCTAGTTGATTTCCTCTCCTAGTAAGGGAAGTTCCTATTTTCTATCCTCACTGGACCCTCCTTTGCAATTGCCTGAACATATCTCTTGATACCCGGGTTTAGGCTCTGGACTGTCATTGGTTGAGCCATGGGTCCAACATTTTTAAATATGTTTTTGTTGTGTGTCTTAGACATGCAGAAATAGCTTGGCCTTCATGTAGGAGTGGATTGACAAGGGCTGAAGATAAGATACAAATGTGTATATATATATATGGGACAGACAGACTGTTTCGACCTTAATGGGTCTCTTCAGTGTGGGGTTGGTTATACTGGCTATGCAAAAAAGAAGATTTTTTTACCCACCATAACTAAGTATGGTAAAACCTATCCCTTGCTTCTTTTTTGCAAAGCCAGTGTAACCAACCCCACACTGAAGAGATCCATTAAGGTCGAAACAGTCTGTCTGAGGGTGGGTTTACTGGCTATGCATCTTAACCCTGGCTGTGCTCAAAGCTGTGACCATGCAGCAAGCTTAAGCCTATAGGGGAACCATGTTGAATGGTTTTGAAGCAAAAGGTGGCACTGTGTGCTCATTTGCATGTCATTTCCCAGAATCCCTGGCTGCAGTGGAAGTGCTGGGTGATAAGGGTGAAAGGCAGGGTTGCAGACCTCTCTAAGACATGCAAATGAGCATACAGTAAAAATTCCATTTGCTATATGCTTTGCTGTGGAGGGTTTTTGTCACTTTTTTACCCACCATAACTTAACTAAGTATACACCCCCCCCTGTATCTTATCTTCAGCCCTTGTCAATCCACTGCTACATGAAGGCCTCCCCAGTGATCTTCTGGTACTTCAGTTACAAGCAGCTCTTCTCAAGGTAGCTCCAACCAATTTTCTGATTTCATCCTCCTATCTTACTTTTTGTTATCGTCTTGGTCTTTTTATTTTCCTAGAAATCCAGTTGAGTACCATCTTTGTCCAATAATGGTAATTTCTTATTGCAATTTGACCGGGCCCCTGCCATATTAATTTCTTCACCCGTGTGATGATGTCACAGGTTCAAAACCAAACTAAAGTCTATCTCTTTGGGTAATACTCAGCATACAGATGTATTGAGATTACTGTCTCTGGAGGCGTGACTGCAAAAGCGAAAGTCCATGGTGCTGGAGTCAATATCTGCCGTGGTCATGCTGGTGAGGGCTTCCATGTTTCCTGATCAGACACCCCACAGACTTAATCCACTTGCACCCGGACCACTGAAGTCACATGACCGGTACAGAAAATAGTAAGCCTGATTACATCTGTACATCTCTCCAGAGTTTTCATAACCTTTTAAATTATCTTTGCATTTAGGGTCCAAGTTTCACATTATTATATGAGAACAGACAGAATAAACTGGTAGAACATTTTCCTCTTGGGGAGCTAAGCCCCTTACCAACAGCAATCAGATAAAAAGTTCAAGGTGGGAGTCAGTTACCTTCGGCTGGGATAGGGTTCTGTAAGTCTTTGTGAATAGTTTATCTTCTCAGCTGTCCAGTACCTTCCTGGCCAGAGTGAAGTAGTTCCTCTGATCTCTCCAGCAGTCCAGGATGTTTCATGGACTAGAGATCTCCCGGCAGGCTTTTTAAAGGAGCTAACAAGTCAGTCAAATAGTTTAATTAGGACAGTATGCTTTGAATTAACCTGCTCAGTGCTGGGCTCAAGCTGTCTACGAAGGTTTTCATGCAAAACTACTTAGACAGGGAAGGCATCCTTTTACAGGTCCCTTTGAAAGATTGTCTTGTTTCTTCCAAATGTACTCAATCCCATTTTCACTCTTCTATTGATTTAATTGTTACTTGCTGACCATGGTTGACATCGTTTTTAGCTTCTTATAGTGGTATTCCATTTATTTTGATCTTTGCAGAGTTCACAAATTTGTTGAGCATCATTTTAGTCTTGCTGAGATTGATATGAAGGCCCATTTTCTACCTGCGTCGATGAGTTCTCTGCTTTGTTGCTGGAGGGCTTCTTGACTTGTGGCAAAAATACATATATGATCTGTAAATCATAGGTGGTTCAAGTATTCACCGTTGATTTTGATTCCTTGTTTCTCCCATTTCAGTACCACGAACAATTCTTCAAGTTTTTCTGTGAAAAGCTTTGGTGACATAGTGTCTCCCTGCCACCCTCCCGTGCTGATCCTTATATTCATGTAATCTAATGCTTGAAGCAGAATTCTCATAAATGGTTTTTTTTAATACCAACATATGCTTCATAATGCATTTACTGTAGAACTGCTGAGGTATAGACAGAATCAACTAAGTGAGAGATCGTATTTATTACTTCGGGAAATCATCTTGTACAACTTGGATGTGGTCCATTGTGTTGTATCCACTGTGAAATCCAGCTTGTTCTCTTGGATGGGCAAAGTCAAGTGTCTGTTGCAGCCGATTAGGAGTATCTTTATAGAAATCTTGTAAGTGATTGCAAATAGACTGATTGGTCTGTAGTTCTTGAGGTCTTTTTGTCTCTTTTCTTGTGGATAAAGATAACTATGCATTATTCCATGAGGGAAAAAAAGGGGGAAAGTTTGCGCCAATAAAAGAATTTTGCCTACTGTTCAATATGTGGTTTCAGTCCTTTCCACAAAGTGATTTCGCTGCCTGAGTCTTTCAGAGGTTATTCACCAACCTCTGTATGGATTTGAGTAGAAAAAAGGGTGAAATGTCCTCGGGCGCGTCACTCTGCTTGCGGCTCCACGGCGTGTATTATATGCAAGGCAAAGGAGAGAGAGAAGGGCCACAGTGAAAAAAAGACAGCTCAAAATTTTGCACACTTTTTCATCAGGGTAGAGAGAAGGGGGGGGGGGGGTTCTTCTCTCTACCCTGATGAAAAAGTGTGCAAAATTTTGAGCTGTCTTTTTTCACTGTGGCCCTTCTCTCTCTCCTTTGCCTTGCATATAATACACGCCGTGGAGCCGCAAGCAGAGTGACGCGCCCGAGGACATTTCATGCATTATTCCATGGTTAGGGAATTTACCTGTTCTTCAAGTAGCATGTCAAAGGTTTTGCAAGGATTTTCTGTACTTCCCATTCTTCATAGAATTTATTGCTTTTGACACTTATTCTGGAAGGACGCATACAGCATCATTGGTAGGTTCTTCTCGTTCATGCTCTCCTGAATTATGTCCTGTGTTATCTGTATTCTCATACAATTTTATTTATGTCCTCAACTATCTGTATGATAAGTGTTTTGTTGTTGTTCCCTCATCTTGTCTGAGTACAATGATTTGCTTCTTCCCAATTATAAGTCGCTGACTCATCTTATTTAAGCTTCTATTGTCTTCGATTGTCTTTTTCACCAAATCACAGTTTCTTACTGTACATCTTCAGTTATACATTTGTGGATTGTCTTGCACAGCACCACATAGTCAATTCTTGTTCTTGCATCTTGGTATTTCTTCATTTCTTCTTATCTCCTTAGTAATTGGTTTGTCTCAAATATTTTCTTGTACTGTTTTTTGTTAGCGATTCCCAGTTTTTTCTGCGCTTTCCGCTACAATCTTCTTAATTGTTTGTTAAAGTGTCTCTATGTAGTTAGAGTAAGTTGAAGCTGTCTTTCTGTTCTAGTTGAAATGATTTGCTGTTGTTGTTAAGGTTATTGATGCTCATAGTTTCTGCCTTCTTTTTAATCACTCTTCTCCTTTCCCTCTTTGCATTCAGGTGTAATTTTTCAGGTGTAATTTTCTATAGCACACGCATGCGCAGAAATTCAATGACATGCTCCAAAAGGAGGGAAACGTGTCAGAGGACAGTTTTTGTTTTGTTAGTGGTTTGGCTCAATGCCCAATAAATTAAATTGTTTTAAAATGTTTGCTTCCATCCACCTTAATTTTTGCAGGGCTCAGTTATATTTCTATTTTTGTACACGCATGCACAGAAATACAATGACACGATAGTACTTGCAATTTATGCATCTATTTCTTCTTTATTCAACAAAACACTCACAATTATTTAACAGATAAAACTGCAGAATATCCAGCCCGAATAAGATGTTTCTGCCTCTAGTCCTGTCTCCCCTACAATCTATCATAAACACTGCTGCCAGAATCACTTTACTCTCTCCTAAATCTGTCACAGTGTCTCTTCCGCTGAAATCTTGGTCCTGGCTTCCGATCAAATCCTGTATCACACACACTTCTCCTCACTTTTAAGGCTTTACACTCCTCTGCCCCTACTTAAATCTTAGCCCTAATTTCTCGCTATACACCATCCGATTCTCGCGTTCTGCTCAAGGATGTCTTCTCTCTACCCCTTTCGTATCTAAAGTCCTCTCCCATCTTAAACCTCTCACTCACTGCCCCACACATCTGGAAATTGTATTTGGGCAGGTACTTGGGTGGGAGCAGATAGGAGTGATTGTTTTCTAAACTCTATTCAATCTCTTTTTTCTTTGAACATACCCATTCCTCACGTGTACAGTGTCCAGTACCCACCCTTCATTCCAGAGTGCTGTACTCTAATAAAGCAATCATTAAGTTGTGTCAAATAGAATTGTTCCAGCCTTTAGTTTATTTTTTTCGTAGAATGGGTACTTCGGTGCGATATAATAATAGATGTCAGATACAGTTGACTTCTTATCTGTACTGTCTTGAAAGGCACAATGTATCATATAAGCATAACTGGAGGCAGGTTTAGAAAATGCAGCGCTACATGCCATGTACAAACAGACTGAGACTCATTTTGTTAATGCATAATGATTTGAAAAAAGTGTTTAACGCAAGACATTTCTACATTGTATCTTTATCAAGACAACTGTGTGGTACCTATTGTACAGTACTGTAGCATTCAAGGGAACAGATATTGAGGGGGCTATGCACAAAACAGTGATAACTGCTTTTAATTGCGACAATGCCTGCTGTGCGATTCACAAAGCAGTGATACCAGTGCAGTATCGCACTTAAAAGGCTTTTCATCACCAAAAAAAAGTCTGTGATAAAAAAGTCGTACAATCAGGCAATAAATGGCAACCCCGCAATTTTTTGCCAGTGTGCGCGATTCACAAAGCAGTGATAAGTGTATCATACTGAAAAAACTCAGCATGTCTTTTCACCAGCTAAAGGCTGGCGCAAAAGAGATGGAGATGCATAAAAGCATTGTTATTCTTTTTCCGTGCACAGAATTAATATAAGAGGCTGGCAGGGCTCCCAGGGTGTTGGCGTGAATATTTCTGTGTCTCCTTGGGTCCCCGGGTGTTGACGTGAATAAGTGTGTATCCCCTGGGGTCCATGGAGCTGATTCACATTAATTGAATCAAAGTAGAACCCGTTATTGAATCCAAATGAATAACAATTGAATGACAACCATCTTCATAACTTGATAGTCTAACCGCAAACATTGTGAGGGAGTTAATTTAAAGGGCAATACTCCCGTGATCAGAAAACAACCACCCTGACACTTATCTAACCTTCTGACACAACTCTCTAGAAACAACAAAGTACTTCTTGTGATTTAACACCTTCATGACTCAACATGTTACATACAAATGTCATGATTGTGTTATTTTTACCAACAATTTTTCATATTGGGTCGCATCATCGCTTTGACTGTGGATTAATGAATGGTGTTTATTTTCGGATTACATAAACTTCTATTATGTGTGTAACATATCTGAATCAAACTATAATAACTGCTTGGATTACTACAATACAAATGTTCTACATACAATACAACAGGGGTGTGCAAAGCAAGGGGCAACCCCCAAGATTTTCTGGGGGAGGGGGCGGTGGTTACAAAAGTACTGCTCTCTTCCCCAAGGCATTTAAATGTAATTCAGTCGGAAGCTCGAGGCTCTGTAAATCTCTCTTACCTGGTTTGATCAAGGAGAGCGAGGGAGTTACAATTCCCTATAGGGTGGGAATTGGTGCCCTGACATTTACCGTCCATAATGCTCCCTAGAAAGGTTAAGTGATGCAGAGGTAATCAGCCGCTATTGATTGAGCTCAGAGGCTATCTTTGAACTCTGATGAGTTAAGAGAAGTTTTAGAGCGATACACAGACAGGAGTCAAGCAGTGCCTGGCCTTGTTAAATTGCTGTGCTCATTACATTTTCTTGCTTCTGTGTCTTTTCAGACAACTGTGGGCATAGTAGGCGGGGTTTTCGCAGACAAAATTCTCCCGGGGTTTTGCCAGTTTCTATGTGCACTGACTAGACGCACTAGGAATTATATACATTTTCCCAGAGAGCAGACAGAGTGGCAGGCACTGAAGACTGCATTTTAGAATGTAGCAGAGCTACCCAATGTGATGGGTGCTATAGATTGCACACATGTTGCGCTGACCTCGCTACGTGAAAGAGAGACGTGTTTCCGTAAGAGGAAACATTACCACTCTCTTAATGTGCAGGTCGTATGTGACGCGCACATGAAAATTCTGAGTGTGTGTGATAGCCCTATTCCGAGGTGCTTTCCACGATTCCCATATCTTGTAGAACTCATTTGTCTTCCATGCATTTGAAGCGAGGGAATTTGAGGACGGGTAGCTATTGGGCCAGTCAATGTTATACAAACAGCACTTATATGTAAATTTCACGTAGAGGTTAATGTTTCATTATGTATTGCTAATATACAATGTAATCAAACATTTTTGTTTACATTTCAATTTTTTATGTTACATACAAAATATATAATCCATGTGAAGCAGCTTTCAATTGTCTTCAATTATTAATCACACACAACAGTCAATTAGTGGCCAATACACACAGTCATTGCTTCCACATTGCAGTAGTATTACTATAGCAATCAGAGGTGTCAATTTATGTTTATAATGTTCAACAGATGTCGTGATTACAGTATGTGGAAGCTAATTATTCAAGAATATTGGATTGTAATGCAATATGTGGGGTACATTCTTCACTTTCAGTTTCATATACTAGGACATGGCAATACGCAATGTTTGTAAGATATATTACATATTATAATAACATTAATGTGTTTTCGCTCTCTAAATTGGTGACTCAGGATATGGAAACTGGGCATGGCTTCTGACCCCACTGAGTAATACTCAAACCCCTGCAGAGGAATGATATAATGCGGCCCATGTATCCACCCGCTCGGTGATTGAGAGGACATTTGGACTGTTAAAAAGTCAGTTCAGATGTCTTGATAGATCTGGTGGGGCCCTACAATATTCGCCACAGAATGTTGGTGACATTGTGATTTGTTGTTGCATTCTGCACAACATTGCACTATGTCACAATCTTCAAGGCAACATGCTGTAGGATCTAGAGGAGGATCCTCCTGTGCCTCCTGCAGGGGTTAGGGAGCATACAGCCAGTGGGATGAAGACCTGCCGACATTTAATAGAAATCTATTGCACATGTAAGATTTTCATTTACATATAAGATAATCTATACTCATCTGGTGATTTGTGTCACATGCTAATCATAGGAGCCTGCTCTCGAAATTTGAGTGTACATTTTGTACTGATCTATCACAAGTTCATCTGACAATGGTATGTGAGTGTTTAACACATTGGTCCTTCTCTAAAGCATGTTTTAATGAATGAAAAGATTTTCATTTACATATAAGATAATCTATACTCATCTGGTGATTTGTGTCACATGCTAATCATAGGAGCCTGCTCTCGAAATTTGAGTGTACATTTTGTACTGATCTATCACAAGTTCATCTGACAATGGTATGTGAGTGTTTAACACATTGATCCTTCTCTAAAGCATGTTTTCCACCCCCCCTCAACCCCCCTACAATATGTGCATCGTACAATGCTGAATGTTGTTCATTAATCTAAGAGATACTGCTGAGGTGATGAATATGCAGATAATTAGTTATATATTATACTTAGCAACTACTGTACATACACATATATAATGTTTTTATTACCTTTACACTTCATTATAACTGTTACAACCCTTGGTGGGTTCTAGCATTTTGCTGAATGGACAAGACTCACTGTGGTTGCTTCCCCTCATACAGAGTTAAAAGGAAGGGTTCACAGTTTGGTGTTAGGACCTGCATTAATTTTGGTTTTCCTTGACGTGGTATGCAGGCTTATGAAGTTTTGGCCAAAGGGTTTAACTAAATAACCAAGTAAATATTATTATTATTGAAGTATTTAAACTTTATACTTATTACTTTATATGTTTTGTCAATTGGATGTAACATTGGGCCCTCCTGTCTTTTGTTTGTATACATTGGCCACGCACAGTAGCACTCTTGACATTATATATATATACCTCTACATGTATGTATGTATGTATGTATGTATGTATGTATGTATGTATGTATGTATATGTATGTATATGTATGTGTATATATATATATATATATATATATATATATATATATATATATATATATATATACACTAGCTGATATACCCGGCATGCGTGTGTATATAGTACAGTATATCTATATATATATACAGCAGAAAATAGCTGTGTTAGTCCAGTTGCGATAGTGCAGAATAAATGAGTTCTTCAGTATTAGGTGATACCTTTATTATTGGACTAACAATTTATGTCATAGGACAAGCTTTCGAGAGCTCTCCTCTCTTCTTCAGGTCAATCAATACATATATATATATATATATATATATATATATATATATATGTATAAAACAAACAAAAAGAAGGGGGCTGAGCTGCGCCTCTGCTAATGATTGCTGGTATACAGTGTGACTCACTAGGAGTAAAACACTGTATAATAGGTATATAATCTAATGAAATATGAATAAGATAAATTAAAAATAATAGAATAAATAATATTAATAAATCAAATGCAATAAAATAAAACCTATAGCTAAGCAATAAAAGCAAGATATAAACGATCATACAACAAATGAATATCTCCACAAATGGGAAAAAAAGGAGGGGGGGTATAAAAACCAGTACTCAGAATAGTCCAATAAGTCCAATAAATTCTGGTATAGAGGGTCTCCGGCTGCTCTCAAAGTGGACAACCACATCCACAGGGAATCTAGAAGAAAAGGGGGAAGAGAGAGCGCACACCCATAGCGTAAAATTGTAACATTTAATGAGGGAAAGGGAGAGGGGGGGATAAAAATTGCACTTACAAAGGTACAATATAAAAAAGCATTCTGTGATATATAATCACCACCATCCGGTTTAGAACTGCAGCCTCATATTCTGTGCAGTCCCAGGATGACGTCCCAGTCCAAGTCCAGGGTAGTTATTCTCCTTTGCCATATATACATATATATATATGTATGTATGTATTTTATATATATATATATATATATATATATATATATATATATATATATATATATGTATGTATGTATTATATATATATATATATATATATATATATATATATACATATATATATATATATATATATATATATATATATATATAAATATATATATATAAAATACATACATATATATATATATATATATATATATATATATATATATATATATATATATATATATATATATATATAATAAAATGTGTCCATACATCAGCAGCACACGTCAGTTATAGGATACATGTTTAAAATCTCAATGTTACATTCATTCAAGGGTTGAAAAAATATATATTTTACTATTTAGTTACATTTAATTAATCATGAGTACACTTAAATCATATAAGTTATGTTCTTACATGCCAATGACCCATACAGTTGAATAAATGAAGCCATGACACCTTCCACAAGGATATAATTTTCTGTATGAGGAAAGCAGACATTTCTTATGCCTTGGACACGCTGCTGGCGTGCTGGAGGCTGCTCATCACTTGCATGAGCCTGCTCTGCCTCAGTGGTCGGATGCTCTAAACTGGCCCTCTGTCCCTGTCCACAACTCCTGCTATCCTCCCCCACCTGCACTTACAGCACGGGATGTACCTGCACAGGACATACCTGCAGTGGCAGCACAGGACGTACCTGCAGTGGTAGCACGGGGAAACCTCCCCTGGCAGCACGGGACATACCTGCACAAGCAGCATGGGATGTATCTGCATGTACCACTGCTCTTCCACCCTCCACTACTCCTCCAGCACCGCCACTCCACCACTCCTCCACTCCTCCACTCCTCCACTCCTCCACTCCTCCTGCCACCAACACTCCACCACTCCCACGTCCACTCCCACACCTCTCCATTTCACACACTGACTCAGTCACTCAGTCACTCAGAAAAAACAAATAGAAAAAAAATGACACACTAAAAGTACTTTCACACTAACAAGACAAGAAAATATGCAAAAAAATAGAATAACAAAAGACAAATCACTTACTAATCACCATCACTCACAAATCACCAAATCTTTTCTCCTACCACCAAGTCCAGTCTATCTCACCCTCACTCCTAACATCACCGACACATGCTGAAGCAAATGGCCACTTTATATATGGTGTAGAATGAATAGTCTTGCTTGAACATGTGATTCCAAATTTGACATGTGCTTGGCTCATTTAATCTAGTATTTTGAAATTGTAAAGTATGAGATTTTTTTTGCAACGTCATGAGGAAGTTGACCAGCAATGATGATTGTTGAAATCCATGCATATATTTTGGGTATTTGTAACCACAGTAACAATGAACGTGAACAAGGGTTAGGGGTGGGGGGTGGGTATTGCTCAAAGGTAGTTGTTTAGATCTTCCGGTTTGGCAACACTTATTCCCTAAAGTACATAGCAATGATCTATAAAATAAAATCTAGAATAATGTAATTAACAACTCTATTATACGGAAGGGGTTCACTCCTTCCATGGAATCTCTCATAGATACCCCCAGGAAACTAAGGGGACATACATGAACCTCAGGGGACACTATTTTAAGACCTTAGTTACCTTAGCGTGTAGCTGCTAAAAATAGGAAACATTTTCGATATAAATTTTGATAAAAGTGTGCGGGCATAGGAGGGATCCTGAGCTGAACCGCATTGGATCAGCCTCGGGGACACCCTACTTCCCATGATACAGGCCCTGTTATGGGGTGCCACTATTCCCTGTGATGTAAAAACTTCTGCATCACGTGACCGGGGTATTATAATTCTGCACTGGAGTACCGGCACCCCATAATAGGGCTTGAATTTTTTTAAGCAAGGGGTCCCCGAGGCTGAAATAAATGTGCTTCAGCTCAGGTTACTCTCTGCTCAAGCACACTATTAGAAACAGTAAAATTTAAGCTGCTCCATTACCGTAGCGGATAGCTGCTACGGTTCATAAATAATTGTTATTGTGATTTTGATAATAGTCTACATGAGCAAGGGGTCTAATAAGCTGAACCGCATTGCTTTCATCCTCGGTAACCCCATAATTCCTGAAATACATGCCCCGTTATGGGGTGTCAGTATCTCAGAGCAGAATTATAATACCCTGGTCACGTGACGCGGAAGTTTTGACATCACAGGGAATACAGGCTTCCCATAACAGGGACTGTGTCATGGGAAAAAGGGGGTCCCTGAGGCTGAAACCTATGCGGTTCAGCTCTGGATACCCCTGCACATTTACACTATTATTAATGCACACTCACCTGTAAGAGCCGTGCATGGAGACACAGCATCTCCATGCTGCTCTTACAGGCTGCATTTTTTTCTATCAGCTATCGCACTATAGAATTGATTGCATGATAGCACAGATACAAAAAGTAGGTGGCACAATAGGGCATGTTTTTGATCGCATGTACCAAAATGAGCTTCACTTCTTAGTGAATCCCACATTTGGCTTCATTTTGTTTCGTGTGATTTAAAATGTCATAGTCGCACGCAAAAGCTCACTGCTTAGTGCATAGGCCCCTGTGTATCATAGGTAAATATACTCAGTGCACCACCTGCCATCCATGTAATTAACTAAGATAACATAAATAACCACACAAATAATTATTCTGGCTGACCATAGCATAGCTGCAGACTAGGTGCGGAATGGTCACGGACGAGTGTGGACAAAAAAGTGGTCATGCAGGTGTCACACAGTAAATCTTATTTCATCTGTATGTGAAGAAAGTGGTAAAGACAGCAAACATAGCATCATTTAATGAATAAGTGAAAATGTTAGAGATGCACAGTGCACTCACAAAGTCATGACTTAATGCCGAATCAGTACAACGGAGATCCTCTCTCACCACCCTGGTGTCTGTTGTGTATGGTGCAGAGTCCTTCTGCAACACGTGATGTTCCATCTCTTCTCGCGTTGTTTGGGCTCACTATCTGGTGTAGTACCTCAGCCTACGTGCTTCGCGTAAGCTTTGTCAGGGGTGATGTAGTGTAGCTGCCATCCACTGTCCCTTGTATACCCTCATCTTTCATTAGTAGTTAAAGTGCATTTAAAAATACATAAGGGAAGGGTCTGATTTTGTTTATGTGGTTCGGCAGAGGATGGGCACTTAAAAATCACACTATAGAAAAACTCATGTTTTAAAAGTAATTATCATAGGCATGGTGTTGAATCACATTTATACATAAATCTTATACTATATTAGTGAAAGCCCTGTATGCCTGTCTGCATGGCCTGTGTCCCTAGGGGAAATCTCATTGGTCCTTTGGCCCGCCCGCCCCGCACACCTCTCATTGGCCTGAGGCGGAGTGACGGGCCAAAGGACAAGGACACACACACACACACACACACACACACACACACACACACCCCTCTCTCTCTTCCCCCTCGGCCACACATACACTCTCTCTGTCCTCTCTCCCCCCCCCCATCACACTCACCTCCCTCTCCGGAGCTCCACTCACCTCCCTCCCTGGAGCTCCACTTACCTTCCTCCCGCTCCACTCACCTCTCTCCCGCTCCACTCCCTCCCCACTCACCTCCCTCCCCGGAGCTCCACTCACCTCCCTCCTCGGAGCTCCACTTACCTCCCTCCCACTCCACTCACCTCCCTCCCGCTCACCTCCCTCCCGCTCCACTCCCTCCCGCTCCACTCACCTCCCTCCTGCTCCACTCACCTCCCTCCTGCTCCACTCCCTCCCGCTCCACTCACCTCCCTCCTGCTCCACTCACCTACCTCCCGCTCCACTCACCTCCCCTCCCTCCCTCTCCACTCCCTCCTGCTCCACTCACCTCCCTCCCGCTCCACTCCCTCCCGCTCACCTCCCTCCTGCTCACCTCCCTCCCACTCCACTCACCTCCCTCCTGCTCCACTCACCTCCCTCCCACTCCACTCACCTCCCTCCCTGGCAGGGGGACACGCAGCCACCTAAGATGGCGGTGCCCGGAAGGACCCCCTTCCTCCCTTGCGGACTAACTAAGTTGGCGGCGCCCGGAAGGAGAGGTGACGTGTGTGTGTCACTGTGTGTGTGTGTCACTGTGTGTGTGTGTCACTGTGTGTGTGTGTCTCACTATGTGTGTGGGACACTGTGTGTGTGTGTCACATTGGGGGGGGGCAGGAGCGGAGAGAGAGGGGGGAGCGGAGAAATATACAGGGGGAGTGGAGAGGAGAGACCCGGACATTTTAAGCAACCCACCCCCCTCCTGTCCACTGTCCCCCCCTCCTGTCCACTGTCCACCCCCACTCCTGTCCACTGCCCCCCCCTCCTGTCCACTGCCCCCCCCCTCCTGTCCACTGTCCCTCCCCTCCTGTCCACTGTCTCCCCCCTCTGTCCACCCCCCTCTGTCCACTGCCCCCCCCCTCTGTCTACTGCCCCCCTCCTGTCCACTGCCCCCCTCCTGTCCACTGACCCCCCCTGTCCACTAACCCCCCCCTCCTGTCCACTGTCCCCCCCCCTGTCCACTGTCCCCCCCCTCTGTCCACTGTCCCCCCCTCTGTCCACTGCCCCCCCGCTGTCCACTAACCCCCCCTCCTGTTGACTGTCCCCCCCCCTCACGTCTGCTCTCCCCCTACCCTCCCATCCGCTGTCCCCCCCCACCCTCCCATCTGCTGTCCCCCCTCCCACCCTCCCATCCGCTGCCCCCCCGCACCCTCCCATCCGCTTTCCCTCCCCCACCCTCCCGTCCGCTGTCCCACCCCACCCTCCCGTCCGCTGTCCCCCCCACCCTCCCATCTGCTGTCCCCCCCACCCTCCCATCTGCTGTCCCCCCCACCCTCCCGTCTGCTGTCCCCCCCCACCCTCCCATCCGCTGTCCCCCCCAACCTCCCGTCCGCTGTCCCCCCTCCCCCTCCTCCCCCTCCTCCCCCTCCCTCCTCCCCTCCTCCTTTTCCCCCTCCCCCTCCTCCCCCTTTCCCCTCCTCCTAGCGGGAAATTTAACTCACGGGCAACGCCGGGTCTCTCAGCTAGTAGTGTATACAAATTGAACAAGGACATACAATAAAAGGCAACTAATTTCAAGGGAATTGAGCCATTAATATAGATCATCAGCTCATATAAAGTAAAAAGATAGTGATATAGGGAACCATCAATATACAGTAGAGGCAATGTTTATTCTAACATTTGCCGTAAGCTAGCCGGGTTACATTCTGGGTATGTGCTGGGTATGTGCTTGGTATGTTCTGGGCAAGTTTGAGGCACGTTTAAGGCATTTCTGCATTGACTAACGACCCATAGGATTAACACAGCAGGGATCCCTGGCAGTCCAATTCAGTTTGAATGGGACTGCCAGGGACCCCCGCTGTTAATCTGATAGGCCATTAATCAATGCAGAAATGCTGGGGCTAGTTTAAGGAAAGTTTAAGGCATGTATTCAGAATGTACCTGGGTGTTTCCTGGGTTTTTTGGGGAATTGCCACTGGTTTTTGTTCGAATAAGAGTTGCCTCTACTGTATGGCATAATTTTGGGGAACAAATGGACACATTGTTTTAATCATTAAAACTATTTCTGATGTGCTCTGCCATCCTTGTCTGGAATTTAAGTTTCTTTTGACCTATATAGTGCTTTTTACACGGGCACATTTTTCTCTATCTTATGAGGAACAGGCAAGCTCTTTAAAAGGGAAATATAAAAAGAGAAACATTCTATTGATGCAGTAATTGAGGAAGCTTATGAAAGATCTAAAAGACAGGACAGAAAATATTTGATGCAATATAAAGAGAGGAATTCTGAGAGTAAACAACCTGATGGAATGAGAGTTACATTCATCACTTAATATAGTAGTCAAATCAATGAGGTGAGGAAAATTATGAATAAACATTGGGAGAGCTTATGTAAAGATCAGCTGCTCAAATTACCACCCAAACTGAACATTATCTTCACTAATGCCCGGAACCTCAAAAACCAGATTGCCCCCAGCCAAATCTCTCAAATTTATAAGGAAAATGGATGGTTGTGTAACAGATCAAAGAGATTTTTTTTAATGTCTCAAATGTAGGGGGATGTACATATAACACAAAAATACCTAAACATATAAAAGAATTAATGTGAAACACGAATTGGAAAAAATGACATTAAGGAGTACATTTCATGCGATACTGAATATGTAGTGTATTTACTAATTTGTCTCTGTAATAAGTACTATATAGGTCGAACAAAATAAAAATTCAAGAGAAGTATGGCAGAGCACATTAGAAATATCTTTAACATAATGTCATAATCAAAAACCCTTCTGGGATTAGTTTTTTTTGGTATAGATAAGATGAAATCAAACACTTTAGGGGGTGATAAAATTCAGGCCATTTAAAAATTACGGGCGAGACATCATGGATTTTTCACTTTAAAAGTCTGGCCCCTCTGGGGTTAATATTGATTTAGTTTCTTTCTTATATACAGTAGTATTATTAATTCCCTTTTCCAGCCATTATATGGCCTTTCAATTATACATATTTTTATTTATTACATACATTTGTCTATTAACATTTTCCTATATGAGTGTTCCCTCCCGGCTTCTGTCCATTTTCTTGCAAAAAATATGCCATATACCCTATTACCTCAATTCTAAGACGCCTCTTTTTTTCGATTTTCACATGTCTTAAATCGAGGTGCGTCTTAGAATCGATGTATTAAAAAAACTTAACATGGTTCAGGAGAGGTCCCATGTCAGCGGAGGACGAAGTGTGCGGCGGCGGCAGGAGAGGTCCTACGTCTGCAGATGGTTGAAGATGGACAATGGGCAGGAGTGCGGTGGCGGCGGCAGGACAGATCCCAAGCCTGCAGGTGAATGAAGATAAGACGACAGCGGGCGTGCGGTGGCAGAGGCGGCTAATAGATCATTATAGCAGGAGCAGAGCGGCATAGGGGAACGGCTTGGGAGGTGCACACTGTAACACCGCAAGTTAACCAGTGTCTGACTTCGGGTTACAGTGTGAACCTCCCAAACCGTTCCCCTATGCCGCTCTGCTCCTGCTCGGCTCTCCTGCTATTATGATCTCCTGCCGCCGCACCCCACCACACGCCCGCTGTCTTCTTATCTTCATTCACCTGCAGACATTGGATCTGTCCTGCTGCCGCACACCCACCCACTTTCCATCTTCAACCATCTGCAGATGTGGGACCACTCCTGCTGCCGCCCGCTTCGTCCTCCGCTGACATGGGACCTCTCCTGAAACATGGTAAGTGAAAAAGTAATTTTCCTCGATTGTGAGGGCCAAATCGATGGTGCGTCTTACAATCGAAGGCGTCTTACAATCGAGGAAATACGGTATTGATGGTTCACGATCTCACATCTGCTCACTTTATATGAGCTATGTCAATGGCTCAATTCCCTTGGATAATTTGCCTTTTAATTTTTGTCCTTATTCAAAGGTATAATCTATATTTATATACATTTGATTAAACAATATGCCTATGATGATTGTCATGCATTGACTCTGGGCGTTGCATATTTGTTTCTGATAAAATTAATTTTGTTATTCATGCCCTATAACAGCTTTTGTACTATGTTACATTTATTTATTTATATGTTTCCCTTACTGTATAAGCAATGTGTTGAGTAAAAGAGGTCTTCTTTTATAATATGTTTGTAGGAGATGTACACAGAGGGTTTTTGACCAATATGTAATGCCCATGCCTTGCCTTCAAATACATTCTGGGCAAGCTACCCGCCTATCTGAACAAGCTCCTCACCCCTATCACCTGCAGCGCTTGTCATCTGAGATCTGACTCCAAAGACTGTTCATGGTCCCAAGATTCAACAAAGTATCCGTCCGCTCCTCCTTCTCTTACCATGCGCCCCATAACTGGAACAGTCTATCGGAGACTCTCACTTCCGCCACCAGTCTAAGTTCTTTCAAAACTAAAGCTGTCTCATATTTTAATCTGTAATATATATTATCTCTAACTGTTCATGCAATGTCTTGTATATAATGTACTGTATAACCCTTTTCACTCATTGTAACTATGAATTTGTAACCATGTATTTCTCATTATAACTCTGTGCAAAGGACATACTTGAAAACGAGATGTAACTCTCTATGTATTACTTCCTGGTAAAACATGTTATAAATAAATAAAATATAAATATTGAGAATGATAATATGCAGAGTTAACGTATTGCTATGTTTGGGAAACACTACAATACTTTAACTCTGTATACTATAATTCTCTGTAGGGACTCCATACGTCCCTATTCCCAAGCAGAAGTTCCAGAAAAAAAAGTTATATATAGTTAATAACAGTTGTAGTACTTTCAATATTAACTTTTTTTAAACACACCAGCCATGTGATTCAGTAACCTCGTTACTACATGCCATACAATAATGAGAGCTACTATACAGGGCCAGCCTTATGCTTTGCGGGGCCCAACGCGGCACGCTGGCAGTGGGGCTCCCTCTGTAAAAAAAAAAAGAAGGGAAACTTACATATGGTAGATGAGTAGCCCTCCTCCGGCAGAGTCACGGTGTCATGACATCTCATGTCATGCAACGTCACACGTTACATAGCAACACAATGCGGCAGTAGGCGGACCACTGAGGTGAAGATAAAAATGCACACTCACACACACACTTACCTCTCTTTTGGTCTTTGGAGCTCCACGCTCCCTCCTCTTCTTCTTCCTTCTGTCGGCGCCGGGATCTAACTTCCAACCGGAGAAGGGAGCTGGAGGGGGGCCTGTGCTTCCTCCTCCAGCTTTCCCCTCCAGTTGGATGAAAGGCGTCTTACTCGCCTTGCACTAATGCCGGCCCTGCACAGGTAGAAACGAAGCAGACTGACACTGCCTGCAGCTGCACTCACAGACATACAGTACAGCCTTGGGAGACTCAGACAGTATCTTGAGTCTACCCAATATTTTGTGATCTTAAAGGGCCTACCTGATATTGGGTGCCCACCAGGGGTTTCGACGGCAAGTAGTAGGCCAGTATGAGCCTACAATATGTACATCTATAACTTAAAGAACACTGATATTGATCCATGTAGAGTCATCATTATAATCAGTGAGCTACTTTGTTCAGGGCCAATTAATCTACTATAATTTTGCAGTATTTTAGATATCTAAAATTCTTAGGTTTCGCAAACACTAAAAACACAAAAGAAAACTTAATATAGAATTTCCTAAAATTTGCAGATGACTAGGAAACATAATTTTTTTGTAAGTTGAGATACTTTTTAAGAAACCAACATTAAATGTCTTCAGTTACACAGAAAGATTTAAATACACATATTATACAAAAGAGGTACAGATGAATACTGTACACTACTGTGTAATCTGTTCTATCTTATGTCCAAGCTTCAGAGTATTAGATTGTGTTGATATGGGAAAATTGTAAGCAAAAATCTGATTTTCCAACATCATATAAAATTGTTACATCCAAAAAATCTCTCTCTTGTACTTCAGCATGTCATCCTGCATGACTTAAGAGAGAGAAAACATTACTAAAAATACATTCTTATCTCACTAACTCATTAAAGGGTAGACTTGATGAAAATGTGCCCTGACTGTTTTCTGGATAAGAAAGCTAGTTTTGATACTGCATACAAACAGAAAAAAGATAGTATTTTACAGTGCATGATCTTTGTTTCAAAGAACTGGAGCTCATTGCTCTGTGGTCACCGTGCAAAACAACTCTGGACTGTATAATGTACTGCAATATCTCATACAGTTATTGGGATCATTGCCTGGAAAGATTTTGTAAGACCAATACGACTGCAGTTATATCCAGTATTTCAGCATGCCAAACTGATTTGATTGTATCCCTGTGCTGTGGTATAGACATTATACTCAATTGAAGAATATTCAGACACTGTTATCTCTGATTACTGTGACTGATGGCTATCAGCTATCTTCAAATCTGAAGGTTCCAGGCAGGCGTTATCTTCTCTGCACAAGCCTCGGTATTTACTGGTTGTCATTTATATAAGGGAAATCGTGGATTGGAAAGGATAGATTATTAGCATTTTCTGCATGAATGACTTGCACATGTCCCTTATTTGAGCACCATAATCTACCCAGGACTATATCTTTTTTTAAATAAAATAGAATTCCTTTTAGTTCATTAATGGACCAGGCCTTTCACTTGAATGTGTGCTGGCAGGTGTCATATGGATTTGCACTGCTTCCTTACTATGGGCCAAGTTGTATCCGGTTCAACATAGCGTGTTGCAAAGAACAGAGGTTTTGTGGTTCCATATTTATAGTAAGCCTGTCAATTATGCAAGGTTTTGGGATAAGGATCTACATTTCGGTGGCCTTTTCTAAATAAAAAAAGTTTGGGGGCATAGTTAATTATGTGAAACAACTGTGATCCATGGGTTTAAATCTATGTAACAACCCTTCCCTACCCCTGCGGGGAAACAGCAGATAATGGTGTTACGGTGCTAACCTGTTAGGCTTACAGAAGGCCTAAGCCTCAGCTCCTGGGGAGCCTGGGGTGGCTGGTGCAGCACCTCCACCCTTGAGGATCCCAGCATAGGCGGGATAGCCCCTCACGGGAACCTGAATACCTATAGGGTATATCCCAAAAAATCACAACCAGAACAAGGCATACACAGGCGACCAGATTTATTTGAGTGCGGCTAGCTCCGCAAGCCGGGGGATGCCCCGGCATGCTAGCCGCACTCCCTCGGCGCGGTCACGCGTCATCGGGTGCCTGCGCCCCCTGCACACGCGTCCAGGGCTCCCCGAGGGAGCCCTGGTGTCCCGCGATGTGGGGGACGGCGGCAGGGGGTTCCGGGGGACCCGGCGGACCCGGCAGCGGGAGGGAGAAAGCCCCGATCGGAGGGCGCTCCTGAGCGGCTTCCGCGTGCGCCAGGCACATCCCGGCGCGCGCCTGGTTACTGCTGCGGCCGAGACCGGGCAAATGCTCGAATAAACTCGGCCGCAGCAGTATGCAACGCTCTTTACTGTGGTCCCACAGTATTACCCACAATAACAGCACAGACACAATAATAGACCAGCAGGTAAAAATAATAAAAGTAATTGTCCCCCCACAATACTGATGGTGCCCTTGGACAACCTCCTCCAAATGTACATATGAGGTCAGTGCTACACTCCCCTTGGCAAATGTTGGTGCACTTATACCTTCCTGGTTAAAAGCCTATAACCAGGGGACACTTCCAGCAGAAAAGCGACAGTGGGTTGACACGCTGCAGGGTCTCTCTGAGCTACTCTTGCCTCACGTCCGGCATGCCACGTGGTGATCTTTCCGCTGGGGAAACTCATTTCCAGCTCAGGTTCTTCTACGCTGATGCATCTCATCTATCAGAGAAATCCCTATACTGTGGCGGGCCCTACAAGACTCCGCTAGGATGAAGGAACTACCTGGAGCCTAGGGGAATAGGTCTGGCCTAGTCCAGGAGCTTTACTAGCTCCCTGGACACTACCTCTCCCTTCACAGGCTCCATCACAACTGAGCACGATGCCTCCAGTCTGCGGAAGAAATCCTGAACAGCCAGTACCTCCTCTTCCGGCGGCACCAACCACAAGATGGCCGCTTCCTTACACATAGGTATAATGGACTATGTGGCTGCGCCAACCACAACATGCCCAACGCAAGCCACCCAAACCCTCCCGAGCGGCAGAACCACTACCAGGGAGGAGGCAAGGGGGAGTACCCTCCTACATCTATTTAAAGAAAAGTAGTTATGGATATATAGCCATGGCTGGTCCAGACTATCTTTCTGCCTTCCTGTCACATAAGTTCTGCTAGCTACAGACAGTGACAGGCTACCTGTAGACTTTAACCCCCTAACACAGCCTCCCTGATTGGCAGGAGAGGTGGTGACACAGGATCTGTGTTGCAGCCAATCATGGTGCAGACCCTGTGCCCTCTCCTTTATGCATTAGGGGGGATGCATTCCAAATTATAGAGTCGGTCTGAGTTGGAGTTCCTTCCCAGCCAGGGAAGGGTGAGGTGCTTAACCACTTCTGGGGTTGAGGAGCCCAAGATCTGTGCATAGCACAAGGCCTCAACATTATTTGCTGGCTGAACCATCCAGGGGTCTGGAACTCATTCTCCACAAGGATGCAAACACTGTAATACCACCTGCAGTGGCTGCATTAAATTAAGATCCCTTTGATATACTTCTGACTAAGGGGCCTATGCAGAGAGCAGCGGTGGAATTAATTGGAGATAGTAATAAATAGTACCTTTTTTGGCGTGATTTAATCTCCATATGCAGAAAGGTCATAAAACTGCATTTAAAATCATGTCTGCATATGGAGAGTTTCAACCGGCGATATGCGCGCTGTTGAAACGTGTTGTAAAAAAATCGCGTTTTTTTTTTTCCCCCCCAACAGGCCGCCGAGCTCCAGCTTCTTGCCAACTTTTGTTGGCGGAGGTAAATGTTGAAAATCGCGCCATTTTGTTGCCGCGAACAGCCGCTAGATGGCGATCGCGCCTTTCTGAATACGGACGTTTTTAACACTGGAGAGATTTAGGTTCTCGCTAGCTGCGTGGCGAGATTTTCAAATAAATTTAAAAAAAAATGGCGCTTGTTTCAAAACTCGCCATTACCTGCCTTTCTAAAGGCAGATTTTGCCAAAAAATGGCGCTTTTCCCGATAACGCTGCTCTCTGCATGAGGCCCACAGTCACAGTCTATTGCGCAGAAGTATAGGAGAAAAGACTGTCATGGTAGGGACTGCCTGCAGCTCTGCTGTAGCCTACAGTGACTGGAGGTGCTGTCAACAAATGAAAAGAACCTGATGATCACCTAAAGCCTGTCCTGTTCCCCACAACATCGCGGAAGCTCCTCTCTCCTGAACCCTTACTGGTAACCAGCACCACACATGGATCCTGTGGGGGGGGGGGGGGGTGATTGTAGCAGTAACAGATAGAAATAGGCAAGTTTATTTTTTACATACAGTATGTACTGTTGTTAAAATTGGATATGCACCTTTGGGACATTTGTCTCAGCATACTGTGTAATCTGCAGATGTATAGGATTAAAAACTGTTTTGAATAGATTAGCAAAGAGAGCAAATAAATATTAATACATGTAAAAATTGGAATGAAATAACTTCAATGCATTACTTGTTTTTTTCCCCCCTTATAGCAGGAGGTGAAATAGATCACAAGAATGGAGCAGTGTGCAAATTAATACAAAGGAAAGAGTTCCATTTAATAGAGGTAAATTATGTTTCTAGAACTTATATATTCACATATTTCAGTGCAGTGTCCACCCTGTTATGAAATATGTCCACTATTGTAGGGTGAACAAATGTACTGTAAAAATATTGTATTTTATGAAATAGTTATGTTGACCTACAAGTATCAGGGAATTTGAAGTAATTGTACCATTATCATTTTCCTATTTTTTTTTACATATATTTTTAGGGTTACACTTTTATGGTCTTCTATCTATGAGCAGTGACATTTGTTATGTAATGACGATGCACAATTACCTGGAGTTGTGGGAGTTAAACATGTTAAATGCATGACTTGTCATTTTATGATCGTTGATGCAATCAGCACAGAATTTTACTCCTAATTATTATGCATGGATGCCATAAATTTCTTGCATGCTTGCTAGTGCTCTCAGGGGGTAATTTAAGTTTAAATTAGTATTATATTTTTAGTAAGCACATACCAAAATGCAACAAAACAGAA
Source organism: Ascaphus truei (assembly GCF_040206685.1). NCBI lineage: Eukaryota > Metazoa > Chordata > Amphibia > Anura > Ascaphidae > Ascaphus > Ascaphus truei. The sequence continues at coordinate 52,830,225 of NC_134485.1, forward strand.
AAGGAAAATTGTATTCCACGTCTCTTTAATTCTTACTCTTGCATACTGACAGAGACACACTGTATAAACTATATTCTGTATTTACGGATTTACATTTTCAGGGACAGTGCTGAATATTCTTTGTGATAAATGTAACAGTGTTTCCCCCACCCTCTAGGAGATTCCCCTGTTTCCCCTAATCAAGGCTTTCTGAATACCGTGATAGCAACGCTCCAAAAACGGCGATTTAAATGGTCCGGTGATTTTTTTAAATGAATGTTTAATGCATAGGCCCCTTAAACTTCTATATTTATCCACACATAACTTCTAACAATAACCACTAGGGGAATAAAGATGTACTATAGCTATTTATACCAACTCCTTCCACATAATTACATCACTAAGCTATTAGGAGGGGCAGTATCTGATAACTCCACAACTTACCCCCTTCTATTACTTAGACCCATTACCCCATAGTAGCCGTGTAAGAGACATGCAAAGCTATAACCAGGGAGACCTATGTGAGGGAATATAACATTGGATTTTATTTAGCCCGTGGCTTTAGACATTACAGCTTTTTATTAGCCCTGCAAAATAAACAAAACATGACTATCCATTGATAATGGCTAACTCACACTTCCCAGTCCCCATATGCAGGGCTGGAAGGCTAGGCCACTTACCAACCTCTGACCCCAAAGTCCAAAGAGATACCAGTAAGTAAGGGGCTCTTTATATCTGTCCAGGGATGGGTTGGTATCTGTGGGGTGCACCCTCTGGTGGGTTCCAGGGCCTGCTGTGCCAGCGCAGGTATATGGTGCAGGCTACCTGTTGGCTCAGAGAATGCTGAGTGGTCCGCCAATGGTTGTGGGGACTTCTGGGCAGGCTTCTGGGATACATACCGACATTTATCTCTGGTGACAGAGCACATCCATCTGCTGCAGGCTCCAGGTGTATGGTTGCAATCTCCTACTCCACTCCCAACAGAATGATTGAACATTAGGTAGGAGTTATAGTTGACTGGAACTGGTTTATTCCTCTGCATATACAGTATCACACAGGCTTCTGCCCAATACAGCTCAATGAAGGTCTCCAATCTTGGGCTGGTCCCTGAACCTCCACTCCTGGCCAAGGGCACCCGAAGCAGTTCTTACTCTTCCCTGCCCCTCTAGCAGAGACATGGGAATGGTAATCACTCACTCTCCCCCAAGGGGAAGAGGAACAGGGGATGCCAATGTGCAAGCAATCCTGTGTGTTACCTGTCTCTCTCAATGCAGCCTCTTAAGTACAGTTGGAGGAAGGTCTGAACCCAAGATTGAGCAGAACACAGGCCTTATCCCACCTCCTCCCCTGCCACTGGTCTGTCACTGCCTGTACTGTTACCAGGGCTTACATGACAGGCCAAAACCCAGCATGGCTACACTTAATAAGATTGACCATAACATCAAATGAGTAAATGCCATTGTTCCAGGACATAACAGTGGGTATTTTTTCCAATAGTGTTTAAAATATTTGCATATTTTCTATGCTAAATATCAGGACATTTATCACATTTCATTTATGTTCAAGTTGCACAGGATTGTTTTACTTTTACCTTTGCAAAAGTGTATGTAAAAAAATTAAATATATTATTGTACCCACAAAACTACAACATTTTAGGCTATATTCCAAGTAAGTGGATTTACATAGATTCTTGGCACTGTATTTGATTTATAGACTAAGGGCAGTATATGTAGGTTTGAAATTACTGCGCATGTTCAGTAGTGCTATTCTGACAAGCAGCATTAATTACACAGCTGTTCTAGGTTGGATCATTATGGTTTGGGCACCTTGTGTGTGTGTGTGTGTGTTCCTCCCTTATATATTCTGTCCCTGCTCTATTAACAATACAGAGCTTGAGAAAGACCCTGTGGTCTGAAACGTATGTTGCTCTGGAACTTGCGTGATCGCCTGATGATGATTTATTGAGAATACATTACCATTTTTCTACTGAGAGTGCTGCGGACTTCCTGTACATTGTACCAGAGACCTCTCCCCAAGGTAAGGGGGTGGTATGTGTGTTATGGTGGGTGGGTTATTTTGGTATGGGGGAGATTAAGAGGGCGAGAGGTTGTGGTGAGAGGAAAGAGAAGTGGGGGCGAGTGAAGGAAAGAGGTTGGGGTGTGGGAGGGAGACAGGTAGGGGCATGAGAAGTCTGGGGCAAGAAAGGGAGAGAGACATGGGGGCAAGAGGGAAAGAGAGAGAGGTGGGCGAAGGAGGGTTAGAGAATGTGGGAACGTGAGAGGTGTGGGGCGGGAGGTGGGGGCAAGAAATGGGGGGTCTCTCAAAGGCCGCTGACACTGGGGAGGGGGGTAGTAGAAACTCTAGTCCCGGGCCCAGTGAAAGCTGTCTGTGACCCTGTGAGCACGTGACTTGAATATGTGACAAGGGATAATACACACAGCTATCTAGCTGAACCACTGTTCCTGTTCACCACTGCTGTGGGCACCGTAGTGGACACCGTAGGGTTAACTCTATCCTCAGCTGAGTAGGACAAGAAATTGAATTCTTGCAGGTAGGCCATAAAAGGCCCCTCCCACTAACTGCAGATAGTCTTTTTCCTTTCCTACAGCTAGGAGTAGAGTTTGTTAGTTTTTTAATAGGACTCACCAGACTGTAGCTATTGCAGTCATGCCAGGGAGTCTCACCCTCTCTTCCCCTGAAGCTCCGTTCAATGTACCATGGGTGGTAGCAAGACGGAGGCCCGTCCGACCGGACAGTCCCGCGAATGTGTATTTGAACGCAGCGGGCAAACAGCAGGGCTGTTGAGCAGATCAGAGGCTCAGATTATTACAACACAGGTGTCTGAGAATACAGCGGAGTGAGGGAGACAGACCAGCAAGGCGCCCCATGTACGTGCATAGCGCGCCCACGTTCGAACATGCACGCATGCGCTCCGATCCCACAAGCGAGCGAGTACACATGTGTACGAGAGCCAAGTGTTCCGATTGAATGCCTTGATGCTGACATCACAGTGACAGAGCGACGGCACACAGAGCTGTATGAAGGTATCCTGGAAGCAGCCGCAGCATGGAACGCTCGGTAGACAGGAGAAATCAGCTGCAAGAAGCTGAAAGAAGTTTGGAAGCCAGCATGGAAACTGGAGGAATTTAAACTTAGCTTAATTTGCTAGAAAATAAAAGGGAGTTGATATCATGGAACTGAAAGAAGTATTGTTTTTTCACCTTAGTACTATGGTAATATAACCGGATGAAGGAACTTCTATGGGGTGGTAGTGTCCCTGCATCAGAAAAAAAAAGCTGCTAAAAAAACTAAATGGTGTGCAGCATGTGAAAAGCCAGCATTAGAAGCCAAGAAGCTTAATGCAGACTGCCTTAAAGCAGCAGGAGAGTCAAATGAACAAATGATTACTTTCCTATCATGAATGAAAGATACAGTAAAGCAGAGTGTAGAGTCTGCGGTGCAGCAAGCAGTGAAGCCAGCGCAAAAGAGAGTCAGGTCTCAGACCAGCCTGGATATAGTGAGAGACTCCTCATCGGACGAATCAGAGATGATACAGTATGTCACCAAGCGTCGAAAGGGGTGTGTGATGCGTCAGAGTAAGAAATGGTGGATCTCTTATAAAGGCAATGAGAGAGACATTGGAATTAGAGGATACAGAAGAAATTACTCAGAAATCAGATAAATTAGTTGGGACAAGGCAGAAGAAAAACAGATGTTTTCCAATTCATCAAGTAATCATGGACATGGTACAAATGGAATTGTCACAGCCGGTATAAAAAATGAAATATTCCCAAAAAGTTTAACAGAATGTATCCTTTAGTACAACAGCAGGTAAAATACTGGGAAGTCAGTTCTAAAATTGATGCAGCAATTTCCAGAATTTCCAGAAAAACAACTATTCCAGTCGAAGATGCAGTATCACTCAAGGATGTAGTGGTTAAGAAGATGGATAGTGTTTTGAAAATAGCATATATGACAGCAGGTTCAGCATATCAACGAGATATCAATGACATCAGTATCAAGAGCAATGCGGTTATGGATTTCTAATACAGAAGAAGCATTGGATAAAGGAGTCAAGAGAACTTCTATTCTAAAAGCTTTGTCAGAAATCAAATGGGCAGTTGAATACGTAGCTGAAGCATCGCTGGATGCGGTAAGACTTACTGCCAAGTCAATGGCCTATACAGTAACAGCAAGAAGAGCGCTATGGCTCAGACACTGTATGGCAGACACAGCATCCAAGAACAGTTTATGTAATTTGCCCTTTGATGGAGAATTCACAAGGAGCCAACACTGGGAATTGCCAGTCAGTGTATTTACTCACTGAGCCACTACTACCTGTGATTTTCCCTGTGAAATTCCTCCGATTTGCAATAAACACTACCACTATACAGCGCTGCCGTATGGACTAGCAACATCTCCCAGAACGTTTACAGAGGTATTAGCCCCATTGATAGCAGAATTAAGAAAAAGGGCCGTGGAAATGTATCCATATCTAGACAATATTCTGATAAAATCACAAAAACAAGAAAAACTGCTACAAGACAGAAACATGGTTTTGTCTTTTCTAGAACAGCATGACTGGATCATAAACTTCGACAAAAGCCCACTACTACCAACACAGTTTAAAATTCTTGGGAGTAGAATTTCACATAGCAGAATGTGAGGTGTGATTATTATATAAAAGGATCCAAGACATTGGAATCCAGACAAGAACAGCAAACATCTCTTCAGCAGCAGACTGTATGAGACTCCTAGGAAAATTTACTTTAACGCTAAATGTAGTAAAATGGGCAAGTCTACACATTAGACCATTACAACAAAATTTCTTAAAACAGTGGAACGGAGATCCCATGGATGTAAAACAAGAAATATACATATACCCACACACAAAGAGAGAACATAGATGGTGGGAAAATGCCCAAAACCTATTAAAGGGACATACGTTACACCAGATACAATGGGTAACGATCACCACAGACGCAAGAAGTGCAGGTTGGGTAGCCCATATGGGAAACCTACTGGTACAAGGTACTTGGACAACCAAACAACAGCAGTTACCATCAAACCTGCTGGAACTCAAGGCAGTGCAGAAAGCACTGGAAGCATTCCAAAGCCAGGTAAAGGATGGAAATATACAAATAAAATCAGACAATAGGGCTGTGGGAAAATATATAGCCAAGCAAGGAGGAACAAGGAGCAAAAGACTGCTTGGCTGGGGGTGGTGCAGGGATTCCAGGGTGACGTCAGATCAAGGCAAATTGCGACTCTACGTGTTTCACTCAAAGTGTAGCTTCCTCAGGAGCATTGACTTGATCGCTACAGGGCTCAAATATATTATTGATGATCTTCCAGAATTTTGCGTGTTCTGATAGAAATTGTAACAGTAGTATTGTGATTTTGAATGTCTAGTTTGCCTTGTGCGTGTACTTCACAAGAATCTATAAAAAAAAAATTAGAGATAGTCAGTCAATTTGTATCTACAGTATTCCACGAAGCATCTCTAAAGAGGAAACGCTCAATAAGATTAGATGTAGCCCAGGGAAGATGGATCCCATGGTCTCAGCGCCATGGAGCATACATATAATAGCTTTTTAGGAACTCTGACTGGAACGAAGGGCTGTTGATAAGGTCAATAAGATATAGTTGAAGGTTAACATTTCTAAATGTTCTAGTGAACAGAACTTTAGGGCTAGATTTTAATAATTTGATTTTATATAGACAATACACTATTGCAGCAGTGCGCAAACTGGGGGCGTGGAATTTTTCTGGGGAGACGCAGGCAGTTGCAGAGGCCCTGCGCTCTTCTCCGAGGCATTTAAATTAAAGACCGGGACCGCCGAGGTCTCTGCAACTTCAACTTACCGGGCTTCAGCTGGCTTCTGGTCACGTTGCCATGACAACGCATTGTCAAATGACAACGCATTGTCAAATGACAATGCATTGTCAAATGACAACACGGGGTCATGTGACGTGCTGCGTCATCATGGAAACACGGATCATTTGACGCCAGGTCACGGGGGTAGGGGGGAGTGAGCTCTGGAGTCGGCACACAGGGGGGCGCAGCAAAAAAAACTTTGCGCACCCCTGCACAATTGCATAATCACTGAAAATATCATGCAATATAGCAGAGGTTTGGATTCTATTGGGACAGCAAGATAAGATCCAATCTAACAGTGAGTGGTTACAGTATTTTAAATTTAGTCAAGTAGGTTGAGAAATTAGTTGGGTTACCTTTTGTGCTTTGAATTGTGCACAAATTTTGTTGTTTTTAGGGTCTTGCCAATTGAGGTTAAAATCACCAATAACCAATAGCTTCAAGGAATAAATATTTCCAATAAATTTAGACACATAACAGAGATTGTACAGTAGTAATGCCTTGGGGAGTATAAGTTAGTGGAAAAGGGAGGCACTGGTTTAATTCAATATTACCTGCCAAAGATAGTAACAAAAGGATTATACATTTAAATAATTGTTTGTGGGTTGCAAATGAATGATGTTTGCAATGGCAGTTTGATGTATTGGTGTTAGGTGGGCTATATTTCAGAATGCTCTACCAACATTCTGTAGATTGTACAAAGCTTTTGAGTAAGCCAGGGCGTATTATTAAATAGCTGAGCTCACAGAGGAAGAGTAATTTAACTGGGAAAGAGTCCCAGTTAAATAACTGTCTACTTTGTTTTGGTAGAGGAAGTGTGGATTATGGTCCTGTTTTTCTTTTCCTGGTGTTTTTTCTTTACATATGAATGATGGGTCATTAATCAAAGTGAGTGTCCTGCAAATATGTTTAAGTAAAGTTACAGTAATGAAGAGAAAGGCTGTCAGTAACATTATAGGTATGAGATACAGTATACAATGAGCCTACAATAGTAGTCTTGTAAAAAGTGATGTAGAGGAGGTGTCAAAGGTTTGGAACAGAAAGTGTAACATACATGAAATGTAGGAATCCAATGCCAGTGTTTCCATTACTCATTCCACTTCTGTTCAACTCCTGTATAACTCCATATTCTATGCCACTTAAAGTGGGCAACTTTAAGGATGGGACTCTTTGTAGGTAGGCTGCTTGTCCACTGCAGTATGGCTGCTTTGCCAGTCTGTCACTAACTATATATGCCTAAGAATTCACCTGATCACAATTAAACAATGCCCAGACACAGGTAAATTAACACATGAGCCATATGCACTTCTAACCGCCATGTAACAATACTTGCCCCCAGAGACAAATTGTCCCCTAGGGTCAGACTCTCTCTGGCAGCAAATAGAACACCACAATAGCATTATGTATGCATAATGCTGTACTGGATGTAGTGTCTGACAAAGGATGGACTCTTCATCTACAGTACATATTTAACAGGTGTTTAGTGTTAGGGAGTAGCAGTCACAAAGTGTACAGTATATGAAGAAATATATAGTATTTAACTTATGTACATACAGTACAGTATGTGCAAATTGTCTTCAATTGATGTACGCCAGCTTTATTTAACCACAGGGTCCTCAGCAATGGACTCCTCCTGTTCCAGCTGAAAAACCAGTGATTGAATCCATGGCCAAGTAGCTGGAGGCGGAGGTGTTGAGGCAAGAGGTAGCACAGGGTGATCAGAAATGGACTCCTTTTTTTTTATCTAATTCTACAGACTTAGATGTAATCTGAGCAGCAGGGAGATTGGCAAATTGGCACACAAACATTGGCGTCAGAACTGTGTCATCTGTGTACCAGCCCAGTAAAGGTCTCCTCTTTGAGAGTCTTGCCGGGAAGCTCACTAGACACCTGACATAAGGCAAATTGCCACCAAGCCTGCCAGGCAAATGACAGAGTACATCCTGCTTACCTAGCAAAAGATCTGCAATTTGCTCATAGAAAGTCTGGGAGAGATCAGTGACAGTATGGGATATTTGGCTCATAGACCAATGTGCATGACTCACCATATCCAGCTGTTGCAGATCATTGGAAACAACACACACAAGAAATGTGTCTTACTAAAGAACATCTCAATGACAAGAAACACATCTTGATAACTTTACAATGTTTTCTGCTGGAAACAAGAACAGAGAGCCAAACAGCCATGTCCTTCTGACATCCTTTGGCACATCTCAAGCCACATTAGTTACTTCACACATGGCACTTTTCTATTCTGACAGATAGGACATGCATCCATCTACCAACTCTATAAATAGAGGATAAAATAGATACATAGATGTTTTGATTGGTTTCGGGAGAGGAAGTGGGAATTGTGGTCATGCTTTATTTTCCCTTTGTTTTCACACACACACACACACAACACATATACATACCTATACATACATATATCTATATCTATATCCCTGTAAAACCCAATGTGCCAATTACAATGCTTGTTCTTACTGTGTCACCTGAAAGAATAGCTCTGATAGGGCAGTCAATATTCACAAAGACTCTGTTGAAATAGTAGCACCGCCTACCTTTAGAGCCTCATTACAAGCCGTTGTTCCGTGCTTCTAATGCAGTGTAACCAGAGCCAGGGAGACCGACATGGAACACATGGGACACCATATGGCATAAAGTGCGCATGTGCGGCCCGTAGCGTCTCCTGTTGCCATGGAAACCCGCCATGCCACGCAAGGAAAAAAGCCTTGTGAGCATCCGTGACTATTGGTACCATGTTTACTGCAATCGGGTATAGCGCGCGCAACCCGCAGCATCCCTAATTGCCATGGTAACCCGCCCTGCTCAACAAAGGTTAACCTATGCGCATGCGTGGCTAACGGCACCACAAAAGACAGGAGCCGGGATCATATGATCATAACCAGAATATTATGGCTCATACGATCCCGGCTCCTGTCTTTTGTGGTGCCGTTAGCCGATTGCAGTAAACATGGTACCCATAGTCACGCATGCTCACAAGGCTTTTTTCCTTGCGTGGCATGGCGGGTTTCCATGGCAACATGAGATCTACGGGCCGCACATGCGCACTTTATGCCATATGGTGTCCCATGTGTTCCATGTCGGTCGCCCTGACTCCGGTTACACTGCATTAGAAGCACGGAACAACAGCTTGTAATGAGGCTTTAAAGGTAGGGGGTGCTACGATTTCAACAGAGTCTTTGTGAATATTGACTGCCCTATCAAAGCTATTCTTTCAGGTGACACAGTAAGAACAAGCATTGTAATTGGCACATTGGGTTTTAGCTACCATTTGGTGCGTCATGTGGGGTTTTGAGAATTGTTCTCATTGGTTGATTGCATGATTTGTGTACACTGGTGGGGGTATAAGTTATAGTGGTCTTCATTCTAACACTGTACAACCCTGAGGAAGGTTCCGTTTGCAGGAACCGAAACGTTGGTTTTTGTGTTTCAATACACCTTTTGAATTTTCAACCCGTGTGTGCTGTCTGTCCTTACTGGACCATCATCTGTTTTTCTCCTTATATGTGTGTGCCGGCTGCTGTGATAATTATATATATATATATATATATATATATATATATATATATATATATATATATATATGAACAACAAGAAAAGAAAGCGCCCGATCCTAGTGCGGCATGAAAAAAATACAATTTAATAAAAATGAATAAAACCAACAAATGCGAACTCACAAACAAAAGATAAATAAAAGCATATAATGAGTATACTCATTCGCCAACCGCCCACGATGTGCCTTGGATGGCGCGCCCTCTCTCTGTCTGTGTTTTCTCAGCTCTTCCGAACCGACATCCAGCAGGGGTGAGCTCACCACAGTGTGACCCGGAAGTCCTCCACAAGGTTAGTGTATTCTGGATGTGAGGTCTGCAGTTCGTGACCCCGCGATGCAGGGGCTGATCAGAGAAGTCTCTCTGCACTCCCAAAGGCAGTCCGTTTTGAGGTGGGCAGTGAGGATAGAGTAAAAATGTATATCACAGTGTGACAGCAGCTAAAAAACGCTCTTCCCTACGCGTTTCTTCACACTGATGAAATCAGTATATATATATATACACACACTTAATGGGGGTGAGGGGGGGGTGTCACTAATCAAACTGCTTGTCCTGTAAATTTGTGAGGAAATGCAGTAGGGTATAACATTTATCAAAGTTGAAAGATCCTCTGTGTGGCAATGTTTTTGCTTTGATAAATGTGGTGCACTGTTTTCTGCCATTTGTGCCGCAAATATACGGTAATTTGATCGATCACCTTCAACAAATGACTTTAGTATTTTCTTTGGCATGTACTGTGTTCATTACAAAGTTTTTGTTAAATAAAATATGGGCAAAGCCAGTCATAGTCTCTGATTTATTTGCTTTGTTTTTTTCATCTACACATTATCCATGACCAAAACAAAAAAGGATAGAAAATACATTTTCAATAGAATGGTCAATAAATATGGGGGAGATATGTCTGTGTGTGGTACGATGTCATGGAAAATTAGTATATTTGGTAATGTTATCATAGAATGTATACAGTAGGTGTGTAGTGTTCATATGATACAAAACAAAATACAATAAAAATTCAATTGTGTATTCATTATATTTACTTAAACTAACAGTACATAATATCTATCTATCTATCTATCTATCTATCTATCTATCTATCTATCTATCTATCTATCTATCTATCTTACCATCCATCTATTTATATTACTATCTAGCTATCGTACCCATCTAGCTATCTTATCTATCTAGCTATCTTATCTATCTAGTTATCTTATCTATCTAATCTATCCTATCTATCATGATAGAATCATAAAATATTAGGGCTAAATAATACTAGATTTGCAATAAATACAGCTTTAATTCATGGAAAAAAACAGGTGGTTAAGAGGATGCATTCTGGGGATGGTGATGTTGTTATCGCTGTGTAGTAATAGTAAATATGGTCTCACATTTAACATAGCTAATTTAAACAGACTGAAAGGGAATGTGATTGGGTTTGTTTTTTTTTTAAATTAGATTCAATTGATCAATTGTTTTTCATTATAGATTATTTACTGTATAACAAAATGATATTGAGTATATTTTAAACATTTAAAATTTTATAAAATCTTTATACATTCTCTATCCATCAGCAACCGACAATAAATTAAATATAATTTGTCATTCACCATATTTTTTTGATTTCAGCATTTTCAGTAATAAGTATATCAATCGAACCACAATAAAGTTCTATGTAATCTGAACGATGAAACATTAAAATCAGCAATTCTATCATTCTTGTATTGAGTTCATCACACAATGTTGTATGTAAACAGATTCTCAAGTATTCAGCAAGGAACAAGCAAAAGTGTAAACATTCTGTGGAAAAGAAGATTTCTTGCAAGTATTACATAATACCATTGTTACTGTAGCTTGAGGCCAGAAAAGCTGATTTGACAGGACACGCAGTTTGACCATGTCATGCCTCGTACAGTATGAGCTCTTCAAATACCTCAATGTGATTGTCTGATCGCCAATTCAAGGAACATGTAGAATACCTCACTGCATTGTTCTGTACAGTGTCATTTGTCTCGGGTGAACTCACTACTCAGAATCTAAGGCCTCATCCAGGGCGATGCTGAGCGTGAGCGCTCAGCATAATCAAACACATTGCTACAATGTGTTTGTCCAGCATGAACGTGTGCCCGTGAGCGTACGGCGTTCGGCTGCTTGCAGAGTCAAAAAATTTGATTCTGCCGCTCAGTGGTGCGTCACGTGTGTGGTTCACCCAATGAGGGCGAATCAGCTCCATGATGTCATGGTCGCGCCTTCCTACATGCACCCCTATTCACGCAACTAGCATGACATGAGCGCCTTACGTCACTGAGCTCGAGCGCCAGCATGCTCACATTCACCCTGGCCGCAGTGTTATGCACTGAGCATTATCAGCATTCTGAGAAGTAGTTTTCTGAGGCGTCTCATTATTATGGGCAACACAAACGCTCTCCAAGCTAAATTGTCTCAGTGTGATTTGTTTCTTCAGGAGGCTCCTTTGTGAAGGCAACGCAAAATGTGTCTAAGCTAAGTTGCCTTTTGGTGATTGTTCTGGCAACTCCTTGCTACAAGCAGTTTACACTCTTTTTACTCAAGGTACTTTTGAACAAAGCCTGTGGGGGCTATGCACTATGCTCCGATAAGTCACTTTTAGACCGCAAAGTGCTCTTCGATCGTGATTTTTGGCTCAACCCGATGCAGTAAGCAACGCAAACAGGCACTTTGCGGTCTAAAAATTACTTTTTCAGGAATTTTTTCTACATCCAACTTTGCTCGATTGCAGCCCTGTTTGCGTTAAATTCTGCCCTTAAGCGGGATGCACTAAGCAACGCAACCTTAGCAAACACGAAAGTTGCGTTGATCAGAACACTCCAGGTCAGAGTAGACGCAAATAAATCTGGACTTAGAAAAAATTCTTGTTTTTTATTTTTGCATGCGCAAAACCCATACAGCAGGCCGGCGGGTGTCCCCGGCTGACCCTGTGGGGGTCCCGACGTAGCCGGGGGCCACGCGGGTGTCCCCGGCTGACCCCGCGGCCGTCCCGGGGTCCCCGCGGGCCTGCGGTACCAATGTTGCACCTCCAAAAATAAAAACAAGAATTATAACTAAATACACCCCCCTAACACATACGGATAATAATGCATTTGGCCATTTTAAATACATATAACATTCAATAAATACAGTCAAACATATTACACTTACCTTTTACAGGCACCCACGATGAAGGCCGTCTTCATCCTCATCTTCATTCTGCCCATGCCCCTACGGTGCTGCAAAACATGCACAACAATTACAATAGCCAATGAAATGTCTCCTAACCCTTTAATCACCATAGCGGTTATTAACCGCTACAGTCATTAAGGGGTTAACCCACACTCACCCACCACTCGGGAGGCCTACATACCCTCCCACACTAACCCCCCACCCCGTGAGACCTAACCACCTTCACCCACTACCCACAAGGGAGGCCTACCCACATACCCTTGAGGCCAATACCCCCTCCCCCAGTACCCACAATAAAAACAATACACAGCCCCACAATAAACATCATTCTATGTATTAAATACATTACCCACCCCCTGTGCCCCCCCATAAATACATGATTTATCCTTTTACATACAGGGTTCATAACCCAGCCCCACGCGAGTCCCCAGCAGGCTGGTGGGTCACCTGACATACCTACAGGGTACCAGCAACTTGTTTCACACAGGTTTTGGAGGCCTGTTGGTGGGTCCCGCCAAGCGCCATGGCCCCCAGGTGGTCTCCTTGGGACACCGTGGGCCACAATTGGGTCCCCACGGTAGGCCCGCGGATGTCTGGGAGCCCCGGGTCAGACCCACAGGTGTCTGCGGGCCTCGGGTGGTTCTCACGGGGGTCTGGGGAACTCACGAGTGCTCACAACTGGTCCGCGGTGCCCCCACGGATGTGGGACCACCGGTTCTTCCCCGCACACTACGGGTCCGCGGTGCTCCCACAGATGTGAGGCAACCGGTTCATCCCCGCAGGTGTCACCCGTGGAACCACCAGCCTGATACCCGTGAGATACCTGAGGATACCGCAGGTGGTCTCCAGAGGTCTCACGCAGAACCAAGGAACCAACCCTGAATGTAGAATAAATAAACCTGACCTATACATACATCCCCCCCCCCCCCCAACACCTACAGTACAATAATGAGCCAAATAACTATTATCCAGATATGGATAATAGATTATTTGCCCATTATTAAACACATAAAACATGCATAAATCAAAACATGCATTTTTAATCTTAAAATCACCACAGTGCATGTTAAAATAAATCCAGCAGCCATTGCAAATATAAAAACAAACAAACTGCAGCTACACAAATGTCTATGAAATGTCACACAATTGCATTGAGTGTGTACATGATGCAATTAATCTGTGCATCATATAACACTATGCAAAATATATGTAACAATAAAATACAATATTAACAATGTCCCCTAACCAGCAATGCCATCATGAAAATCAATTATAAACTAAGCAACATCAATACAATTAGCATCAATCAATTAATCCATTTCTTCAAACAATTACAATACAATACAAATCAATTATACAATTCCCTATTCAATTCCTAAAGCCAAACCATTGCCAAAACAATTCTAATTTCAAGTAACCACCATCATTCTAATGTAAGTACCATTAAGAAGCCATTACAATTAACCTTTAACTACATACAAATTACATTATTCACAACAATGACAAAATAAAGCTGATAAATAAACTAGTCATACATGAAAAGAACATAAACATTAGCAAACCAATCAATTATTATCCCTGTATGTCTATACATATAGATAAACATAAAATACAGGGGCAATAATACAGCATAAAATACAAAGCATTTCATACAAAAGTCACATGAATGTATGTATATACATATATACATTAACGGGCATTAAATGGGACTGAAAAAATAAAAGACATGAATGAAAAATCATAAAAACCTGTAAAAGTTAAAATAATAAACTTTTCTTTTGTTTACTCACCATTAGATGCCCACTCACCAAAATCCAAGCAACCTGGAAGCACAGGAACCAATCCACAGGTAAGCCATAAAATAAAAAAAACCATAACAAATCCACGTCTGTGTCTTTTTCTTCTTTTTGTAGTCCTTCCCGTCTGTCTTGGGGTCTTCTTTTCTTCTTTGGGGTCTTTTGGGGTCTTCTCCGGCTTCTTCCGTCTTAAGCCACACCCTTCTTCTCTTCTTAGGAGGGGAGATGTTCCCTCCTCGGCGACTAGCTTCAAAATGAGGCGACATAGGCTTTTATATGCCTATGACGTCACATTTTGGTGAAATGTTTCCCACGGTCCTGATTGGGCCGTGAAAAACAAGTGATTTGGCCGATGAAAAAAAAAATGATGACGTCATTTAAAGGCAATGAAAGCACAGCCAATCAGAATGGCTTTGCTTCAATTGCCTTTAAGATGACGTAATTAAAAGAAACATGGCCGGTCTCACATGGTACGGTAGCCAATCAGAGGTGGGAAATACATCCCATCTCTGATTGGCTCTAGTAGACCATGTGAGAGAGGCTTGGGGGAGAACGGATGTGACGTCTTTGAAAGCCTGTCACAATGCATTATTATCCATATGTGGATAATAGTAATTTTGCCCATTACAGTACTGTATGTGTTAGGGGGCGGGGGGATGTGTGTTGTTTATGGGGGGCAATTGTCCCCAATAAACATGCTAATGTGCCTTACCCCTTCATTGCCTTAGCAGCAATCCTCTAAGGTAATGAAGCTGCATTAAGGTATTTTTATTAATAGTGAGCTGAACCGCATTGATTTCTGCCTCAGAGACCCCCTGCTTCCCGAGTTACAGGCCTCGGTTTGGGGCATTGGTTCCAGTGCGGACGCCATCTTTATAGAGCCCACGTTGCGTCTTGGACGCTATAAAGATGGCGGCGGCATTGGCACCCGATGCCCCATACCGGGGCCTGTAACTCGGGAAGCAGTGGGTCTCTGAGGCAGAAATCAATGCAGTTCAGCTCAGGGGACCCCCAGCTCCCGCACACTATTATTTAAAACATTAATGCTGCTTCATTACCATAGCGGATAGCCGCTACAGTAATGAATTATTGTTTATTGTTATGTGTGTTTTAATACTAGTGCAGGGGGTCTCCTGAGCTGAATCGCATTGGTTCCAGGTCCGAGGACCCCCTACTTCAGGAGATATGGGCCCCTTTATGGGGTGCCGGTATCCCCTGCAGAAGGTAAATAACCCGGTCACGTGACGCGGGAGCTTTAAACTGCAGGGGATACCGGCACCCCATAACGGGGCCTGTAACTCCTGAAGTAGGTGGTCCTCGGACCTGAAACCAATGTGGTTCAGCTCGGGAGACCCCCTGCTCATGTACACTATTATTAAAATGTTTTTATTTTGTGTACGATCGTCTGTATCAGTCTTGCATGGAGATATCAAATCTCCATGCAAATGTTACAGGCGGCTTTTTTTTCTATCAGCTAGCGAACGGAAAGGTTCAGAATGCTAGCAGGGGGAAAAAAAGCAACTCATACGCTGTGGCTGTTCTGAGCTATTTTGAGCAGGTACGTTAAAAAATGGCCTCAAGGCCTTAGTGCATCGCGTCCCCAGCTTCACTTTTTAATGAACCTGCTTTCTGGCCAAATTAGAACGAAAAGCCATTGAGCTTAGTGCATAGCCCCCTGTGAGTCTGTTTTGCCGCTGAGAGCTGCAGTAGCAGTTTCTAAACTTTCTGCTTCTTTTTTGATTTTTAATTTTTTTTTATGCAGGTTCATTTTGATGAGCAGTTTTCATTCTCTTCTTTAGTTCTTCGAAAGAACGAGATGACTCACCCTTGCCTTTGAGGGTTTTCTTGTTTTGCATGACCTCGGAGCCTGCGAGGAAGTTCCCCTTCTTATCCCACCCCCGTCGCTCCCTAACACACATAAATAAACACACAAAAAAGGTCTGGAGGTTCAAGGGGCCACGGCTTTATTTACACAAATAATAATAAATCTTGGTGAGTGCTACCCCTGGCATCGTGCTCTCCCCCCAGGTAAAGGCCATTGGCACCCCAACCATGGCCCACAAGACCCACCAAGCCGGGCGCCCGTTGGCCCGGCTGTTAAGCGATACTGGGCTCAGGGAATCACGCACAAATGAGCCCTGCCCTCTCGCTACCCACCCGAAGGCTTTAGGGATTATCTGCACCATAGAGCCCCCGCTGGCAAGGTTACGTGCACTCACCTCCCCAACAGTCGCCGTGACGAAGGCAACACATGCCTTAAAAATGCCTCAGGTATGTCAAACATCAAAATCTTTCTTTTATCCACATTTTGAAAAGGGGGAAAAATACAGCATACACAATATAATTAAACTCTGTCATGTTTATCACATAAAGGGCCGGGTGGGCGGGACTTCCTTCCTGTGACCGGACTGCCTTCCCGCTCCCTGCCCAGTTTAAATCCCTAAAGGCCCCCCCCCCCGTGGCATGGTGGGAAGAAAAGGGGAGGAGAGGCACGCAGGCGGAAGGGAGGGGAAACAGTATCCGGCCGGCCGGGACGGGGAGGCAATGCGCATCCTAGCGCTACAGGTGAGGGGACCCCGCAAGGGGGGGGGGGTAGGTGGGAAGAGGAGAGAGCCTGGCCCCAACAGTCATGTGACCCATCACTGAAGGGCTCCAAGATGCTTTCTCTGAGAATTTCTAAAATGTGTGCGATGAAAATCCAAAAATGATAGTATCACTGATTTTAATGTTTCATCATTGAAATTTCGTAGAGCTTTATTGTGGCTCAATTGATTGATATACTTATTACTACAAATCTTGAAATAAAAAAAATATGGTGGATAAGAAATTATATTTAAAATTATTGTGTTTTACTGACAGAACGTATTACAATTTTTCAAATTTCAGAATGTTGAAAATATTGATTACATAATTTGGTTTCATGCTGATTAATTTAGAACCCGCCGTGTGATGTTTCAGATAAAACAGAACACTGACCATGCACAACACGATATAAAATATTGCATTTTCCTAGTATAAATATAATTATCATTATAATTGGCTAGATGCACTTTTGTATATTTGTGTTCCCTTTTGTTTAGAGTTTTACACAGATAATGAAGTAATTGCATATTTTTTCTGTTTATTACTCATTACTATGCACAATGGATTTGTAGGAGCTTGGAAACAAATAATGACATTAGACGGTAGTTACCTTGTTTAGTTTTCCACCCACTTCCATGACAATACTTCTCATTTATGCCTTCTGTTCCTGTGATTTGCATTGCAATCAGCCTCCCACAGCAAGGATATAGTACAGTACAAATGAATAAATAAAAGGAAAGCCTTAATACCACTGAATCTTATTAATATTCATAACTTGTAATAAAAAAATTAAACCATTTCAGGTATGTAAAATATTTTTACAGGAACTGCAAAATGGGTACCCAAACAGTAACTCTAGTGCAGGATGAATAGGGGTCACCACAAATTATCAGTAAATGACAATGTCGTAAACTCAAGTATAAAATGATGCACACTGTGGTCGAATATAGAATATCTTTCTTATCATCAGTAACAATAGTAAACACGGTTAGCTAAATTGTAGTCTCCCAAAATTATCAGTAAAATGGCATAGTACAGATACAGTATGTAGTACTCTCCAAGTGTAACATGAACAATTGTGTAAATTGTGATAAAATATAGAATATTTATATATACACTCTTGGGATCACCCCAAATGAGCAGGCATTGAAATAGTGTTCCTTTCTCTTAAATGAGCGGCACCACCGAGCACCTCTGTTGCTTCTGCTCTATGTGGGAGTAGGGTTCCAGGGCTCAAGAGGCACTTTTGGAAGGAAGAATGGGTAGGACAGTTACTTGTGGCAGTGACACCACTGCTGGCAGCCAGACTGGGTCAGGTCTGCCAGACATTGTTCAAGATAATGATGACGTGATGGTGGCTTTGCTTATGAGCCTAGCGAGGAACATTCTGGAGATGGTGAGATTGAGCTACCACCTCCTTGGCATGAGTATTCTTTGAATTATCACCCATTATTATGTGGGCGGGGCCGATATGGGTGCTCTACTGTATGATATAGCAGTGTGAAAGGGCAAGAGCGGATGCTGTCGGGATGACAGCATTGCAGCCTTATATGTACTGCAATACCATAAAGCAACCCTTCTAGCTGTCTAGCCTAGGTGACGGGCGGCCATGATTAGGGGGCAAGGCCTCCCTCATGGCTGATTGGCTGCTGATGTGGTTCACATCCCCCTCCCACCCCCGGTTGCTGGGCCGGCCCGCTCAGGCAGGCGGTGGGGGAGGCGGGGAGGCAGCCAACATCAGGGAGTGTGTGAGAATTCGCCATCCTGGCGGTTTGAACTTACCTTTCCATTCTGCACCTTCAACCTCTTGAGACGCTCAGGATGCACGATTCTGCAGCAGTCCTTTTATGCGCGTGGACAGCGCGCGATCGGTTCCTCCCTCCGCGGGCCCCACCTCCGGTCTCCACCCCTGCCCTGAGATTGGTGGCGTGCGGCGCGCGCGATCGTCCAGCTTGCCCTCTGGGTCCGCCCCTGGGTTTCGCCCCCATCTGTTGAAGGGCATGCGCTCCTGTTCCGCCCTTACTTCATATGGGACTGAGGTTCTTTAAGTACCTTGTCTGCTCTATCTCTCATTGCTAAGCATAACCTTGGTTTGTGATGCTGTACCTTGCGCAATCCTTGCCTTAAGCCTTGTCTGCCTTGTTCCTGCTGTTGCCTGACCCTGCTTCGTTATTGGAATCTGCATATCTCCTCTCCAGTCCCAGCTTACGTACAACCATCCTGAACTCTCCAATCCTGACCTCGGCTACCCTCGCAATGACCATCCTCCACTCTCCAATCCAGACCTCGGCTAAGTACCCCAACGATCCGCTACTCTCCTATCCTGACCCGGCAAGTATAACTACTATTCTACCTTCCGTACTACTGACCAGGCTTGCAAGACAATTCTACACTCTAGGCGTGCCCTAGCAGTTGTGGGTTGACGTTACATACAATTCCCTACCTCAGCCTTGTGGTCGCGTCTGGTTTGTGGTGAGCAACGCGTTACAGAGAGGGCGTTTCTTGTCAGGGCAGAGGTTTGGTCCTCCCCGGTGGGCTTCCCCCTTCCACCCCTGGTTGCCTGGCTGCCCTGTTTGGGCCAGGCGATGGGAGCAGAGGGAGGCAGCAGGGGCCTGTTGCAGCTGTCGGCTCTCGCGTCGCGTGTGGCTTGCTCTGGCAGGCAGCCAGTTTCCCACTCTCACCCCTGATTACCTTCTGGGCTCTCTGCCGCTTTTAAGAGGGATCACCCATCGCGTGCTTACCTCCAATGCTGCTGCATGCCTGCGCGCCACGCACATCCTGTCCCTCCGGCTCCCTAACGGTTGCCGTATCACGCAATCCAATGCAGCCGAGCCTTCCCTCCTTCCAGCACTGCCTGGTCTGCTCTGGCCACACTGTGCTATGGTGCGGTCTAAGCAGCCAGCCAGGTCACACACAACCGGTTAACATACTGGCCCGTGTGTCGGGCGATGATCGGGCCGATGGGAAGGGCGGGTGCACATTCAACCCCCTCTCCCGTTTTAGGTGTGCATTCACCTGTGCATGTACCTGGCTGATGGGACATTGAGGATCCCCCCAAATCCCCTCTTGGAAACAATGCATTTGTTCAGGGAATACTAATATGGATACTGACCCTTTCACCCCCCCCCCCCCCTTTCCACATATAGCATGGGGTATGCATTAATTGTGGTGTGTTTCTCCAGGGAATCTGCTGAGCACAGGGATTTGCCTGTGTAGATTAAGAGAGAGGAGGGTTGATCATTTTGTGCGTGTTCCACGTTGGAAGGTTAAATCATTCATTTACTTTGTGTCAGCCACATAGAGGCAAATAAATTATAGCATAGAATGGTCCTTTAGACTGGGATTGATGCTTGGCAGTAATAATAAAGGGGGTCTAATGCTTTGAAGGGGTACTTGCCTCCGATATCCCAGAGGCTTGAATTTTTGGGGTTATCTTAAAGGAATGTGTTGCATAGGTCACGGGTTTGCAGTGGTTGGGGATTTAAAAATATATTATTGCACAAATGAGTTACTTAAACAAAATTGGCTGTTACTACACAAAAGGTTAATGTATATACCGGACAACGTGTCCCATGCGGCCACCCTGCCTCTGTCCACTCCAGGTGCCTATTGTGTACAATGTGCTAAAAAGGGGAGGAGTCAACAGCCACATGGCGACCCCCTTTCCTTCGCATATACTGTAGCAAGGAGTGTTATGCAGGGACAAGTTCATGATTGCAAGGTGTTAAGTTTCATTAATATTAAACCATGTAGGGAGAAAAACCTTATATGATTCTACAAAATATCACTGTTTCTTTGTAAGTTATACAATAAGGGACATGACCAGAGTGTAACATATGCAGTTTAAAAAAAAAAACCTTGTCTGTGTAGCACATGTTCCCCCGCCCCCCCCCCCCCCCTTCTGGGAGATTTAGTCATGGCTATTACTAGGTGTAGTGCTGGTTACCTGTTTCGCACAGGAGAGCTGAGGAACCCGCGATGGTGTGGGGGAAGACAGGCAAACTTTTAAAGTTTTCTCTGGTTTTTCTTCTTGGTGACAGCACCTCCAGACATAGGGGGCTACAGCAAAGCTGGAGGCGGTCCCCGTTATGACAGTCCTACTCACAATAATCCCTCCACACAGACTGCCACTGAGGCAGAAGTATAAATGAGGATGATCTTTATTATAGAAGCCACTGCGATGTTGCTACAGTGAATGCTTTAGTTGATGAGTTTGATCCCTGGCTTCTGGATAGTACTGGCTACTAGTAATAGTGAGGCCTCTCTGGATTGAATAAGTGCCTCAGCCCATGAGGGACTGAGCACATGTCTCTCTCTCCCAGGGGGGAGGAGAGCTCATAGCTCCTACCCCATGAAGGGATAGTTGGAACTCCAATCACAGACTGAAGGACCTAACCCTAAGGGGCTGAACTTCAAATTATAATTTTGGCACTTCCTTCCTGTAGCTCAAAGAGGAAGTGCCCAGCACATGCACCATCACTCCTGTCACTCTGGAAGTCCGCATGAGGAGGGGGAAAACCTCATAGGACAGCCTGTCACTGTCAGTGTATTACTAGAACTTACATGACAGGATTGTAGAGAGATAGCTGGACCAGCCATCGCTATATCTGCTAACACTATGCATAGCACAAAATGGCGGGCAAATGCAACATGTGCAGACACGTGGCCCTCATCAAGTGATGAGGGCGGCCCCAGCCAGGAGCTGCAATCCGCTTAGCGTTACAAGGGGGAATGTCAACGCGTAGATTTTTAGGGCCATTGGCTGCCGAGCCGGTGAGGGTTTGGCCTTATTGTGTAATTTCATATGGGCTGGAGATGGCTGAGACGCAGTCAACATCACCACCCACATTGGAGGTACGTCGTCGACAGCTCAGAGACGCTCTGGACTCCAGGGGAGACCTTCTACCAGAGTGTGGGGTGAGGAGTCCAAAAAGCAATTCACAACGCTGCTCAGGATACCGCAGATTCCAGCAAAGAAGACGACGAAGGGTAAGCGGCAGTCAATGTCAGACACGGGTGTAGAGGGCAGGAGCGTAACCCCCCAAGGGGCTTGTCAGCACCCTGCCACCTTAGGTCAGGAAGACTGAGGCTACGCTTATAGTGCCAGCGATGCGACGGTCAGGCGAAGGTCACTGGAAAATCAAATAGAGATGACTTCCAGCGATCGCGACCAATCCGTCGCTCCATCGCGCCACGCTTACTATAAGTGCACGCGACGGCGGCAATGCATTTGTTTTGCTGCGACATTGTGCCGCTGTCGCCATTGCCAGCCCTATAAGCGCAGCCTTAGTCAGCCAGCAATGAGGAGGCACAAATGTTGGAGACAATAATAAGGGGTGTAAGGCAAGCGCTGACACCTTTGGTGACACTTTTCACTACACGCCAGAAAGGAAACACTGGAGTTGCAAGCAAGACTCGGGACAATAGTGTCTGGAGACTGGGAGACGTGGCGGTAGGGAATGTTGTGCAGCCTGCACAGCCCAAACCTCTGCCTACAGCTTTGCCTTGCCAAGTCAAAGTTGAGAACGCAGGTACACCCACGTCAGCCACGGCAGTGCTTTCATCTTTGCCCAGTCAAGTCATAGTTGAGAACTCAGGTACATTCATGTCAGCAAGGACACTACCTTCATCTTTGCCCACCCAAAACTTAGTTGAGAACACAGGTGCATACACGTCAGCAACAAAACTGGATGTTAGGATGATGTCTGACATGGTACACAAAGACACATACACAACCATTGCTAGGTCAATGGGCACACATTTGCTAAAGGAAGTAAAGGATAAGACTTGGGTGGGGAATACGTGGAGATTTTATCATTGCTTCCAGGATATAGCCCTAGCGTTGGCAAAGTCAACCAAAAAAGGGGCGTCCAAGAGAGAGGATGTTGAGAGACGCCTCTTTCCTTGCATACACCAAAACTGGGCAAAAGCTTTTGAAATCCTGGCTGGTATAATAGGGGAAAAGGAACAGCATTTGTGTTCAGCACTTTTTAAGTACCAAGACATAATTGGCAACGCATACCAACAACACAGGTGCATGGGTTAGTGGAAATATGACTAGGAATTCAGACTGGGTATGGAAGCTAACAAGGGTAAAATATCATGGAACGTTAAGGATGTAGACCTCGATTTAGTGCATATTTCTGGAGGAGTGACGCCATGTCGCATGGTGAACAGCGGCGGTAGAGGCGCATGGCTATCTGGCACACATACACACACCAGGTGGGGGTCATACGCCTGGAAAATAGCCAGGCGTATATGATGGGCATTTAACGAGTCCTGGTGTAAGTATGACAACTGCCGTTTTCTGCACACCTGCTCCTCGTGTAGGTGCCAGCATACGAGGACAAACTGTTTTAGGACTTTTTTTAGGACACGCGTGGAGTTAAAGGTACAGGGCAAAAGTTTGACCAAGAGGGCGGCGTCTCCGATAACTATCGGAACAATGGCACCGTGGTTGGCAAGGTACAACAATAGGGAGGCAGCCCAGCTAATTATGACTGGGTTTAAGGAGGGGTTCAGGATTCCGTTTGAATATCAAATGGGATCAAATTGCGAACGTAATTTGAAATAGATCAGGATAAACGGTAATGTAGCTAGGGAAAAAGTGGAAAAGGAAGGAGAATTGGGGAGATTGGCAGGCCCCTATGGTTCCCCCCTTTTACTAATCTCAGGATTTCCCCATTGGGGGTGGTCCCAAGAATGAGTTCGGGGCCATCAGGTTAATCCAGCACCTCTCATACCCAAAAGAGTCGTTAGTTAATGATGGCATCGACTGGAACTTGTGTTCTATGATTTATGCGAATTTCGACCAGGCTGCGGCGCAGGTAGCGTGAATGGGGCAGGGAGCACTGATGTCAAATGTAGACATCAAATCGGCATTCAGACATCTGCCCGTGCACACAGAGTGTTTCCATTTACTGGGATGCATGCTAGATTGACAATACTTTGTCGATTTATGCTTACCGAGGGGTTGCGAGCTTTCTTGTTTTTTTCGGGGATCATCCACTACTCTGACAACTTTTTGTTTGTTGGCCCAGGGGTTCAGATTTTGTGCAAGGTGGCTGTGGCCTTGGCGCGTGAATTTGGCGTTCTGTTGGCCGATGAAAAGACGGTGCATCCAACAACCGACCATATTTTCCCAGGTATTGAAATTGACTCGGTGAGGATCGAGTACAGACTACTGCCTGAAAAGCTGGTCGCTTTGGACACGTTGCTAAGGGAATTCATTGCCCTGAGAAAGACCTCACTGTGGCATTTTCAATCACTGCTCAGCCACCTGGTTTTTGCAGCGTGAGTCAGGCCAGTAGGAAAGGGTGTTCACTAGATGCCTATCAGCTGCCACAGCTGGGGCAAGAAGCCCTAACCATTTCATACTGGTCTCTGCAGGGATCCGCAAGGATTTGGCATTTTTGCAAAAATATAATGGCAGGACCTTGTGGCGAGGGCGCCCAGCCCAGAATGCTGACCTACAACGTTTCACAGATGCCTCAGGATCAGTGGGCTTCGGGACATACAATATTTTAACAGGCATGGTGCACGCAAACAGTGGCCACTCCACTGAAGAGAAACTCAGCTCATTAGGAACCTGACGTTCTTAGAGCTATTCCCTTTGCCTGTCACTGTGCGCTTGTGAGGTCACTTGTTTGCAAACAGGGAAGTTACTTTCAGGTTGGACAACCTGGGGGTGGTGGAAGCAGTGAACAATTTCGGCTCACGTTCACCACCAGTATTGGCCCCTTTTACATAAGTTCATACTGTTATACCTACGCCTTCAGGGAACGGCATGTTCCGGGGGTTGCAAATGACATTACTGATACTTTATCCCGGTTACAGATGGAGCCGTTTCGGAAGCTGGCACTAGAGGCGGATATTTTCGGCAACCAGTGTCCAGTAGACTTGTGGGAGCTGGGGACAGTTTGGTAATGGTCCACAAAAAAAGAAAGTGTGCGCTGTCCCAATATAAATCCTTTAGTATTCAAACATGATGGTATCTCTCTGCTGCTTCCACTCTCCCGTGATCAGCGGGGTTAAACCGGAACACATACAAAACAAAGGAAGTGCAAAAACAGAAAAACCATCAGTCAAAATAGATACAAACTTTATAAATTGACTCAAAATAAATTCACATACAAATTCACATAATAAAAGGATTCTAGTAGACCCAGATGAACCACACAGCCCAAGCACTAAAAGGGGGTTCCCATCTCCAAAAACCCACAGAACTATAGATGTACAGTAATGTCCCAGGGTGAATCTAGAATTGATATAACAGCTTACTATGAGGAAGGGAATAACCTGTGCGAGGCTGGGGGATCCGCAGCTTGTTGAGCTCACCGTCGTCACGTACTCTCTCCACTGTGTGATGATGTCACCTCTACGCGTTTTGCGTCAT
This sequence comes from Ascaphus truei, assembly GCF_040206685.1. Lineage (NCBI taxonomy): Eukaryota > Metazoa > Chordata > Amphibia > Anura > Ascaphidae > Ascaphus > Ascaphus truei. Next base: position 52,855,623 of record NC_134485.1, read on the forward strand.
GTGACGCTTCTTCATGAGGTTTGTCCAACTACACCCATTAGCTGCTTGAAATAGCAAGACGGACACTTCCTCAGCCAATAGGAGTGCTGTAATCGCGGAGCCCTCCAATCAGTGTTCCACATACACCTGACAATTGTCTTACTATACAAAACGTGAATGAACTATTATAAACAATAATTCATGACAGTATCTAAAATACACAATACTCAGCATAATAATACTATTACCGCATTTTCTACAAATACTACTCATGATGGGGTGAACAAAATAAAAAAGAAACCATGAATTGAATCAACTAAACATGTGTTAATAAGTTAAATTGAACATATTGACACTAATGAAATTGGTACAAACATAGTGATAAAGTGCTGATGGAAATAACTATATGCTACTCATAATGAGATGGACAAACTAATAAAAACAAAAACATAAATTTTATTAACTAAACATGTGATACTAAGCTAAAATGACTTCTTAGCACTAATAGAGTGAACCTAATACTGACATGATAATGAAGTGCTGCTAAAAATGACTAAGCTTGGTTGAAGACTGAAAAATGATATGAATGACATGGATCAACAGTTACAACATGACATAAAAAAAATAAAAAAGAGACGTAAACACAGATAAAAAACACAGATAAAAAATAAATACATAAAAAAGTATTGCACTGGTAATATTGGAAAAGAAATTGGACACGTGGGATGGGTCATAAACCATCCGGACTTCAATTACAGAATAAATGGTTTGTTTAGAGCGGACGCTGTACACTTGTCAGAATTTGGTTCAGATATGTTTAATAATGAGTTGCAGGACGGTGTTGAGAGGGTCATCGCGAGTCTGGCGGTACAGGACTAGTTTAAGGGGAGTTAAATAGATCTGTCGTGGTGGCAGTTGGGGGTAAGTGCTTGTCTTTGCCAGTTGGGGCTCGGGCTGAAAAAGCCCAGGGGTAGAGGCGAGTGGGCGGGATCAGCTGGACGTAACTTCCAGGAGCCCCACTCACGATAATGGCTGGCTCACATGGGCTCAGCTACTGTTGATGGGGCCAGCAGGTCAAGGCCCGTCGGACCCTTCACTTAACCTATTCAGCGAGCATTCTGGCAGGGACTGGCAGTTACGCTATTATTATATACTAAACAAAGCATCAGCCTTTTTATACCTCCAGACTGATGCTGTCGTTATTTGTATGTGTTTATGTGGGTACTGGTAAAAGAAGGGAGGGGGCATCCTCTCAGCCTCCCTAGTAAAGCAGTCCTAATAGCCGCCTAGTCGATGGGCGGCCATGATTAGGGGGCAAAGCCTTCCTCACGTCTGATTGGCTGCTGACGCGGCCGGGGGGGGCAGGAAGTGAAGAGCAAGGGAAGGAGCTGGGGGAGCTTAAATACCACAGCAAGGAGCGGGTGCGCTCACTCTGCTCCTGGCTGCAACGGATTTCCCACACACCCATCCCTTATGGTTAGAAACGATAGCATGTAATCAGTCTTTGGCCATTCGTTTGACAACGAGTCGAAGAAACTGTTATTGTTGCGGGCTAGGGGAGCAATATTGTTTGTGAATACTTGCACCATTTTATTTTGTAGAATGAATCCAGAGTACGCTGTACAAACAAAAAGGTCTTAAGTTCCTAAAGGAGGGGTCAGTTGGACCAGTTTGCCTCTGTCGTGGCGGCAGTTGGGGGGTAAGTGCTTGTCCTTGCCGCACGGGGCTGATAAAGCCTGGGGGTAGAGGCGAGTGGGCGGGGTCAGTTGGACGTAACTTCCGGGAGCCCCACTCGCGATAACGGCCGGCTCACGTGGGGTCGGCTATGGCTGAAGGGGCCAACGGGTCAATGCCCTTCTGACCCTTCACTTAACCTAGCAAGCAATCTGGCAGGGATTAGCAGTTACACTATTATTATATAGTAAACAAAGCCGTTGCCTTTTTATACCTCCAGACGGAGTCTGTCATTATTTGTATGTGTTTATGTGGGTACTGGTAAAAGAAAGGGGGGGGGGGCTTCCTCGCAGCCACCCTAGTAATGTCTGGGAGAGGTACCTTTGGCAGCCCTCTGTATCACCTTGTTTCTTCAGGCATGAGGAAATTGCTCCAGATTACTGAAGCAGAGCTACCACCTCTCCTCCTGACTTAGAACGGGGAGGTCACCCACACCTTCACCAGCAAAGGCATGGTCCATGGTCTGATCTTCCTAGTAGTTCTTCACCTGTGGCGGGTGCTTCTCCTTCATCTATTCCTTCTGTGGAATCACCTCCTCCTACTAATCAACCACACTCACCACAAACACCTCATATATAATTGACCAATGGAGTGAGAGAGAGATAAAATAAGCAGCAGAATGGGACGGGGTCAGGTACCCCTGTGGAAACCTTGCCTAGTCTGTGGACACCTTGTTAGTAAAGTAGAGTGATTTAAGGATTCACTGGCATGTAACATGTGGAAAGACACCTGGACACAAAAAGAAGCATATCTAAAATACCTGGGATATTTGCTAATTGAAGTGATTTAAAAGTACTTAGCATATCAAGATTAGCATGTATCCCAAGTGTCATCCTTTTTGTGCACAGGTATCTCCTATGCGTTTAAATGACATGGGAATACCGACACCCTATACCGGGCCTGTATCTCAGGAAGCAGGGTGTCCCCAGACCTGGAATTAATGTGGTTCTCCTCCAGAGACACCCTGCTACAATACTCTGTGATTAAAATTAAATAAAAACAGCTTAATTGCCTTAGCGGCTAGCCAATAAAGCAATTAAGGGGTTAAACTTGAGTACCTGGTTTCTTGGGGGTACAGGGGGTGGGTACAGGGGGTAGATGCCCCAGGGTGGGAGGTTAGTCCTGCCGGGAAGGTTACTGGAGGAGTTAACCTCTTCACTACCATAGCGGTGGTAACCACTCCCACAACCCTCCTGCAAGAACTAAACACCCACCTTGGGCCAAACACCACCTTCACCCACCCCCATTACCCACAATAAACTGGTATTTAACCCCTTCATTGTCTTAGCGGTTAGCCGCTAACGTAATGATGCTGCCTGTAAATGTATTTTTATTGTCGATCAGCCACAAAGGACAGCTAGCCGCCATCCGTTTCGCTGCTAAGGTTAGTGAATAACCCTTAGTATTAGTAGTTAACTTTAGGGGTCTTGGTGTAAGGGGTTAAGTGTTTCAGGGTATGGGGTAAGGTTAGGGGGCTATGTTATGGCAATTAATGTTAGGGGTTTTAGGATAACTGGTCCGATTAAGGTTTTATGGTAAGGAGTTAAGGTTAGGGATTTAGGGTAAGGGGTAATATTAGCCGGCAGCTAAATATCCAAGCAGTTGAATGGCTGCAGCAGGATGGCTGTGGCGAGATGCCGGCGGCTAAATGCCCAAGACCGAATTAAAGAAGTGAAGTTTACATATTTTTTTCCAATTTGTTCAAAAATTCTCACTTTTGTGCATAACTTCATGAGTTTTCTGTTTGTGAACCCAATCGTTTGACCATTTTATTAAGAAAACAAAATCAGGAGATGATCCATTCCTGGGTCTGGGCTCATATTTCGTCTGGATTCAGATATTTCAAACAATTAGCCAAGTTCAGATTTCAAATCCATGAACCTGCACATCTGTTTTTTTAATTTATTGAAATGTGTTTGTTGAAAATTCCTTCAGAACAACCCCTTCTAGAAAAAAGTAATTACAAGCCTAAAAGTTTTGGCTGATGCTGATCCTTCACTTTATCTAACTGGCTGGTCTGAGATTAACCTCTATGTCATTCAATCCATACATTCTCACCATACCGTAGGAGATACTGTGCTACTGCATTGACAATAACTGGAGAGGTTATAACTACACTTTAGTTTATATTACACCTATAGAGGTTATAACTACTCATTGACAATAACTGGAGAGGTTATAAGATGTATTGTAGAATGGATTTACACGTCAGAAAGCTGTGTTGATTTATTTTGCTAATGTTTAGTTTATTTACAAAAAAGTTATGTTTCTCTCTTTTAGAAAAATCGCATTATTTGATGTAAGTACTGTACTTCTAAAGAATACTTATACTATATGATATATAAATTATTTTTTTTAAAATGGGGAGCTTGAGGCAAACTAGTGTATTTTTATTCCTTTGAAGAATATGAACCGCCTCTAAAATTGGATTAATGTTGCATGCTACAGGTAGAAATCAGCCAATTCTACACTTCAGTGTAGTAATACAGTATGAAACATGAATAAATAATTGAGCAAATACCAAACATTAGGGTCATGTTTGGTACTGCTTAAATGCCTTTATCTTTAGCAATATATTTTTTTATTTATCACAAAATGTAGTAAACGTCTTGAAGGAATGCAAGACTATGAAAATATGCACGATTCTTGGGATTCAGCATTTGAGCAACCACTATGCACATTCTAACCTTATAACTACTGAAAGCATTTGCATTATTAAGCTCACATTACAAGGGTTACAGAAATACAATGTAGCATAAATTGATCTCTCATGTTGTCAAACAAACAATGCAACTGGAATAATAGCAATTATGAGATTAAAAGAAATATACGTTACCTGCTTTAATAATTTTGGATATATAGGTCAGATTCTGGTGACCATGTAAGTAAAAAAAATAATAATGTGCTGATAGTCTTGCAAGCAATATTTGCAAATTAAATACTGTTTATGTCTACTTTTTAAATAGAACCGTGGACAGTCTATTTATATCATGTTCTGAAAGGGAACTATTCGAGCATGCATTCTAAGAAAAGGGTACAAAAGCAGGTCACTAAACAATTATCTAGTGTTAAAATAAAAGAGTTGCTAACAACTATTGTCCATTCACAATGCATTAGAGTAGGGTGTACATTTACAGCAGACATTGGTACATATTTTATTAACAGCTATATTGTACTTGGCAAATTGCCCGATTTGACAAGGCAATATTTAGAGAAAGGCATTTTGGAAATACGCCATATTCTATAAGAGTCAATATGGTATCTAATGAATTACGGAGATAGCAGATGTTTTTTGCAACTGTTAGCACTGATTAGTGCACATGGTGTAGGGGAATACACAACTGTTACTATCTGTTGCATGTTCTTTCCATCTTTTTGCCAGTGGAAACAATGTGTTGGAGGTGGTGGTGGCAGTGGCCATGCAGAGACAAGGAGTCAGCAGCAGGAGGCATGCTTTCCGGTGTAAACAAGGTTTTGATCATAAGGTGGATAATATTCTTTTGAAACAAGGGGCTTGTAGGAGGACATGTGCAGAGGTACACAATGGAGACTGTTGTAAGGTGAAATTATAACAAGGCTTTATTGTGCCTGTCGCTTTAAACAGCAAAAAAATCAACATAAGTGAAATAGTGAGCCAACCAAAAACCCCTATCTCTGCTTTGGAGACTATCTATACATGTAGCTCAGCCCACTCTGACAGGGTTGGTTAGCTAAGCTATTTACCAGCCCCAAATCATGGAGACATTTATCAATACACAGACATAGATAATAGTCTTATATGAAAAAATCGTATCTGTTAGCTGTGCTGCTGTAGGGGAAGTTTCTCTGCTCTCCTGGAACCGCACCCTTGTGTGCACAGAAAATGTCAGGCTCCAAGTTTAGAATCTTGTCCCCTTTGTCTTGTGGTCAGCTTGTCGCTCAAGACATCTGTCCTTCCTTGGTTCAGCCCCATTGTGGACTAAGGAATCTCTGCTCTGTCTCCAAAGTTCAGCTCAGGTATGAGCTAAGGAGTCTCACTTCCTGTCTCAAAAGACAGGCTTTTCTAAGCAATCAGGCAGGTGGATTAGAGGCACATTTGTGAACAGGGATAAGTCCCCTGTTACATACCTCCCCTGTTTGTGGGAAGCTTGGGCTTACCATGGCCAAAGCCCATCCTTCCACTCTCATTCAAGATCTTTCTGTGACTTTAATGAGAGTGGATGGAGGAAGAGAACCCTCTGTCCTGCTGGGATTGGAGCCCTTTCTCCAGTTTATTTTTGTCTCCTCCCGAAGGTGCTTGAGATCAGCACTCCTCAGTCGCTCGAGGAGGACTTTTTCCAAGTAAAGTCTTTTTACCGAGTGCGCGGTCATGAGATTTCCGTTGCGTCGGGCGCTCCTCTTTTTGTAGACAAACTGTATAGCAACAGTTGTAGAGCAGTTAGGACTAGCCCTTAGAGTTTTCCGCTCCTGAAGCGGACTTTCTGCACCTCCCCCACACAACAGAGTCGCCAGTTCAGCTTCTTTGGGACTGAGTTGCACCTCCACCTCCCTTTCCAGAGAGCTCCTATCTTTTCAGCTTCCTCAGCTAAGGAAACCAAAAATAGAACAGAGAGGCGGTGCACTGCTGCCGTCAGGTATTGGAAGATAGAAGATCCACACGCAATGGAGTACAATAAAAGGGTTGTAGTTTATTTGTGCATATACACTAGAAAAATATGCTACAGAGTGAACTCTGACGCGTTTCGTCCCAGCCTGGGACTTTGTCAAAGAGCATCTGGTACAACACATGATGATGCATATATAGTGAGTCCACGCATACTATTGGTTGAACTTAATAAGTAGGCAAGGGAACACACAGGTGATTGCATAAACACTTAATCAATGGCCAGGGAACACAAGCCCCTTAATAGTTAATGGATTACACTTGCAAAGCATCATCAAGGACAAAAAATACCTTATCTAGACACTAAGAGACACAAAATATATTAAAAACAATACTTGTCTAATAAAACAAACATGTAATATATAAAACAAGTACCAGTAACTGTGTAGCAATATAGACAGCAACATATCTATACAAAGAAAGTTATTTAAAGGCTCACTAAAAATCCTATATAAAAATTAATAAAATATAGAATACATGGTATATATTAACACATCATAATCAAAATCCTAATCAAAAATAATGAATTATAATGGTGAGAGGACCCATTTTGAAAATGTAATTGGATTCATGTACACCTGTGATCAAAAATTATATAAACTTTTAATGCTTAAAAATAATCATTAATGACATTTCATATATATATAATATAACATAGTACTACGCAATACTACATAAATAAATATAAACAGTGAATAAATAATATAATAAAATGTAAATATAAATAATACTTAATGAAAATATAACCATCTTCAATACAAAATCAACATTGGAAAGTACTTACCTTAAACCATGATATTGCCTCTCTTGTACAGGGAGGGCCCAGATTCATTTACAAAAAAACAAAAACTTTAGGCAATCATTTGTCTCCAAGTTTATTTAATGCACAGTCTAATAGACAATCATTAGGTAATATTCCCAAAGGTTTTTTTCGCTGTGGGCGGTGTTCCACCTATATATATGCTAGATCTATAAAAAACATCACTACATGTGAGGGAAAACATTATATTAACAGCTTTATGAATTGCCATACAAGTCATGTGATTTATTACCTACAATGTGGGTGTAAGATGTCTTACATTGGACGAACAATTAGGCCTGTAAGAATAAGGATACAGGAACATATTAGACATATTCTGAAAAAAGATATGCTGCACCCTGTGTCAAGGCATTTTTCAATGTGTAGTCTTGGCGATATCTCTAACTTTACATTTTCTGCCTTAGAACATGTTAAAATCCACCCTAGAGGTGGAGATAGATTAAATAAGCTCAATACTAGGGAAATGTATTTGGATTCATGTTATGAACACTTTACATCCTACTGGGATTAATATCGAGTGGGATCTTAAACACTTTTTAGTTTGATTTTGTATTGAAGATGGTTATATTTTCATTAAGTATTATTTATATTTACATTTTATTATATTATTTATTCACTGTTTATATTTATTTATGTAGTATTGCGTAGTACTATGTTATATTATATATATATGAAATGTCATTAATGATTATTTTTAAGCATTAAAAGTTTATATCATTTTTGATCACAGGTGTACATGAATCCAATTACATTTTCAAAATGGGTCCTCTCACCATTATAATTCATTATTTTTGATTAGGATTTTGATTATGATGTGTTAATATATACCATGTATTCTATATTTTATTCATTTTTATATAGGATTTTTAGTGAGCCTTTAAATAACTTTCTTTGTATAGATATGTTGCTGTCTATATTGCTACACAGTTACTGGTACTTGTTTTATATATTACATGTTTGTTTTATTAGACAAGTATTGTTTTTAATATATTTTGTGTCTCTTAGTGTCTAGATAAGGTATTTTTTGTCCTTAATGATGCTTTGCAAGTGTAATCCATTAACTATTAAGGGGCTTGTGTTCCCTGGCCATTGATTAAGTGTTTATGCAATCACCTGTGTGTTCCCTTGCCTACTTATTAAGTTCAACCAATAGTATGTGTGGACTCACTATATATGCATCATCATGTGTTTTACCAGATGCTCTTTGACAAAGTCCCAGGCTGGGACGAAACGCTTCAGAGTTCGCTCTGTAGCATATTTTTTCTAGTGTATATGCACAAATAAACTACAACCCTTTTATTGTATTCCATTGCGTGTGGATCTTCGATCTTCCAATACCTGACGGCAGCAGTGCACCGCCTCTCTGTTCTATTTTTGGTTTCCTTACCTGGGCTGGAGCACGCTACTTTTCACTTCCGGATCAGAAGGCACCTGACGTCATCGCTGGATTCTGAATGCTGACCGCTTCGCATGGAACACAGACCCGTCGTGTCAAGTATGTGAGTGTTTGCGCTCCCTATTCTATCTCCCCCTGCACCTCCGCAGTGAGATTACCTTGTCCCTGTGTGGCTCCGGATGTATGAGGGCAGTGGCGGAGGGTGGCGACACATTCAGTTGTATATGGTTCCTTCTCAGGGGACACAGCTGGGTTGTGGCTTCACATCCTCCCTACCACATCTCAGCCCCTATCCGCGGCACGCCACGATACAGGGTTCAGGCGGGGTGAATATATGTTTATACATCACTTATTTTTCAATGGGACTCTGAACGGAAGTTGGCTTGATTACTACACAAAGAAAAGAGGTTTGGGCGCTCCCTATTTGTATAGGCTTGTGATGTTGCCTGTGTGGTAGTGTGTAACCAAAGAAAGGGTAGTGTATACTTGCCCTTGTTGTTTTCTGCAGCTGGACCAGTAGAGAAGATAAAGCCCGGAATCTTCTTGTAGTTGCAGTGGAGGTGGAGGGTTGGTCAGCGCACGGGATTTTGCTCAAACGTAGAGATAAGAGAATAGGAAGATATGAAACACGGTATTAGTGTTTTAGTAATCGAACGGTACAATACAGCCAAAAGAACTTTGGAATTAAAAATGTATGAAAAATATCAGGTCAGGTGACGAAGCATTATTGCGAAACTAGTTGTTCCCTGCCGGAGCCCATTGATTGAAGGACCCAGCCAGCCTGCTGACATCCGGTAAGACCTCCTCTTCCGGTCCCGCCGTCGGACGCGACCACGGGAGCTGTACTGGTGAGAGGAATATCACCGGACGATCAGGCTGATGCTGGGCTGTTTTAAAGCTGTACTGTGAGTGTTATTTTGACTTTGTTTTCTGTACCTAATAAATTCTATTTTGCTCACTCACCGAGTTCGGCCCTTTTCTTCCTATTTGGGCCCCCGGGAGAGAAGCAACTCATGTACTGCCCCCACCAGGAGGGTGAGAAAGTTATTGTTTTTAGCAGCATTCCGTGAAGGAAAGACTGCACATTAAACTCTGCTAACCAGCCCCATTATCCCCTTTTTACCTCAGTCCAACAACAGGCTATGTAAACACACCCTGTTAGTCATCCACATATAGCACATATTCTGCTTCTGTTCATAAAAAACCACACAATTCCATTTAAATTTTATTTAAGGATTTTATTTAAGGATTTTCTAATCTATTTTTAAGCTATTTTAGAAATATATTTTTTCATATATTTATATATTTTTACTTTTAATTACCAAGGTTCTTTAATTCCAAAGATTTTTAAGCTATTTTAAAAATATATTTTTCATACATTTTTAATTCCAAAGTTCTTTTGGCTGTATTGTACCGTTTGATTACTACACAGTATATATTATTCTTTCTGGATATTTGATAGTAGCTTCTGCATACGATTTGTAGCATCAGTACTCCTTGGAGCAATTCTAGGATTTCCTCAGCTAAGGATTCTTCTGGCTTTGATTCTGCACTCCTACCTCTGTTTGTTGCCTGTTGGGCAGCTGTAGGTTTGGCTAGTGCTTTCTTAGGTGGCTCAAACTTCGTAATCTTGTTTTGAAGGTGCGTGGAGTCCCCAACTCTCACTGTACCCTTGTCCTCACGGGCATTAGTTACTGTGGGATACTGGTGCTTGGGCAGAGCCAATACCTTTTTCCGTATTGGAGGAATCTGTAAGTTACTGGTCTGCAGAGTCTCAACCTGTTTGAGTGCGTCTTGCAAGTCTCTTCTCAGGGAATTTATCTGCGCAGTTTGCTTTCTCTGAGTCTGTATCAGTGTCTCCTTCATATTCTGGAGCTCTGTAATTTTTGTCGTTAGGGTTGCCGCTGCGTCTGTTTTCTCCTTGGTGTACTGACTCAAGGGAATGGAAAAGTCTCTCTGTCTCTCCAGCTCTTGCTCCGGTTTCTGAGCCTTTTCACGCTCCCTCTCATACAGAGTCACCTGGTATCGAAGCTCCGCCTCCAATGATGCTCTGAAGACATGCAGCATGGCCTTTAGCTCCTCATACTGCTCTGTGGGGACTTACTGGGTATTCAGACGTTCCTGCAGCACTTGTACCTCTTTAGCAGCCTGCAGCTTTTCTTCCTGCTGCGTTTGCTGCTTCTCCTCAGCATACTGGAGGTGTGTACGCAGACCTTGCAGTTGGTTCTGCAGTCGGTGCTCTGCTTCAAACTTTTCATCTTTCAAAAGTTTATTTATTTCTTTAAGCACGTGCAGCTTTTCATTCTTTCCCTTGACGTGTTCTGCCAACTCAGAATTTTCTTTTTTTAATCTTAAATTTTCTCTTTTTTCAGTCTCTGTACTATTCAGGGCCTCCTTGCAGTCCACCTTCCATTTTTGCACATCTGCTTGGAGGCGGTTTGTCTCCTGGCTTGAGACTTCCATCTCCAGGTTTAGGTTCAGAAGCTCCGTCTGAGAGACTTTGAGATCTAAGTTAAGATGTAGGATAGTTTTCCTTGAAATGTCCAGCTCCTCAGTGAGACTGTGAAGTTCCTTTCTGGAGACTTCCAGTTCTGTGCGGCAGCTGTTGATCTCATGATGTGAGGCATCCAGTGCTCTGCGGAGTGTATGAACCTCCTTCTGAGATACGTCTACCTCTGTCCGGACACTGTTGACCTCCTGTTGTGAGGCATTCAGCTCTATGCGAAGAGTGTGCATCTCTTGCTGGAAGACTGTCATCTGCTTCAGTGACTCCTCATACTTCCGCTTCAGCTTAGCCATCATTTTATCAGATTGGCTCTGCTTTTCATCCATGGCGGTAATAGTAGAGTTTGCAGTATCTAGCTCAGTCTTGAGATCGGCCAATTCTGTCCTGGCCAAAGAGTACATTGTGAGCACATCTTTCTGTAGCTTCACGTTATTTTCCCATAGCCGATCACAGTCACGCCTGGCAACCTTCAGGGCATCACCAGGGCTGGTCAAGGGATCGTCACTCACCGATTCCGGCTCCGCTTCCCTGGGATGGTTGGTTGAGGGTTTCTCACTATTAGCACCGGACAGACACTTCTTTGGGGTACACAACTTCTGCCTTGGGCCCTCTGGATATTCGGTCATCCGCGGGACGACTTCTCCATTTTCTCTAGGCTGCAGGGCATTTCGGACCCCCTTTTCCTCCGAAAGATCTGCAGATGTGTCTGTTCCTTCCACGGTAAGTGAAGAACCGCTTTTCTTTTTCTTTTTTCGCCTTTTTGTTTTGGATGGCACCGTCCCCTCAGGGATACTGGGGTCTCCATCTTCATTCGAAATTTTAGCAGCGTCACTGGATCCACCTGGCTTTTCTTGCAACTGTAATAGCTGATGGAAATATTCGGTGATCCACTGCTCCCGCTCTTTCTCCTGCCGATCATATTCGTCATCATAGGGAGCGGTCTTTTCAGTTCGTACCGATTTCAGGCACCCCCACCATTCTTGGGGTGTTTTGTGGGTGTGACTCGGTTTGGGTTCCCCATAAGAGATGTCTTCCTCCTCATCGGACTAGAAGGGCCACTCTTCCGTGGGGTAGGGTTCATTACAGGAACGCTGTATTTTGTCCTCCATTTTGGGGCCATCAGGTATATTTTTCTTCCTGACCTCTGGAGGCGCTATTGCAGCTGTTGTCACTGTATTTGCTAGAACCCCCAACAGTTCTAGTCCTACAGGTGGGCATATTTTGCTTGTAGAGGTCGTAGCTCTCACAGGCCTCTGTAGACTTTTTCTTCCCTTTGGTAAGTTTTACAACATTAGTATTACTGTGCATGCATTCATTCTCAACGTCTGAATAAGGCCTGAAGGGACACTGCTCCGTGTGGTGGGGTTCTTTACACCAGAAACAAATTTTCTTCCCTATTTTTACAGAGTCTGTATTTGACCTCAGCTGGGTGGCCATTTTAAATTCCCAGGGTTCTATTTCTTTAAATACAATGATTGCTAGCTGCCCATTTTCTGGCTTCAGCAAAGGCATTTGCTGTACACTATTTACTTGCTATGTACAATCCCTCCGCTTCAACAACAGAATTTGGTTTTCTGCTTGAGTTCAGTAATTTTCAGTCTCATCTTTGGGTATTATGGCATTCACTCTCCCAAGATACAGAGGCAGACTTTTTTTTTTTTACTTGCAGAAAAAAAAAACATTCTTTGCAGTTGAATATTTCTTTCACTCCTGGCAGGGTAACTCAACACTCAGCAATTGGCTTTGGAATACCTTTTACACAGTTCAGCAATCCCTTTTTCCCCTGTAGGGCAATTTTACACTCAGCATTTGTTTGCTGAAAATTCCCCTGCTTCAGCACAGTCTTGCATCAATGTTCACACTTTTCTGCATATACTCCATTCACAGCTGGTAGTCCTATGCGGTGTGGAAGTCTTAACTTCCAGAATCAGTACCGCTCGTGGGTCACTGTCTGTATTCACTGCTTCAGCGCAAATTTTTTTTTTTTTAACGAAAACAATAAAGCCTAGCTCCTCTGGAGCGCTAACTCACTTCTTGAACCCTGAACACTGCTGGAAGGCAAAGCCCCTTTAATTCTGATCTCTGCTGCAGGTGAATCTTTGTTTTTGTTGCTCAGGTTTGTTTGCAAGACTGTATGCAGGCAAAAGCACAAAAAAAAATTCCACAGGCAATCTCCGGCCCTTTAAACTTCAAAGGCCACCTCTCATCCCAAATTTCTGACACCATATGTAGGAGGAAATGTGCTGAGGTACACAATGGAGACTGTTGTAAGGTGAAATTATAAAAAGGCTTTATTGTGCCTGTCGCTTTAAACAGCAAAAAAAATCAACATAAGCGAAATAGTGAGCCAACGAAAAACTCCTATCTCTGCTTTGGAGACTATCTATACATGTAGCTCAGCCCTCTCTGACTGGGTTGGTTAGCTAAGCTATTTACCAGCCCCAAATCATGGAGACATTTATCAATACACTTTCATAGATAATAGTCATATACGAAAAAGTCTTATCTGTTAGCTGTAGGGGAAGTTTCTCTGCTCTCCTGGAACCGCACCCTTGTGTGCACAGAAAATGTCAGGCTCCAAGTTTAGAATCTTGTCCCCTTTGTCTTGTGGTCAGCTTGTCGCTCAAGACATCTGTCCTTCCTTGGTTCAGCCCCATTGTGGACTAAGGAATCTCTGCTCTGTCTCCAAAGTTCAGCTCAGGTGTGAGCTAAGGAGTCTCACTTCATGTCTCAAAAGACAGGCTTTTCTAAGCAATCAGGCAGGTGATGTTAGTTAATTGCCTACCAGCAGTTAACCACCACACTGCTGGATTAGAGGCACATTTGTGAACAGGGATAAGTCCCCTGTTACAGGGCTTATGATCCTTTGCTTTATCTGAGGAACAGGAATTTTCTACTACAGCTGCAGCGGCCGTTATTTGAACACTTCATGTGTTGTGTACATCGGAATACCCGTGTCATGACGTGGGATGTCTTCCAACCTTACCGCCTTAAGATGCGAGTGCAGAAAATTGCATTTTAGAGTTCTGGTTTTTAAACACCTTAAATTGACACAGTAGCACAGTACTGTACACATTGCAATTCATTCATTTCATTGCACCCAAAGAAACAGAATCCATGAAATTCAAACAAAGCAATCATTATAAGCGCGAGTGCCTGGGGCGATTGGCCACGTTCATGCCACGTGGAGTACAGCAGAACACACAAAATCTGCACCGTGATTTGTTCGAATAACGGCCGCTGCAGCTGTAGTTTCAGGAGATAATAGAAGCAACCCAGTGGCAGCATTACATGAGGGCAATCTGATTTATGTTCACTAATTTCCCAATGTACTCAACTTGATAGTTAACCATTTCTTAGACCAGCGTTAGCTCAACCATTGAGTAAGTGCAAGAAATCCAGTGGTCTGATATGGGACTTGTGTGTGCTACTGAAGTTGTTTGTAGAGGCTACTGTTCTGGTCAGCCGTGGCAATAATGGCATCAACCAAGTCATCCCACTTATATTCCTACTACATAGGACCCTTGTTTTCATGCAGCAGGAGTGTTTCTTTTGTTTATACTGTAGAAGTGTGAGAATAATGATAAAGCTATAGTAATTGTTGAGGCTTGTGGATGTCCTGCTTTACTGCCTGAATAATTATTCCTGTGTAGTATCTGTGAAAACTAAAGAGGAATTTATGCTGCCCACTTTTCTAGGCCCTCACTTTAAGATGCAATACATGATTTTGTAACTAGGAGGAATACTTAACAAAGTAAAAGTAATCCCAGTTGTGGGCACTCAGACCCCTAGGTGATAAACTGGTGATTCCAATAGGACCTATCAGGAATATGTGCAGCCCCCTGTTGGAAAACACTCTCATCTCCCTCTGAAGAACTGCAGTCTCAGACAGGAGTATAAAACATAACTGCCTCATACAGCAATGCACAGCATAGATTACACATAGATCATACAGCACTTTTTGTTCCCTGGACTCAACCTCCAGGGCTTGAGGCCCAAAAGGTCTATCCCTGACTCCCATACTCCCTAGTAGAGTATGTGGTAGCTGATCCCACTCCCCTGAGGGAGAGGAAGGAAGATGAACCAGAGTCCTGCCTCCACACTTCCATAACTCCTTTCATTTGGCTGAAGCCCTTTTTTGTGCCCAGGGGAGGGTCCCAGATCACCGTCCCTATTATGGGCAGTACCTCGGCCTTGGACCACCCCCGACTGTCACTTCTAGGGAGTTGTTTAATGCAGATGGCCAGATTAACCCTAACACTGCCTGTGCTGGTACCAGGGTTTACTGTATGTGTTAGACAGGGCAGATTAGTAACCCAAGGGATATCTGGCTACATATACAAACCCAGTAAATGGTTGCAGTGATGAATAATGAACTTTGGCCTCCTCCATGTGTACAGAGTATCATGCTTGAAGTAATAGTGGCAATTACAAGGCAGAGTACCAATAACTGTCAATTATATACTATATAAATAAATAGGTACAGTATGGGTATAAACCTAGTCAGCCCAATCTATATACTGTTCAATAATAGCCTCTAAGTACTATTAACATTGATTATGCTTAGGACAAATCTGAGTGTTATTGACATAAAGTTAAGTTGCAGATAGTTCAACTCAGCCCCAGTAGTTGGAGTAGTTGTGTAGCGTACTTTCCCCCACCCCCTTGGAGATAGAGCGGCTACGGTGTGTGTGATGCTTTACCTGTGGCTCACAGGAGGCTTGAACCTCCACCGCTGTGAGCCTGGGTTGTACCTGATTCGATGGGTGACAGCGCCTCCACCTATGTGGGATAGCACCGTGCAGGACCATATATGAACAATACACACTGATGTAATAAAACAATAGCACTTTACAGTAGATATATGAACAATAATTAACAATGACACTACTGTACTACTGTAGCACTAGGCCTCGCAGAGCCGCAACCTCTCACCGTGCCTTCCCAACACCGTGTTCACACCCATGCAGGGTTACCCCTATGTACTGAGGTGCACCGGGCACCGTACCATCCCAATGTCCACAGAACAAACCACCCACCCAAGTTTGTGAGACAGCGCTGCCCCACCAGTCCGTGTATAGTTGGTGCACTTTGGTGAGATGAGGTACCTGCTGGGTGTGTCCACACCCGGGTGTGCAGCGATGCTGATGGGATCCACGGATCCAGTGACGGTAACTGAGAAGCCTCCGCCTCTTCGTTGGGTGGGTCCCGCCGGGATTGTACCACCATATGCAATGTCTCTTTGTGACAGGTGTCTGGTCCCATATCACCTGAGATCAGGATGCCGCCGCATCCTGGCTGTATCCTTCACTTTAATGCTACAGGGGCAGTGTCCCTATCTATGGGCCTGTCCTTGCAACAACCACAAGATGAGGGGAGTTAGGGCCTAGCTGGGGCCTAATGAGGTGTCTATGGCCTCGTGCAGGTGCCACAGACACCTGCACACATACACCCTACCTTGATGGCATCCAAGTGCCGACTACTAGCGTGATCTCAGCGCGCTAAATGTATCTCTCTCCAGGCAGGGTACTCCGATCGTGCGATTGGCTGCTGTGCCTCACATGATCTTGCAGCCCCAGGGGCTGCTGGAGATTGTAGTCCTTCTGGGAACCCTTCCCTACACTGGCCGCCACTTGCGCAAGTTTTGGCGCATGTGCGAAAATGAACCAGATGACCGCTGGACTGTGAGAGGTGATACTGCGCACGTGTGACCTATTGCGTATGCGTGTGCAACTCCAATATGGCTGCGCCCTACTCTAGGAGCCACTGAGAACCTCCGCGGCTCTCTGGCGACCTGATCACTGCTCCAGCTCTTAGTGCCGCCTGCACCTGTCCCTGCCTCCGCTGCTGCAGGCACGAGCGCGCTGGGAGGTAAGGGGACAAAGGGGCACCAGGGGAACCCATGTCACAGCTGTATAGTAGCAACATGGCTATTGCTATGCAGAGCTAACTGATGATACTTAGATACTTGCTAGGAACAGTTGTACCAAATGGCAACAATTGTTGCAAACGTGAGTGTTGAAGTGTTCTGGTATACACGCAGTGCTCATCTACCAGTGTCACAGGTCTAATCAGTTCTACCAAGAGAAACCTGGTAGTTTAGCAGCGCAATGTTTATGCCTATTGTATATCACTAATATTTGCCCCCTCCATAATCACCCTGAATAGTACTTAGAGGGTTTTATTGTATATAGAATGTACTGACTAGGTTTATACCCATAGCTATTTATGTATATATAATTGACATTGTTATTGGCACTCTGCCTTCTCATTGATTGCCCCTTTAACTTAGAGTGTGATACTCTGTACACATGGAGGACGCCAAAGTTCATTATTCATCACTGCGACCATTTACTGGGTAGTATATGTTGCATTTTGTCAATACACCCTGTGGTTTCTGTGTGTTATTGTATATCTATGTTATACAAACATATCAGTATTATGCGCATGACTAATTCGTTTTAGGTTTTATTACTTCATTGTTTTTTGGTCTACCCCTTATTTTATATGTGTTATTAAAGTACATTTTTATCTCTAAATACCAGTACATCACCTAGGGCAGGGATGAGCAAACCTTTTTGTTTGAGCCCACTTGCCTGCTCTTCCCGAATTTGGGGCGGCACTGGCCTTAAGTACAGCCAGGAGAAGGGCACCATGTCTGTATCATGATTGGTCATGCCCAGGCCGGATGTTACCGCCTACCGCTGTCACTCAAGTGCAGCTCCTTAGAGGGGAAAAACCCCATATAAACTACTGGCAACCTGATTATACCAGGGCTTACTGCCAGTACAGAGCAAAATAGTAGCCATCAAGTGACCTGACTACACAAGTATATACTGTGTCCCTATTCCAGAGATGCACCAACCTCTCTTCCTTTCTATTCTATGCAGAGTGAGGGTTACACTATTGGTTTGTGTCTAGGTGGAAGCAGACAGTAGCACAGTGCAGATATAGACTTGTACAGTATCTAGACTGCAAGTATTGATGACAAAAGAGAGCTACGGGTGACCTACACTCAAATACACAAAGAACTGTTCACCAGCCTGCGTGCTATCTGAATAAATGTTAAGCACAGCTGGGTCCATCATGACAGATCATAGAATCAATCTGTTTAGTAGCAGTGTTGAAAGGCTTAGGTTAATTAAAATTAAACCAAGACTACATTATGCCGGTCTCCATGTCACCAGCTCCTACCCCTGTACACCTCAAAAGCAAAGATGCTTTATTTTATTTCACATTAGTGCAGAACAATTTCACAATTTCACATTAGTGCAGAACAATATCACACAGCATTTTGGGGAAAAGATCTGCCATTTTTCAGGTTTAATCAACCCCACACTGATGAGACCCATTAAGGTCGAAACGGCTGTCTGTGGGGGGGGGGGGGGGGGTTTACTGGCTATGCATCTTAATCCTGACTGTTCTCAAAGCTGTGACCATGCAGCAAGCTTAAGCCTATAGGGAACCATGTTAATGGTTTTGAAGCAAAAGGTGGCACTGTGTGCTCATTTTCAAGTCATTTCCCAGAATCCCTTGCCGCAGTGTAAGTGCTTTGTGCTGGGTGATAATGGTGAAAGGTGGGGTTGCAGACCTGTCTAAGACATGCAAATGAGCATAAAGTAATATTTCCATTTGCTATATGCTTTGCTGTAGAGGGTTTCTGTCACTTTTTTTTACCCACCATAACTTAACTAAGTATACCCAGTTAAAATCAACCCCACACTGATGAGACCCATTAAGGTCGAAACAGCTGTCTGTGGGTGGTTTTCTGGGTATGCACCTTAACCCTGGCTGTGCTCAAAGCTGTGACCATGCAGCAAGCTTAAGCCTATAGGGAACCATGTTAAAAATGGTTTTTGAGGCAAAAAGTGACACTGTGTGCTCATTTGCATGTCATTTCCCAGAATCCCTTGCTGCAGTGGAAGTGCTGTATGCTGGGTGATAATGGGGAAAGGCGGGGTTGCAGACCTGCCTAAGACATGCAGATGAGCATACAGTTGTATTTGCATATTTGCTTTCCTGTGGAGGGTTTTTGTCACTTTTTTTACTCACCATAACTTAACTCAGTATTATGGTATAGCCTATCCCATAGCCTCTTTGCATACCCAGTTAAAATCAACCCCACACTGATGAGACCCATTAAGGTCGAAACAGCTGTCTGTGGGTGGTTTTCTGGGTATGCACCTTAACCCTGGCTGTGCTCAAAGCTGTGACCATGCAGCAAGCTTAAGCCTATAGGGAACCATGTTAAAAATGGTTTTTGAGGCAAAAAGTGACACTGTGTGCTCATTTGCATGTCATTTCCCAGAATCCCTTGGATCCCTTGCAGTGGAAGTGCTGTATGCTGGGTGATAATGGGGAAAGGCGTTGTTGCAGACCTGCCTAAGACATGCAGATGAGCATACAGTTGTATTTGCATATATATATATAGATATATATATATAAAGCAGAAAATAGCCGTGTTAGTCCAGTTGCGATAGTGCAGAAAAAATGAGTTCTTCAGTATTAGGTGATACCTTTTAATTGGACTAACAATTTATGTCATAGGACAAGCTTTCGAGAGTTCTCCTCTTTTCTTTAGGTCAAGCAATACTGATATACACAGGAATCTATGGCTAAAACAGTGTAGAGGAAAAAAACCAGATAAAGTAGGGTGTTAAAAGTGTTTGAAGCTTGGGGAGGATGACACGGAAAGGTGTGCAGAGGGAGGGAGAGGGATGCGGTGGGTGGGGGTGGAGAGAAAGTGTGGATAAGAATAGAGGCAAGCAGGATAATTAGAAACAATTTTGATAGGGTGTGAGAAAACCTATTTCCACATTAAGTCCGTTGGTTTTGGTGTCAAAGAGTCTTATCATTCTGAGTACAAATGTTTTCTGTTCTTGGGTACGTTTAAACATTCCATTGAGGATTTTGATTTTTAAATCATTTATGGAAGGATCTGGCTGTGAGAAATGATGTCCCACAGGTGAGCAGTATCTTCCTTCTTCGTGATGGAATATGGAGTGTCTGTGCATATTCATTCTGCCTTGTAGTTTTTGGCTGGTTTCCCCAATATAGCAACCTTGGTCACATTTGTTGAACTGAATCATATACACTATATTCCTGGATATGCAGCTGTATGATCCTTTAACATTGAATGTTCCATGGTTGTGACTGGCTGTGGGATCTTGGCATATATATTTGCAGAGTTTGCAGCGTTTGTTGTTGCATTGTTTTGTTCCATTATCAGTGTCTTTAAGTTAGTTGTGAAGTTTTCTGCTGACTAATTTCTGTTTGAGGTTTGGTGGTTGCCAGAATGCAAGAACGGGAGGTTTGGGAAAGATTTCTTTTAATGTCGCATCCTCTGCCAGCATGGGTTGCAGATCTTTGATTATGTTTTTCGTATACCCTCTAGGGTAGGGTTGTATGTGGCCACTAGTGGTATGCGTGTGGTAGGTTCTTTCTGTCTGTATTGTAGCAGGTGTTCTCGTGGGGCTTTTAGTTCAGATGTAATAGTTTAGGCAATGGTCTTTGGTTTGTATCTCTTCTGTCTGAATGATTTGTTCAGGGTTGTGAGATGCCTGTTTCTGTCTTCAGTGTCAGAGCTTATACAGTGGTATCTTATAGCCTGGCTGTGTATGATACCTTGTTTGGTATGAGTGGGATGGAAGCTGGAGTTTTGGAGGTAACTGCATCTGTCTGTTGGTTTCTTGTATACAGATGTGTGTAGTTTGCCATCTTTCAGTGTTACTGTTGTATCTAGAAAGTTTACTAGCTTTGCTGAATAATCCAGTTTGAGTTTAATTGATGGATGGAATGAGTTCAGGGACTCGTGGAATTGTTTTAGGTTTCCTTCACCCTCTGTCCATATTATAAACTGTCATCAATGTATCTGTAGTATTTGTCGGGTTTGTGGGTCATGTAGTTAGGAATCTTTGTTCAAGATTTGCCATGAAAAGATTGGCATATTGCAGTGCCATCTTGGTACCCATTGCAGTCCCCATTAATTCTAGGTACATTTCCTTGTTGAAGCTGAAGTGGTTGTGTGTGAGGATGCAGCAGAAACAAGAATACTGTACAACCAGTGCCACGATGTAAGGCACATCCAGCATGGTGTACAATGCCTCACTCTCAGTTACAGACTCTGACTCTGGCGGTGGCTGCTACTCAGATGCTGGCTCTAAAAATGAGAGTATCTGCAGCGGAACCCCCCCCCCCCTTCACCCCCCTCCTCAACTAACATACTCCAAAAACTGAAGGTGTTGCGTATGAGACTTAGGAGAAAAGAGGGAAGTGCCCTCATCCACTTCATTCACTTTCTCCCCTGCTAATGCTGAGTTAGTGGCACTGGTACTACTACTGGTGGCGGTGATGGTGACGACAGAGGTAGTGGAGCTGGTGGTAATAATGGCAGTGGTAGGCGTGTTGGTAATTTGGACTTCCTTTGAAAACCACATAATTTTAATCTGGATCACAGGAGTATCTCATTAATTCTCCTGTTGACTTTTGCCTCTCCTCTTCCTCCATAGTAGCAAAAATCCAAAGAAAATAACAAATAATATAAAAATAATCTAAGTTATAAAAATACTGAGAGAAAAGTATAATAATAATAAGAATTCTAAAATTAAATAAAACAAAAAATCTACAGTAACGCTGAAATTTAAAAGAAAACTGTACAACTATAAAAATGTTAAGTATTAAAAGTCAACTAAAAACTAACAGAAAAATGTGCTGCACTATTCACGAAATTGAAATAGGGACTTAATGTGTACTAACACTTAAATATAATATTATAGTGCTCATCAGCGGCTGCCAATCAGTACCCCGGTTGGATATATACATGTGAAAAAAACAGAACTGTGTTCTTTGTTTTTTCTAAGCAATATCACACTATGTGATCACAGTCTTGCGTTATTTTGCTGAAAGCTCACTAGTTTGATGACATTATAAGCCCTTTGAGGCATGTCAAAATGTTTTGCAAGGAATGGGGGGGAAAATGCTAATTATTGTATGTCCATTATGAATAGTCTTTCACATCTATAGTTGCAAAGCTGAAAATTTGTATATTAAATGTAGAATACAATACAGTCATTAAGTCAGCATAGCAACATGGAAGATTGTCCAGACTTCCATGAAATAGACACCTGAGATTTTTTTAAATTGTTTTTAATTGTCATTAAGCAGACATTTTTTTTATCAGATTTATGATACTGCACTTATACCGTGACAACAAAAACCTATGGCTGCATGATTTTAAATCATTTTAAGCATACACATCGATAAGATAAATTTGACCAATGTCACCAGATGCATGTTTGGAATTGACAACCTCTGGATAACTTGTTGAGCAAAGAACAAATAACTAAACTTTAGTATTTCTTGTATTGTTACTGTTGTTTTCTAGGGGATATGCATATTCAAAAGAGAAAGCAAAGTTTGCATTTAAACCTTTGGCACGACAAAAAAAAATCTTGGGGAACAGCTGTTTCTGAAATTGCTTATTAGATGTTAATGCTCTGCGTGATAATTGATTTCCATGCGATATCACGTTAAGTTATATTTTTAGACATATAATGAAAACATCAAATGGAAACTTTGCTTACATAACCTGGTATTTGCATATAGTTTCTTGACCAGCTCCTTAGGTAAAGCAAAATGTAAAATGTCATCTTGACAAAGGTCAGTGTGTTTGACCGAAACATTGATTAAAATCTCTTTTTGCGTACGAAGACCTCTGGAGTGCCGGTTCCTTTTAGTTTTGGGAGGATGTGTTCTATATTATAGGTCTCCCCCGCGGGGGATGAGTGCTGTGCACCTGAGGCAGTTGCATAAATCCAGTGAGTGCACCTAATTCTTTCTCATGAATTTCATACTGTACACAATCTCCGTAATGTAAGCAATATGGTTCAATATTATTATTATAAATTATGTAAAGATTGGCTAGATTTCTACTACCGTTTACATTAAAATCAAGGTTAAAATGCATCTGCCATAAATAACTTGTTAATTAAATAAAGGATGTTGTATTTTAGGCAGCAATCCTAAATAATTAATCAGCAGAGGACATGATCTCTGTGGCAAGTAATCAACTTTCTATGCAAATATCTTTGCCTTGCCTTCCTTGATTGTAAAGAGTGAAAGACCATCCCTTGTATTTGGTTAGTCAACATCATTCTGTTAATGTCAAAAATGACAGCCTACCTTGCATAATAAGCAGTCATACAAAAACTGTAATGTATGCGTTCCAAAGATCACAAGTAAGCTTTAGTCGCTGTAAGATGTAACTTTCTTATTTCTTATTCAAATGATACATGATTAATACAGATTGGATTATCTTATCCAATTAATTAAATTGGATAATTAAATAATTTAGTTTGTGTTTTAACAAACTAAATTATAGTTTATAGTTTATAGGGAGAGGGAGTGGCTCAGTGAGTAAAGACACTGACAGGCACTGAGTGTGAAGCAGGGGAGCCTGGTTCAATTTCTGATGTCGGCTCCTTGTGACCTTGGGCAAGTCACTTTATCTCCCTGTGCCTCAGGCACCAAAAACATAGATTGTAAGCTCCACGGGGCAGGAACCTGTGCCTGCAAAATGTCTCTGTAAAGCGCTGCGTAAAACTAGCAGCGCTATACAAGAACATGCTATTATTATTATTATTATTATTAGAAATAGGCAATTGTAAATGTTATACAGTAACATTGCTGGCTTGCATTGCAAATGTATTAGGATATAGTCTAACTATATATTTCATGTAGCATCTTCTTTCACCTGAGCTCAAATGAACATCACGTTACAGCAGCAGTTTCCCCAGAAATCGATTTATTTTTAAAAAAAAGAAAGAACAAAAGCTTAACTGAACCACGGATTCACCGGAGCTCATCAATGGTTCCTTAATGTCTGCGGACCCCGCAGTTCCAAAGCAAGACTTACTTATTTGTCTATGTATCAAATGACAAATTCCAGCGCAGTCATTATGTTGTCACAACCCACAATAAAATTCACCTGTGCTAGACAGCGACTAGCTGGCACTATTTTCAGACGTGTGTCTTTCTGCGACGAGAAGAAGACTTGAAGGAAGAAGTGAGAGGGATTAGGGCAGGGTTGCATTTGCATATTGGTGCAGATTTGTGCATTAAGGAATGTGGTTGCACAGCTTTTCTTGATGGTTTTTAGCATTGGGTTTCTCCGTTAACTTAAAGGTGGCGTACTTAAGAGGTAAGTAGCTCAGGGAACAGAGGTCACCAGAGCTGAAATTAATGTGGTTCTGCTCCAGAGACCCCCTGGTTCCCACCAAAGTAAAAAAATAAAATATATATATATATATATATATATATATATATATATATATATATATATATATATATATATACACAAAATATAGAAACAATATACATTTACAATTTATAAACATCAATTATATAAGAGAAAGTTGGTCAGGAGGAAGAAATCGTGACATTGTACACCATAAATATCCATGACTCAACACCGAGGACCACCTGTTTTCATTTAATTTCTATCATAGAAATTCAACCTTACTATCAAACCATGGTTCCCATGTTTTGTGAACGTTTCTATTGATTTTGATTGAAGTATAGTCACTGTATTGAATGGCATTTATATTTATGTTACTTCTTCAATCAATCTTATTACCAATTTCCAGAATTTCGGGATTTTGGGGCAAAACCACCAGAGATGGGTGAGGTTTCCCACCTGACCGCAATGCCACCAACACTTGTAAACATTTGGATACATTTGACTCAGCCTATTTGGGGTTAAGTACCAAGAAAATAATATTTTATATATATTTTCTTTCGTTGTGGTACAGATTGAGGTTTTGGAGGTTGCCTCCCATATATCGTCCCAGTCATTCCTTGATATTTCTATTTGTAGATCTGTCTCCGATCTCATCCTATAGTTATAGACCGGTGAGTCTTCAAATGGAACGAATTGTCTATATAATATGTGTATTAAACCCTTCACATATTTCTTGTTTCGACATAATCTCTCAAATATATTGTCTCAGGATATTCATGTCCTTTGCTAGTGCTTGTCATAAAATGTCTTATATGAGATAGAAGAATAGGTCTGACTTTGGCAGCCCATACAGTACTTGTTACTAAACTCTACAAAGTCAAGAATGTTCCCTTTTCAAATTAGGTTTCCAACATCTAAAATATTTTTGTCCTCCCACCTGTCATGATAAATAGAGCTGGTTCCTGTGTGAAAGTTTGGATTTCTAAATAAATTTAGAGGGAGATGATATCAATTTAAATTTTAGTTTCGCTAGATGCCACATTTTTAAAGTAACATTTATTATATTTGAAGATATTCGTTGAATCTCCTGTATATTACTTTCCAAACAAAGGAGAGAGGGCAATGAAACAGGTTTCGCCATTGAGGATTCTATGTCCACCCGTCGGTAGGTTTTTGAAGGGGAATGCCAATAAATTGTTTGTTTTAAATGATAAGCTAATAGTACATTTTAATGTTGGGGACAGCTAAACCATGTTTGACCTTTGGTGCAAGCATAACTGTTCTAGCCAATGGTGGTCTCTTATCTTGCCATATAAACTTAAATATCTTGGATTGCAAATATTTTATATATCTGGTAGGTATTACAATTGAGAGAGTCTGAAAATCGTACAACAAGCACTGCAGAATATTCATCTATACAGAGTTTATTCACCCTAACCAGGAGATCTGGTAATTTAACCACATTCATAGATCTTTGTTAATTTGGGGGAAAAGGTCCACATAATTCTGTTCAAATAGGGATTGGTAGTTTTAAATTAAGAAAATACCTAAATATTTTAAATTAGTCTCTTTCCATTTGTAGTTTAAATTCAGTTGCCGTAATATCACTTCATCAGTGGGACTTGCCAGATTAAGTGCCTATAATGTATCCACGTTTATTTTATATCCTGACATGCCTCCAAATTCCACTATTGTGTTCTGCAAATTTGGGAGGGAGGTTAATGGGTTTGAAATGGTTAAAATAATGTAATTTGCGAAAAGGCACAAATTATATTTTTCCCTGTCTATCGCTTTTGCTTGTATGTTTGGATTTTCAATTATCATACATGCCAATGGTTCAATGATTAAGGCAAACAGGAGTGCAGAGAGAGGGCAACCCTGTCTGGTCCAATTAGTTATTCCAATTTCATTTAGATTTCTCCCTGGTATTTTTAAAATAGCTGTCAGTTGAAAGTATGACGTTTGTACACCTTTTAGATATGAACCCCCAAATCCAAAGGCCTCTGAGGTCTTAGTATTCTCTGGTTCCAGGATCAGTAGGATAGCTTTAACTTTGGCCTTATTGATATGTTCTACTATATTTAAAATCTTGTTTGTATTTTCTGATGCTTGGCTTTTTTTGATAAAACCTACTTGAGCACTGTGAATCAGTTTGGGGAGGATAGAATGGCCTATTTTCCAAAAGCTTACTGTAGATCTTTAGATAAGATTTCAGAAAAGAAAAAGGCCAATAATGTAAATGCCAAATCTGTGTGGGTCCGTCTCATTCTTATGGATGATTGCAATATTAGCTTTGGCCATCTGTTTAGGGATCCTCTTCCCTTCCATAAATGAGTTGAAAAGATTGAGTAAATTGGGAGATAGTATGATCATACATTTTCTATAGTAGCGGTTTGGAAATCCATCTGGGACTAGGGCCTTATTGGACTTCAAATCTTAGATTTTCCCTCCCAGCTCTATTTTTGTCACTTTAGTGTTCAGAGCCATTAAATCCTCATTTTATCATTTATGTAGGTTACAATTTTCTAAATATTTAACCATTACTCATTAAGTAGGGAGTGATTTTACAGTTTCTTTGTTTAAATTAAATAAATTAGAGTCAAATTGGTGAAATTCGTTAGCAATTTTTGTGGGGGTGTAAGTGATCTCACCATTTCTCATTTTAATAGCCAAAATCTGCAACCTTGATTGTTCTCCTCTCAGTTTACTTGTTGCCCTTATTATACAACACCAGATTTGTCCGTTTCAGGGCCCTCTGTCTCCTCTATCTGTGCTTGTTTTAATTTGTTTCTAGTACTCTGCCCCCTCCCCACCCCCTTTTCTCTCTCCCCATCCCCTCTCTCCTCTCCACACCCTTCTCATTCTCCCCACCTCTCTCTCTCCCCACCCCTCTCCTCTCTCTACCCACCTCTCTCTCACCCCTCCCCTCTCTCTTCCCACCCCTCTCTCCCCACACCCTCTCTCTCTCACTCCACCCTTTTTTCTCTCTCCCCACTGTGATGACCGTGAGGGTTTGGCCCGGGATTAACGGGGTTACTCCCCAAGGGCCCCCCTCTAACCTCGCCGTGGAGACAAGGGGTTAACTGGGCTGAGGCCCAGAAAAGTGATTTAACCCTTGTTATAACATGAAAATGCTTATTCCCCTGTGTAAAGGTATTGTTGCGGGATCAGTGTCTGCATAACACACACCCTGGATCATAAGGGGTTAATAAACTACAATTTAAGAAAATTCCACTGTATTGTGTCTTTTCAGGGAATCTGGACTTCAAAGGGCTTAATTGAAGTTGAATGTGAAAAGCAGAAGGGTTTTTTAGTGTACAGTATGTTAATACCTGTTTGCAGCCAGACCCTGAGTCTTGGGGTGCAGCCTCAGGGGAACCCTCCAAGTAACCACATATTAAAAATATAACTTTGTCATAAGGGGGACATATATTTTTGATAAAGTGACCTTTTTGCAGTTTTTGAAATGTCCAGAAACCAAATGCTTTGACTCATATGAGTCTATTCACGTTTGATATGCAAGCTTCCTCTCTGGAAGTGCATATCAAAAGGGAGGTGTGAATGGGCCAGTTGGATGCTAAATAGGACATCCTGCTAGAATTTAGCCTGGCTTCACAGGGGTATTGCTATGCGAGACCCAGGAAGCATCAAAAGAGTAATTACCTAATTGTTTATGCGGGAAGCTAAAAGCCTGCTTCAAAGGGTTCATTGATGGGGGTAGGGGTGGAGCTACCCAAGAAGGGAATCAAAATGAGTAACCTTATTAAATATAAGAATACTATGAGATGTCCTTGGCTGAACCTGCTAAGCGCTACATATTTGTATTGGTGGGAGTTAGCCGATCTTTTGAGTGTAAACACTGTATATGTAACCGCTACGAAATGCCAGATATTAATATCTCTATTAATTTTCATATTACACTGTAATGTGACAGGCTGTAATTTACAAAAAACTATATATAAATATATATATACCTGGGTTTGAACTGGGACGAGACTTAGATATAACAAATTGTATTTATTCCTTAGGATAGGTGAACACACAAAAATGTACAAATAACAGCAAAATATAGACACTTACTTAATGATTAGGACAGAAGGCCATCAGGATATAGACTGGGCCACTTCTCCCATATTTCAGTTGACATCACAGCAATACATGCAGGACACATGCATGAAGACATTTGCATGAAGAACTTCTTGCATGAAGACTTTACATGAAGACAATGGGTAAAAAGTAGTTCTGACTTATATATCATTTTAACCTCTTCTTTCCCAGATACGGCACCGTGCCGTCTAGCAAAAGTCCCTTTGAAGCTTTTGAAGCTGACTGGGGACTTCCATTGTTCAGTGTGAAAAGTTACATTTAACTGGTTAGTTCCTTTTGGTCAGTTGGGCCAAGCATAAGCAATTAGCAATTTAGCCTTTGATGACCAGGCAATGTGAATCCTAGCTTTTCCTGCTCATTATCATAACAGGGGGTTTCAGTTTCTCAGAACTCAACCAAAATGTCATATTTACTGCAAATCATTGCCTAACTTCCGTTCCATAATACATACAAGCAGGTTAGACATATTAATACATTCCTAAAACACCTGACGCTCGCAGAGAGACCAAACATTACAGTGTAATATGAAAATTAATAGAGATATTAATATCTGGCATTTCGTAGCGGTTACATATACAGTGTTTACACTCAAAAGATCGGCTAACTCCCACCAATACAAATATGTAGCGCTTAGCAGGTTCAGCCAAGGACATCTCATAGTATTCTTATATTTAATAAGGTTACTCATTTTGATTCCCTTCTTGGGTAGCTCCACCCCTACCCCCATCAATGAACCCTTTGAAGCAGGCTTTTAGCTTCCCGCATAAACAATTAGGTAATTACTCTTTTGATGCTTCCTGGGTCTCGCATAGCACTACCCCTGTGAAGCCAGGCTAAATTCTAGCAGGATGTCCTATTTAGCATCCAACTGGCCCATTCACACCTCCCTTTTGATATGCACTTCCAGAGAGGAAGCTTGCATATCAAACGTGAATAGACTCATATGAGTCAAAGCATTTGGTTTCTGGACATTTCAAAAACTGCAAAAAGGTCACTTTATCAAAAATATATGTCCCCCTTATGACAAAGTTATATTTTTAATATGTGGTTACTTGGAGGGTTCCCCTGAGGCTGCACCCCAAGACTCAGGATCTGGCTGCAAACAGGTATTAACATACTGTACACTAAAAAACCCTTCTGCTTTTCACATTCAACTTCAATTAAGCCCTTTGAAGTCCAGATTCCCTGAAAAGACACAATACAGTGGAATTTTCTTAAATTGTAGTTTATTAACCCCTTATGATCCAGGGTGTGTGTTATGCAGACACTGATCCCGCAACAATACCTTTACACAGGGGAATAAGCATTTTCATGTTATAACAAGGGTTAAATCACTTTTCTGGGCCTCAGCCCAGTTAACCCCTTGTCTCCACGGCGAGGTTAGAGGGGGGCCCTTGGGGAGTAACCCCGTTAATCCCGGGCCAAACCCTCATGGTCGTCACACCTCCCCCGCTCAAGGGGCCCTGGTACCCCAGCGGCCTCCCCCTGGCCCTGGGATACCACTGGTGCTCTTGACGCACTCAATACGTCCTGAGGGATTGGCCTGGCAAAATTGTCCTCCGGCATTGACCTTGTTGTCCTGGCCACAGTGGATAGTAAAGTCCAGGTCCTGCGGCGCAGGGCTCCACCGTGGCCCCCGGGCCTTCGCCTTTGCCTCCCTCTGCCCCCCACCCAGTGTCTGGCGAACCAAATACATAGTGAATGGACCCCTGTGCAGACCAGGCTGCACACTGCCCAGAGACTGGCATGTCTCTGCACCAACAGGAGACCAGCTATCCAGCACAGACCGTCGCTTTCCTGTCAACCAAGTCTGGGACAGGGCTATGTCACCATTCTGTAGGGACCCTACCTGCCCTGGCTCTGTGCCAACCTGTAGCTGCTCCGCTATACTCCTGACTCTCCTCCCTGGCTGCCTATCTACCCACAGCCCTTCCTTTGGGTAGATAGGGGAATCTGTCAGGGGGGGTCACTCCTGGCCCATCAGAGCAAGGGACTTTCTGCCTACTTAGCCCCTCCCTAGCTTCTGCCAGCTGCCTGACACCCCACTGACTTCCTATCTTCCCCTGCTCCCCAGTGTCTCTCTGCCTAGCCTCCCCTAGGCCCAGCAGCTCAGCCCCTGCTGATGACTCCTGCTGCTTACCTCCCTGCAGCCCACCTGCACTCCTCTCCTCCCTGGGCAATCCTAACCCAGACCCTGGAACTACCCGAGTGCACCTACCTCCCTGACCTTGTCTCCCCCTTACCAGGGATGAGCTCAGGGGCACCTCTCCAGATGCAACCGCCTTAGCGCTTGGCTGGCAGGTATCCCTGGGGTGGCACAAGCCTGCCACTGCCCCGGATACCCCCAGCCCATAGCCAGGCTGCAACAGGGGGTTGCTGATCTGAGAAACCCCCTGAGGCTCTGCCAGGGTAATGGGGGACTCTAGCTGCAATACCTGCTGCTGTACCTCCCCGGCTACCACTAGCCCTTTTCTCCCACTGAGATCTGCTGCTGGCTACCTACCTGCAGCCTTCCCTCACTCCGCTTCTCCCTAGCTAACCCTAACCTGTGTCCTAGGGACACCTGAGTGAGGCCATCTCCCTGACACTGTCTCCCACTTACCAGGGATGAGCTCAGGGGCACCTCTCCAGATGCAATCGCCTTAGCTCTTGGCTGGCAGGTATCCCTGGGGTGGCACAAGCCTGCCACTGCCCCGGATACCCCCAGCCCATAGCCAGGCTGCAACAGGGGGTTGCTGATCTGATACACCCCCTGAGGCTCTGCCAGGGTAACGGGAAACTCTAGCTGCAATACCTGCTGCTGTACCTCCCCGGCTACCACTAGCCCTCCTTCTCTCACTGAGATCTGATGCTGGCTACCAACCTGCAGCCTCCCCTCACTCCGCTTCTCCCTAGCTAATCCTAACCTGGATCCTAGGGACACCTGAGTGAGGCCATCTCCCTGACACTGTCTCCCCATTACCGGGGATGAGCTCAGGGTTGCTGGTGCAGATGCACCCACCTTAGCTCCTTGCTGGCAGGTAATCTGGGGGTGGTCTAACTTTGCCACAACCCCGGATACCTCCAGCCCATAGCAAGGCTGCAACAGTGGGGCTCTTAACTGAGAGTCCCCTTGCTGCTCTGCCAAGGTAATGGGGGAATCTGGCTGGCTCACTTGCTGCCTTCCCTCCCCGGTTCCCACTGGCCCACCCAACCCTCTCCCAGGCAATCCTACCCTAGAGCTGGGTGCTAACGGGGCGAGCCCCTCTCCCTGATGCTGTGCCCCCATTACCGGAGGTGAGCTCAGGGTTGCTGGTGCAGATGCACCCACCTTAGCTCCTGGCTGGCAGGTAATCTGGGGGTGGTCTAACTTTGCCACAACCCCGGATACCTCCAGCCCATAGCAAGGCTGCAACAGTGGGGCTCTTAACTGAGAGTCCCCTTGCTGCTCCGCCAGGGTAATGGGGAAGTCTAGCTGCCCTACAAGCTGCCCTTCCTTCCCCTCCCCTGGTACCCCTATCTCCTGCCATCCCCCGGTCACCCCTAAAGTGAAAACACAGGGTACAGTCTTAGGGAAACATAAGTCAGAGTCAGTCTGCGACTTGGTCTGGCTTACCTTGCTGGTCCCCGCAGAGACTGCCGCATTCGTTGGTCCCAATTGCAGGGGGACTGGAGTGGCCGCCGCCGGCCCCATCTGGGCTGGGCAGCACCGGGCCGCTGCCGCAACAGCGCCCGGGTTGGGTACAGGTAAAACGGTGCAGGACAAGGGCCCCAGGTCTTTGTGGAGGAACACAGCTCCATGCAAACTTGGTAAAATAACCCCCTCCCGCAAACCCTGTCCCTCCCCCCAAATAAAACTGCCGCCGGCAGGATGCCGGAGTGGCGGCTTCTTCTCTGCCGCCGCTGCTGGTTCTCCGCCGGGATCAGGTGGATGGCCACTGCTCTCTGCCGCTGTTGCTGATGCAGCCCGTCCAGGTTCTCCAGGAGACGTCCCGAGGAGGGTTGTCGCCCCGGCTGGAAGGGAGCAATCAGAGGATGCCGCTCACTGGGTCATCTTTTCCGCAGCTCGTGAGCGTTGGCCCTGAGGGGCTTCTTCGCCTGACCATGCACGGTCAGGGCACTGGGCATTATTGTGGCCCATTTGTTGGCAGTGCCGCAGCAACTGCCGGTGCTTCTCCGCCACCGGTGGACTAACCCCAGCAAGGGGAAACGGAGTCCAGAGCGGAGTTGCCTGAGTGCCGGGCTCATTCCAGAGCTTCTCCGCCGCCGGTGGACTAACCCCAGCAAGGGGCAACGGAGTCCAGAGCGGAGTTGCTGGAGCGCCGGGCTCTGGGAGGGGATAAGCGGGTCGGATCATTGCCAGCTTCAGCTGCTCGAGCCGCTCTGCCGGGGACATCTCTCCCAGCGCAAACATCAGGGCCAGCAATTCTGTGAAAAATGGACTGGCCGCCGCAACGGCCAATACCTCTCCTGGTGCAAGACTTCCATGGTCTCCGAGACCACCCGCTCCCTCCACAAGTCTCTGCCGTCCCGGGGCTGGGTCCCTTCCCTGCTCTCCGGGCGGTGTGATGGTTACCGCAGCTGCAGCTGTGGATCTTTGCTCAGCCTGCCGGGTTTCATGCTCACCGATTGCTGTCTCTCTCTCAGCCTTGCTGGCTGCTGGTCCCCGCGCCGACTTGATGCACTCCTCTGGTCTCGGTGCCCGGCTCCAGTCAGATGGATGGCCGGCACTTTGGTTCTGGAGGCAATGCTTCTCACAAGTAGGGGAACCGTGAGGAGGTGCCATATCTTGTGTTATATGTTGTACACTGTGTGTTCAATATCTTTAGTCCCAGGAACTTGCAATTACCATCAAGTTCCCACTGGATCACAGTACCCCGCAGAATACTGTAATCCAGGTCCAGTTCAATCCCACTGCTGCCACCAGTTTTAAACGCTTGTGACAGGAGACGCGCTTAATAACACATTTATATTTCGTGGATCCTGATTGAGCAGAACAGGTTGTTCAAAATAAACTGAGATTTATTCCCTTGATAGGCAAACACACGACAACTGCAGAATAAACTTAATAATTACACTCATGGGTAGAGAAACAGAGGATAATGTCCAGAAATGTGCAAAGCACCAGGAGATTGTCTTTCAAAATGTAGTCCATTTGCAAATTACCAAATAAATAGCCAGTCCAATCCTTCTGTGCATGTGCAAAGTCTTTTCTGGTAGTTTTAAATGCTTGAAGAAATCAGGTAACAGCAGCAACAACACAGGAACAACAACAACATAGGAATGAGGGGTACAGGCCTTTTTAAGGACAAGGGCCTGTGAAGGGATACATTAGCCTCATCCCATTGGCAAGGAATTATCTTCCTCCTATCAGAACCTGCCATGTCACAGGGGCAAATCTTACAGCCAGCCCAGGTAACTCTGAGCATGCTCAGTGAGCAGCTTGGTAGCACTGCTAAGTAAAAAGGGGCCACTCATTTCTGGGGACGCAATGTCTGGAGTTTGGTCCCAAGGTGTGAAATATCCAGGCTGAGTAACAGGACCTGCTACTCAGAAACATCCTGATTAAGTGACACTTTAAGAATCTGGAGTCTTTCATCTACAAGACGCATCGGCATCTCCCAACCGGGGGGGTCTTTCATCTATGCATAACATTTGTTCCCTAATGCCTTACAAAGGCAGGCAGAAAAAAATAGCATCCTGCCGGTACTTGTTAACTGCAACAGAAGGCACTTTATCAAAAATATATGTTTCCCTTATGACAAAGTTATATTTTTAATATGTGTGTACTGGGGGGGGAGGGGGAGATTGCACATAAAAAATCAGGGTGCTGGCTCACTCCGTTTCTAAATTAGCAGTCTTAAAAGGGGAACAGCATATAATATGAACCCCTTCATCGCAATACGAAATAGGGGTAACCAGCCGAGCCCACTGCCTTTATTAATGCGCTGATTACCCCCCATTTTCGCCACACCCACCCCTCTCTCTCCCTTTCAAACCCCGACTTTCTCTTCCCTCCCACTCACCATCTCTCTCTCCCCAACCCCTCTTTCCCCATCCCCTCTCCCTTGCTCATACCTCCCTCTCTCCCCACCCCCTTTTCCCCTCCCCCTCTTGATATCTCCCACCCCCTCTCCCTCCCTTCCACCTCCCCACACCCTCTTCTCTCTCCCCCATCCCATATCTCTCTACCCACCTCTCTCACTCTGTCCCCACCCCTCTGTCTCCTCACGCCTCTCTCCCCCACCCCTCTCTCTACCCACCTCTCTCACTCTGTCCTCACCCCTCTGTCTCCTCACACCTCTCTCATTTCAATCCCTCCCTCTCCCCACCCCTCAATCTCCCCACCCCCTTCTGTCTCCTCCACTCCCTCTCTCTCTCTTTACCCACCCTTTTCGCTCTCTCTCCTTCACCTCCCACTCTCTCACCACCCCTCTTTCTAACTTACCCACCCCACTTTCTCGTCTCTCTCCACTCCCCCTCTACACTCTCCCCTCTCCCCCCCTCTCTCCCTCTCCTCTTTCTCTCTCTCCACTCTCTCCCCTACCCACACCCACTTTCTCTCCCTTCCCCACTCCCCACCTACCCTCCTCTTCCCAACACCTCCCCTTCTCTCCCGATCCCCTCTCTCTCTTGCCCCTATTTTCCTCTATCCCCACACCCCCTCTCCATCTCCATCTCTCCTCACCCCCCTCTCCCCATCCCCTCTCTCTCTTCCTATCCTCTTTGTCCCCATCCCCTCTCTCCCCACCCCTTCTTTATCCCCACCCTACCCCACCCCACATCCTCACCCCTCCCCATATCCTCACCCTCTTATTCCCTTTTACACCCCACCTCCCCTCTGTTTTTTACACCCACTCCCCTCAATTTTGGCACCCCACTTTCCTCTGTTTTGCACACCCCTCTTCCTCATTTTTGCACCCGTCCCCATCTCCATTTTTGTACCCCCACCCTTCTCCCTTTCCCTCAGTTTTTACACCCCCCTACCACTAGGTCGCCTAGTGGTTGCACCACCACTGTGAACATCCATATGGGAATGCCATCCTTTTTTAACTATTGTAAACCCATGGTGCCCTTTTCAACATACTCAAGCTCCTACCAACTCCAAAAATGTTAGTTCCAATGTTAAACAAAGCATTAGTCTCAACTGAAAGAAGCTACAGTT
Organism: Ascaphus truei; assembly: GCF_040206685.1. Lineage (NCBI taxonomy): Eukaryota > Metazoa > Chordata > Amphibia > Anura > Ascaphidae > Ascaphus > Ascaphus truei. The sequence goes on from NC_134485.1 coordinate 52,891,188, forward strand.
TACCCAATATAAAGGTATGATATTCTACCTAAATTCTGATCTTCCATTGGTACTAAAACAAAATAGAGCAATAGAGGAACACAAAAAGTTTTAACAGATGGACTCACAAGTGTCATCCAAGGGACAACAGAGTCACAAAAATCAGAACATAACAAGGGACAACAGATAAACACAGGATCACAGAGGGACACAAGAGGGGTGAGAAGCTAAAAGGCATCAGGGCACCTCCAACAAGATAAGAAGTGGACATACGTAAGTGGTGCAACTTTGTTCTCATAAACAGACACAATTGGGAACTAATGATGAAACATCCTGTACAGTACTAACTGAAGCAAGTGATGACCAAAGAGGGAATACAGTACTGTAAATGACTCACTGATGTCTACAGTGATCCTTATTAAGCATTATAACTCTTAATTACTTAGCCCTGTTTCTATTAAATATGGAGTAATTAGCAGGAGTATGGGTTCAAGTGTGTAATTGGATAAATAGATGTGCCAATGAGTGTGAGTGTCACGGGAGACTCCTGTGGCGGGTAGGATCTCAGTGGCCGGAACAGCAGGAAGCGAAGTAGGGGTCACAAGCAGGGGTCCGAGGCAGTCGGCAGGTAGCGAAGTCAGGTAACAAGCAGGGGTCCGAGGCAGGCGGCAGGTAGCGAAGTCAGGAAACAAGCAGGGGTCCGAGGCAGGCGGCAGGAAGCGAAGTCAGGTAACAAGCAGAGGTCGGCAATGAGGAGACTGGAACAGGACAGGCGGGGCGGGACAGGGACTGAGAACAGGGAGCAGGGACTGATACCGGGGAGCAGGAATAACCAGGGACAAGCCAGATTACTAGCAAGGACCTTTACTGTGAGCAGACTACAATACAGTTACAGGAAACAGGTCAGGATCAAAGATGTGCATGGGAGTCTAACTAGAAGCAAAGGCAAACACAACAGACAGGAAGCAAGCTATAAAGGACAGAGACAGGAGCAACAAGAAGACAGACAGACAGAGGAACCCAGAGCCAACAGAAGGCAGCAGCACACCCAGTGGACAAGGAAGCTATGGCTAGGCAGGAGGTCTAGGCGATCCTGACAGTGAGAATAAAAGTGCGAGAAGATGATCGGTTTAGTTAGTGTGTAGTACTGTATTTTATGAAGTGTGAAAGAGAAAGAAAATAAGTGATGGATTTAGCCAGTAGGATCATACAGTAAGTGTAAGATGATTCAGTGTGTGGGTATTTGTTTGGTAGATGCAAGAATGGTGTAATCTTGTTTATAATAGTCATCCTGTCCTGATTTGGTTCACACATAATTTAGCAATTCTTTCATTAAAGTAACACATTTACAAATACAGTACATAAGCTATTTACCAGTATGTAATTACTATTTTACTGCAAAAAGTAACAGATGTTTCTCTCTTTTTCATGAATTAAACCTGAAAACAGATTTTATCAGATTTTATCAAGTGGGAAAGCATTTCCCTTAGTCTCGCAACTACAATGGAAATAAATAGTGCATTACTAGTTGAACATTATATAGATTTTTTTTCTGCAGCTAACAAATATATCCTTGCGGCGGCATCACCCAGAAAGGTGGGCAAGCTCTCCGCGGGGATCCCATTCGAATGAATGGACGTTCCGCAGGCAGCCGCAGCCTTTACTGTCCCTAAAGCCGCACCGCCGGGCTTTTCTTCATGCAGCTCTGGGGACAGTGAGTTTGACTACATCTGTATATGACACATTTATATGAAACAGAATGTTGACCTTCAGGAGACAAATATTTGTTGAGGGGTCAGGCTAGATTCTATTTTGACATGTACTGTACTTGGCTAGAATGTTTCTGTACTTGGTGTGTCATAGAGCAAAGAAACAGGAACAGCAGAGCACAGCTAAAAAACACAAAAATGGGGCTGGAGAGCACAAAATAGAAAAAAAGTAACTTTATTTGACAATGGATGCCAATGTCATACTCTAGATTGCAGCACTGTGCACCTCCACACCCTTATTACTGTTCTGAACATTATTTCTGCATTTTCTTTGCAATTTCTCTTTCGAAGCAAGCACCGTCCAAATAACCATAGACTCTCGGCAGCAAAACCCACATGCAGTTAAATAACATTAATACACACCATATGCTGTAGGAACAGAAGCATTTCACATTTGTTCAAATTTAAAAACTTGAACACATTATTACAGCACGTATTAAATAAGCAGTGGTATGCCATAAACTCCTAGCAATGGAAAACATCTTTGCCCATATTTACTAAGCAGTCTTCCAGAGGTGAAAGATACCTGATAGCCCATTAACTTAAAGACATCTTGTCTTCCATTGAAGGAAAGTGGCTTGTACCAATTTCTTAGTAAATATGGCTCCTAATTGTCCATTGACTTGAATGGACTGTAAGTTGTCTAAATGTGCTGGAAGGTGTCTTATAGCATAGCACTGCTTAGTAAATATGGACCTAAATATTTTTGAAATTGTATAGTTTGACTTGTATTGTTTTCACTCTGGGCAAGCACAATGTCGTTTGTAACTTTCTCCTTATCAGGATGGATTTCCAGCATTGTTTGCAAATACACAATTTATTCATGATTATGCATATGAACAAACAATGTCTTCAAAGTGCAGGTCTTCTCAAAGACAGAGATACAAAGTAGAGCTCTACTCACAAGTTCATAATGAAATTATCCTTTAATGTGACAGCCAAGAACAGTGGAAACACAACGTTTCAGGTCCCATATGGACTTTTCATCAGGTAATGTGTTGGCTGCACAAGCAGGTTTCTTCTCGCCTGAGGCTGTTTCCCCATACTTTTAGAATTGAGTATGCATATGGACATTTTATGCGAAGAATTATACAGTATAAACACATTTTGGCATTAATGAGATAATTGTAGAGATATTTTAATACTGTAGTCTCTAACCAATTAAAAAGAAGCAAACAGATAATGTAAAACAAATACAGACGTACAGATGTAGCAGACAAAATTATCCCTGTTAATGTGAGTTAATGCAATAAAGCAGGCCTGCACAACATGCGGCCCGCCGGGGCACCCTGTGCGGCCCGCGACAGACCCCCTTCAACCCCCCCTTCCCCCCCTTCACTGGTAGGGAAAGGAAGAGCGCGCTCCAGCATAGGAGAGCACTTCAGCAATCTGTTTGAATGCGCGCTCTCTCCTAATCCCACTTCCCCCTCAGCCTGCTCCAGCAGGGGGACGCGCTCCAGCAGTGTAGCGCGACCCGGAACATCCGGGTCTGCTGCTAGAGCGCGCTTCCCCCACGCTTCTGTTGCCGCCGACGCCACCTCTCTTGCCGCCGGTGCCACCTCTCTTGCTGCCGCCGCCGCCAACATCATCAGGTAGGCATTGGGGGGGGGGTTCATTCATGCGGGGGGCTGCAGAAATGGAATGGGCTGTGGAGGCTGCTGAAATGACTTGGGGGGATGCTGACTTGGGGGGAGTGGCTGCTGACATGGGATGCTGACTTGGGGGGGGTGCTGCTGACTTGGGATGCTGACTCGGGGTGTGGCTGCTGACATGGGATGCTGACTTGGGGGGGTATGCTGATTTGAGGGGGGCTGCTGACATGGGATGCTTACTTGGGGGGGCTGCTGACATGGGATGCTGACTTGAGGGGGGATGCTGACTTGGGATGCTGACTTCGGGGGGGGGGCTGCTGACATGGGATGCTGACTTGGGGGGATGCTGACTTTGGATGCTGACTTGGGGGGGGCTACTGACATGGGATGCTGACTTGGGGGGGGGGGGGTGCTGACTTGGGGGGGGGCTGCTGACATGGAATGGGCTGGTGGGGCTGCTGAAATGAAATGGGCTGGGGGGGCTGATGACATGGGCTGGGGGGCTGCTAAAATGAAATGGGGGTGGGCTGCTCACTTGGGGAATCTGCTGAGATGGGGGGGATGCTGACTTGGGATGCTGACTTGGGGGGGGTGCTGACATGGGATGCTGATTTGGGGGGGATGCTGACTTGGGGGGGATGCTGACTTGGGGGGGGCTGCTGACATGGATGTTTAGGAAATTAGTTAATTTGAATTAAAGTTTTTTAAATGTAATTTTGTTTCAAGTAAACATCGTAAATAAATGTGTTATTTAGAATAATAAATGCTGTTTTACCGTGCGGCCCGACTCTGTTTTCCTTGTGAGGTGCAGGGGGAGAGTGATGTGAGGTGCAGGGGGGGAGAGTGATGTGAGGTGCAGGCGGGGAGAGTGATGTGAGGTGCAGGCGGGGAGAGTGATGGGAGGTTCAGGGGGGTAGAGTGATGGGAGGTGCAGGGAGGGATGTGTTTGATGTGGGGGGGGATTGTGTGTTTGATGTGGAGGGGGGGATTGTGTATTTGATGTGGAGGGGGGGATTGCGTGTTTGATGTGGAGGGGGGTTTTGTGTGTTTGATGTGGATGGGGGGTATTGTGGGTTTGAAGTAGAGGGGGGTATTGTGTTTGATGTGGAGGGGGAGTATTGTGTGGGTGAGGGGGAGAGATGGGTATATGAGAGATAGATGGGGAGTATCGTAATGGTTGATAGTGAGGGGTTCTGGGGGAGATATGAGGATGATGATGATGAGAGGTGCTGAAGGAGATGATGATGATGATGATGATGATGATGATGATGATGATGATTTTACCCGTGCGGCCCAATTTTTTTTTCCTTGGAACAGTTCAGCCCTTCTCACTTTACGAGTTGTGAAGGCCTGCAATAAAGGATGCATTAATGTGTGTTATCTGCTTAACTATTGTTTTTCAATAGCACTACTGTTAAATAACATGCTATTAGGTCCGATAATGTCTGATATATATATATATATATATATATATATATATATATATATATATATATATATAAATATATATATATACAGTGGTTGACAAATCACCAAAAAATCTACTCGCCACACAAAAAAAATCTACTCGCCACCTAGTACCAAACGTGTGCTGCTTGGGCCAATAATTACTCGCCCGGGGGTTAAATCCACTCGCCCGGGGCGAGCAAATGTATAGGTTTGTCGAACACTGTTAATATATATATATATATATATATATATATATATATATATATCGCTAGTATAACATATGAGTTTGCCTTTCTTGTAGAGGTGCATGCACAGTACTTCCACATATGTGGAGAGCTTCAAGCAGGCAGGATGTTAAACTTTTCTGGAGAGGCAATCAGCTAGGGCAGGCCTGCACAACATACGGCCCGCGATGGCCCCCCTTCACCCCATTCCCTGGTAAGGAAAGAAGGCACGCGTGGCCGCATGCTGTACGCAGCGGTGCGCAAACTGGGGGGGTGCAGGCTGCGTGCGGGGATGCCTGGGGGCAGGCAGAGCTGTGCACAGCGGGCAGAAGCTCACAAGCTCCGTCCTGCTGCTCCCTGTGTGATCTCTGCCTGCAGCGGGGAGGGGGAGAGAGTGTCATATTGAGAGGAGGGGGAGAGTGTGTCATATTGAGGGGAGGGGGAGCGAGTGTCATATTGAGGGGAGGGGGAGAGTGTCATATTGAGGGGAGGGGGAGAGAGTGTCATATTGAGGGGAGGGGGAGAGAGTGTCATATTGAGGGGAGGGGGAGAGAGTGTCATATTGAGGGGAGGGGAGAGAGTGTCATATTGAGGGGAGGGGAAGAGTGTCATATTGAGGGGAGGGGGGGAGTGTGTCATATTGAGGGGAGGGGGAGAGTGTGTCATATTGAGGGGAGGGGGAGAGTGTGTCATATTGAGGGGAAGGGGAGAGTGTGTCATATTGAGGGGAGGGGGAGAGTGTGTCATATTGAGGGGAAGGGGAGAGTGTGTCATATTGAGGGGAGGGGGAGAGTGTCATATTGAGGGGAGGGGGGGAGAGAGTGTCATTTAGGGGAGGGGGAGAGTGTCATATTGAGGGAAGAGAGACATGTGGGGGCTGCTGACATGGGATGCTGACTTGGGGGGGGATGCTGACTTGGAATGGGCTGGTGGGATGTGAAGGGGGTATTGTGTGTTTGATGTGGAGGGTGGTATTGTGTGGGTGAGGGGGAGAGATGGGGGTATGAGAGATAGATGGGGAGTATCGTAAAGGTTGATAGTGAGGGGTTCTGGGGGAGATATGAGGATGATGATGATGAGAGGTGCTGGAGGAGAGATGATGATGATGATGATGATGATGATTTTACCCGTGCGGCCCAATTTTTTTTTCCTTGGAGCAGTTCGGCCCTTCTCACTTTACGAGTTGGGCAGGTCTGAGCTAGGATGTTGCAGTTAACTGCTGATTGCACATGGGTTAAAAGGCAGTCACAAACCGGAGAGACTTTTCCCCAACCAGTATAATACTGGCACTGCCTGGGACTTGAGCCACAGCTTGCAGGGATTCCTCTCTGCATTGTGCTGCAATATACAGAGGGACTGCCTGGAGACCCTGGGATGGATTTCCCAGCACCTCAAGTTAAGGGCTATATATTTTGTATTTTATAGTTGGCAGTGTTTATAACTGAAAGTTAGCCTAGCTACCCAATTGGTCAGTCAGGAATTTGGCTGTGTAGTTATTTTTATGGTTTTTGTTTTGCCTTAAACGAACAGTGTCCATTATGGTGTTTTTGATGTTGAAAAATAAACCACTGAAGAGTTTATGGCCTAAAATACACTGTGTGGACTATTACTGACCATACTATGAGGTAGGTGTGTGTGCGTGTGCGTGTGCGTGTGCGTGTGCGTGTGCGTGTGCGTGTGTGTGTGTGTGTGTGTGTGTGTGTGTGTGTGTGTGTGCTGAATATGTCCATGCTAAATATGAGATATTGTTAAGCAATTGAACAATTGCAATATATTGATTTTTAAAGAAATTTGCATTGGAATGACTAATATAAAGTAGCCAATGAAGTTAGTGAATAATGATTTTTTTTCAGTAAGATTGGACAATTGAGTTTTTGATAATTGGCAGCAAAAAGTAAATTACAAATATACTTATGTAATGTCAAGATGAATAGAAGTTTATATTGTTGCAAACCAAGTCTGGCACAACAAAATAATTTAACTAGAATATAGCTTTATAGTACATGACTGGTAGTTAGCTATGTGACATAAGTTGCTCTTACTTTCTCCAAACCTGATCTACAGTATAATGCTGTGGAAAATATTGGTTCAATGGCATACATATATTAATGTAGCAACAAAGGAAAGACAAAAGTGCAATATCAGTGCTTCAGAGACAGCATAGGATAAACAATGATTTAATCCACAGGTTTTTAAAGCAATGTGTATTTTTGGGCGAGCGAAATATACATTTCAAGTGGACTTTGTGACCTCTTTGGTTGTTTTTTTATTTATAAAAATGTTTTACCTCTCATTTTCAAGCATGTCCTGGGCATAGAGTTATAAAAAAATACATGGTTACATTAAAAAGAACAGGGTTATACAGTGAATTCACGGACATTTCATGGACAGATAGAGTTGGAAAATTGGGTACAGGGGATAAAGGGCTTGTGAGTTCAGTTCTTCACCTCCAAATGAGAAGAGCATAGTCAACCACAGTGAGATAATAATGGATAACTCTATACATTAATTAATAACAACCTTTTATCCGTTCTGCTCACTTCATAGCTACATCTTGCTATAACTTTGTTTCGTATAAAAGATCCTCTCTTGCAATGTCCTCCCCAATGAGGCTTTTCTTTATAGGGGTATTATAGTGCTTCAAAATAAAGGGGTCAATTACGGTTAAAGGAAAGTAGATTTCACCAGCAAACTAGAAATTGGTTATTTTTATTAAGGACAAATAATATGTGTAATTTATTACCGGTAAAGATTGTGCTAGCCTATACAGTATAGACAGATACAGTATAGACTTAATAAATGATTCAGTAGATACAGTATAGACTTAATAAATGATTGAATCTTTTTTTAGAAAGGTAATGTATTGAACTAGAGAGCAATAAGTTACTGGAACCAGGAAAACCTCTCCCTCATGTGAAACATGATTAGCCTTTATCTGGATCAAAATATAAACGCTCACACCAATTTTGAAAAATGTGACTCTTTTTAACCAGTTTTAAAAATGTAATGAAATGTTCAACTCAACACGTCTTTTTTTTTAAGCTAAACTACTACAGTTATATGTCGCAAAGTAAAGCATCTGTCATTCTTTCAAATACAAAATGTCTTTAGCAGAATGCTTACTTATCTTTGAAGTAACATGAAGAAACAATAGTTATTGTGGTAGTTTTATTTTTATGGGGAAATCCCATTTATACTCAATTTGAAGGATCAATACTTACCAAGTCTCCTGGAATGTCTAAAACGCTGAGCAGTCTCACAACCTCATAAGAGACTTGTCAATTCCCTCCATGTCTTTTTTATGTTAATGGTGTGTGTGTTTGTGTGTTTGTATATGGTATGTGTGACACATACCGTATACACAATGGTCACTTTAACCCTTTTGGTAAAGGGAGCATCCATAAAATGATCTTGCATAGTAAAGATCATTATTAAAAGGTCATTAAAAGATATTGCCTGATCCGTATTGGTGTAATACATGTGGTTCATACAGGTTTCAATGTCACATTAACCTATATTAACATATGTCAATCAGGTCTGGCAGAGCACTCAAGACCTGTCAGTTGAGAGGAGACAGCTTGGTTTCCTTTATTTAAATAATAACGCTACGGTCAAAAGTTCAACATTTGGTATTGTGCTGCATGGATCATTTCATTATTTTTTGAAGTGTGCTAGGCACAAATTACATAGAGAGGGAAAGAAAAAAATGTTAAAGGGATCTTATGAATATAGATTGACATTTTTACACAACTTCTAAAACTCCTCAATGAACCTCTTCAGAAATACAGGTGTATGTCAGCTGAAAATAAATGAAAAAAATCTCCTATGAATCGTAATAAAAAAATATTTTCATCTTAAAAGAGAAACCTTACTACTACTGTACACATAATATCAGGCATTGTGTCTGATACTGCCACCATTAATCATGTAGCAAGAAAAATCTAAAAACTTGAACTTCAATCATCAAAAGTTTTACCACCACTGATGCATCACCTGATACTCGATGAACCAGAGAGGGGTCGCCCACCACTTCTATTATCAAACATACCAGCTCACATCACTAGGAACATTGTCAACATTAATCCTCCAGATCTCTCTTGAACTGTCTTGTCTAGTTTTAGGTACAGAAAAACCACCAAATTATACTAAATTACATTAATGTACATAGCGCTTCACAGTAGTAATACATGTGGTAATCGAATAGATAACAGATAATATAAATAACAGATCATGGGAATAAGTGCTTTAGACATAAAAGTAACATTAAGGAAGAGGAGTCCGTGCCCCGAGCAGCTTACAATCTAATTGGTAGGTAGGGAGAACGTACAGAGACAGTAGGAGGGAGTTCTGGTAAGTGCGTCTGCAGGGGGCAAAGCTTTATGTATCATGTGTTCAGAATATTCACAGTGCTATTAGTATGCTTCTTTAAGCAAGTGTGTCTTAAGGTGGGTCTTAAAGGTGGATAGAGAGGGTGCTAGTCGAGTACTGAGGGGAAGGGCATTCCAGAGGTGTGGGGCACTCAGTGAAAAAGCTTTAAGGCGCAAGAGGGCTTTAGATACAAAGGGGGTAGAAAGAAGACATCCTTGAGCAGAACGCAAGAGTCGGGATGGTGCATAGCGAGAAATTAGGGCTGAGATGTAAGGAGGGGCAGAAGAGTGTAAAGCTTTAAAAGTGAGGAGAAGAATGGAGTGTGAGATGCGGGATTTTGTCAGCAGCATTTAGGATAGATTGTAGGGGAGACAGGTGAGAGGCAGGAAGGCCGGACAGCAGGAGGTTACAGTAATCAAGACGGGAGAGAATGAGGGCCTGAGTCTAAGTTTCAGCAGTCGAGCAACAGAGGAAAGGGCGTATCTTTGTTATATTGCGGAGGAAAAAGCGACAAGTTTTAGAAATGTTTTGAATGTGAGGGGCGAATGTGAGAGAGGAGTTGAGTGTTACCCCAAGGCAGCGTGCTTGGGCTACTGGGTGAATGATCGTAGTTCCAACAGTAATGTGGAAGGAGGTAGTAGGCCCAGGTTTGGGAGGAAGTATGAGGAGCTCTGTTTTAGCCATGTTGAGTTTAAGGTGACGGAGGGCCATCCAGGATGATATAGCAGAGACATTCAGAAACTTTGGTCTGTATAGCAGGTGTAAGGTCGGGTGTTGAAAAGTATATTTGTGTGTCGTCAGCATAGAGGTGATATTTAAACCCAAAAGATGTTATTAGGTCACCTAGAGAGAGTGTGTACAGAGAAAAGAGAAGAGGTCCCAGGACAGAGCCCTGGGGTACCCCCACAGAGAGATCAATAGAGGAGGAGGAGGTGTTAGCAGAAGAGACACTGAAAGTACGATGGGAGAGGTAGGATGAGATCCAGGATAGAGCTTTGTTGTGAATACCAAGAGTATGGAGAATGTGAAGGAGAAGAGGGTGATCCACAGTATCAAATGCTGCAGAGAGGTCGAGTAATATGAGCAGAGTGTAATGACCTCTGTCTTTGGCAGCATGGAGGTCATCAGTTATTTTAGTGAGGGCTGTTTCCGTGGAGTGAGCAGTGCGGAAGCCAGATTGTAGAGGGTCTAGGAGAGAATAGGTGTTGAGAAAATGGAGCAAGCGAGACAATACAAGACGTTCAAGGAGTTTAGAGGCAAAAGGAAGGAGGGAGACAGGTCGATAGTTAAAAAGACAGGTAGGGTCAAGCTTGCTGTTTTTGAGTAATGGTATGACTGTTGCATGTTTGAAGGAGGATGGAAAGGTTCCAGAGCAGAGGGTGGAGTTAAAAATGTGTGTGAGCGTAGGGATTATAGTAGGAGCAAGAGGTTTTAGGAGATGGGAGGGAATGGGGTCAAGTGGGCAAGTGGTAGAGGGAGAAGAGGCAATCAACAGCGACACATCCTCCTCTGAGACAGTGGAAAAAGAGTCAAGGAAGACAGGAGAGAGTTAGGAAGAGGTGTAGGATGGGAAGAAGAAACAGAGGGGATGTTCTGACGTATGGATTCCACCTTTTCCTTAAAATAGTCAGCAAAGTCCTGAGCGGAGATGGAGGAAGGAGAGGCAGCTGAAGGTGGTTTGAGTAGAGTATCAAAGACAGAGAACAGTCGGTGTGGGTTAGACTTGTGCATGTTGATTAGTGCAGACAAATAGGCTTGTTTAGCTTGCGAGAGGGCAGAGTTGAAACAGGATAGCATAAATTTGTAGTGAAGGAAGTCTGCGAGAGTGTGAGACTTCCTCCAGAGGCATTCAGAGGAACGAGTGGAGGAACGCAGCATGCGTGTGTGGGAATTTAGCCAGGGTCTAGGGTTAGAAGGGCGAGTGCGGCAGAGAGAAAGTGGGGCATGTAGATCAAGAGAGGAGGACAAGACAGAGTTGTAGTTCCTGACCAGGTTGTCGGGGTCTGTAGCAGAGCTGAGAGAGGAGAGGGAGGAGCGTAAAGTGGACTCAAAGTCAGGTAAGTGAATAGAGCGCAGGTTTCTGCAGAACCGGGGTGTAGATGGAGGTGGAGAAGGGGAGAAGCGAGATAGAGAGAATTAGATGAGGTGATGGTCAGAGAGAGAAAAGGGGAAATGGAGAAATCGGAGAGAGATAAGTTCTTAGTGAAAACCAGGTCTAAGTAGTGGCCATCCTTGTGGGTGCTGGCTGCAGTCCACTGTTGAAGGCCAAAAGAAGAGGTTAGAGAAAGAAAGCGGGAAGCCCAAGGGAGAGAGGGGTCATCAATGTGGCAATTGAAGTCCCCAAGGAGAAGAACAGGGGAGTCTGAGGAGAGGAAGAAAGAGAGCCAGGATTCAAAGTGAGAGAGAAAGGCAGAAGGGGGATGAGTAGAGGTAGGTGGGCGATAGATGACCGCCACATGAACAGGGAGAGGAGAGAAAATCTGGACAATGTGATCCTCAAAGGAGGGAAAAGCAAGAGAGGGAGGAATAGGAAGGGTTCGGTAACGGCAGAGAGAGGAGAGCAGGAGCCCCACGCCTCCACCCCTGCCATCAGTGCGTGGAGTGTGGGAGAAAGAAAGGCCACCATAGGAGAGGGCAGCTTCCAGAACAGAGTCAGACTGAGTGAGCCAGGTCTCAGTTATAGCAAATAGGAGCAGAGAGTGAGAGAGAAAGAAGTCATGCACAGAGAGGAACTTGTTAGAAAGGAAGCGAGCATTCCAAAGGGCACAGGAGAAAGGGAGAGAGGAGGGAGGGTGGCAGGGTATGGGTATGAGGTTGGAGAGGTTGACACCAGTAGTAGAGGTTGCATTTGGCAGGCGAGGACGAGCGCATGTAGGAATAAGACAGGGACCAGGATTGGGAGAGATATCCCCAGAAGCAAGGAGGAGAAGCATGGATAGAAAAAGGATGTGTGAGGATGATTTGTAGGGGTGTTTTTTAGTGCAGGGGATATAGCTGTGTGGTGTCAGAGGACGCAGGTAAGAAAGGAGTTCATGTGAAAAGAGAAGTGGTGAAGGAAGGAGAGATGGAGATATATGAATAGAGTTAGAGGCATACTGAGGCTGGTAAAAAGAAGTGCATAATTTGAGAAGAAGTGAAGTCACAGCAAATATAAATGTAAAGGCAGCATCACAGCAGTAATGATGCAGTCTGGTATTGATGATATCCTCCTTTCCAGCGTAGTTCAAATGCAGGAATCAGGGCCAGATGGGGTGTCCACTTCTTCCTCACTTCTTTTGAACTTCCTTTTAAACTTCAGTTGTTCAGTAGTCATGCCACTTATAATGGGCCACTTTGAATATGGGCTGCAGGCAGACTAGCTGTTCTGACTGGGTTTATATAGGCCTAAAAAGTCACCTGACAGTGTGGTTCTGTCTGCTTAATTAGCACATCTGAGGCACATTCAAACAAATGGTTTTCTACACAGGGTGTTCCCTGCCTAGGTGGCAACACTTAATTTGATTAGGGGTAGACAGAAAACAGTATTCAAATATGGTTTTTACCTAGCATTGGATCACTTGCATATACTGCACCGACACACTTTATTCGAGCAAATACCCAGTATGTACCTGGCAGATACCTGGAATGCGCCGCTCCTCACCTCTGACAAGCCCCGTTGCGTTTGCCTTCCCAGCCTGGGTTCATGCCTGGCTGAAGGGCGGCTGATCTGTTAAATGATAATGATTAGGATTTAATAGGCTGCAATGCTTCGCGTGTCTACCAGATGGCATAAATTCATGAATTGTAATGCAGTATATATATATATATTGTGCAGTATTGCAGCCAGCGGGAATAAAATGCTTCAATCCCTGCCTGGAAAATAACCCAATGCACTCGGGCAGAAAACAGTCACAAACCTCAATACACCCGGGTATACCCGAATTCGTGGGACTAGCCGAGCTCGAATAAAGTGTGTCGCCAGTGTACTATATAATACACACAGCAAAGGCTTCAATGAGGATTTAGAGATGGTTTTTACCTAGCATTGGATCACTTGCATATACTATATAATACACACAGCAAAGGCTTCAATGAGGATTTAGAGATGGTTTTTAACTAGCATTGGATCACTTGCATATAATGTGTACATCATGTAACGCCTTGCTAACGCTTTCTATTAACACAGCCCAAAATGCAATCTGGGGCACACAGCGCAAATCTTGGAGCAAAGACCTTGATACAATGACGCAAAATAAAACTGATGTCATTTACATACATTTTGCTCCAAGTTTGCCTTGATAAATCACCGCCTTTGTTATATAATATTTCTGCAACTCTAGGGCAAAAAGAGATTGTTAATGCATGCATTCTATTTAATGCATGCATGATTTTAGCGTTTTCTCCTTATGCATGTATTAATAAATGCAAAAAGGAATAGTGCAAAACTCTCATAGTATAGTATTTTTTTAGAAATGTACGGTATAGTGGTAATATATGCACGTACTGCAATAATAAATAAAACAGGCATATAGGTATAAAACCGTAAGAGTAGTTCGACCAGAATCGGGCAGAGCCTCACATTGACATTTAGGGCCTCATGCAGTAAGCGCCGAAAAATTGCTCTCGCCAAGTGTTCTTATCGGCATGATGTTGCCGATTTTCCCTCGCCGTATGCAATAAGTGCCGAATCCCTTCCGAATGAAGCCGAAAACATTTGTTCCCACTATGGCGATGATTTGCCGATCACACACAGGTGTATCGACGTGCATGGCAAGGGAGTGTTAGGTTCGCCAATGAAACTTCTTGCTGAATCTGCCGAAGCAAGCATGTTTTTGATTGAGCGGCCCATTTAAAGGCAGCGTGTATTTTTATTTATTCTCTGTGTTGTTGGGAGAGAGAGAGACATACAGAGCTGGGCGATTTGCATATTTCATATTGACAGAGAGAGTTGCTGTGTATTGTTATAGGTTTGTCCTGTGTTGTTATGTTAACATCTATGTGTTGTTTTCTGTTGTAAGTGTTCAGTGCGATTGTGTTTAAATTTCTTTACTGTGCTTTGTGAGTGCTATAGGTATGGCCGAAAGGCGTGGGAGGAGTGATGCTTTTGTGAGTGGTACTGGTAGTCATGTGAGTACGCATCTGAGTGAACGTAGGATTCAGGGGAGTGCTGTTGCTGCGAGTGCGACTGGTGTTGCTGGGAGTGTGAGTGGTGTTGCTGTGAGTGCGAGTGCTGGTGGTGACTCTGTTGCTGGTGCTGCTGGGGTGTCTGTTGCCAGTGCTGCTGGGGTGTCTGTTGCTGGTGCTGCTGGGGTGTCTGTTGCTGGTGCTGCTGGGGTGTCTGGTGGGGGGGGTGGTTGGTGGTGGGCCGCTTTTGGAGTCTCTTCCATTGGAAGAAGGAGAGTCCAGTCAGCAGCAGCCAAGCTCTGTGGCTGCACGTGGTCGGAAGAAACGTGTGGAGCGGCCATTTAATCCTCGTTTCAATGATGAGGAAAACAGAGTTCTTGTCACAGGGATTTTGGAGCACTATGACTCTCTGTATGGGCATTTAGTAGGTAAGTCAATCTTTGCATTGATTGTTCAAAGACATTTTATCCTATCAAACTATTAATCTCTAATATCTATCAATTAAAGTTAATTGTTACACACATAATCCTTCATGCTTTATAACGACCCTCACAATCAGTCAAAAAAGTTTGACAATGTTCATTGAATATTCATGCAAGCTTCCTTAGATTTGTATGTTTCCACGTAAATGCTCATGTGGTACACATTTTCAACCTAAACCAGCATGTATCTCTTTGAACAGGTAGCAGTTTTGTAAAATGTCCGTCTTTCTATTCATTAGTAAGGTCATATATTTTGTATGTCTTTCAAGGACGGACAAGTTCAGCCTCAAGAAAAGAAATGTGGAAGCCAATAACATTGTCTGTGTCTGCGTGTGGGAATCATGTCAGGGACCGCACGAATTGTCGGAAGAGTATTGATGATATCAAGGCGAATTAAAAAAAAAAAAATCCAAGCACAACAGATGCATGCTTCTGTCACTGGAGGTGGCCGCCAGCACAAGCACTAATCTTAACTCCATTAGAGGAGCAGATGCGTGAAAAATGTATTCCTGTCATCGTGGAGGGTTTGCCAGGGGACAGAGATATCGGAATTTATTCATCTCAATTTCCAACAGGTGACAAATGTTACTGTACTACGCGTGTCGTATGTTACAGTTGTTATCTATCTCTCCGCTGAAACTTATTGTTTGTATCTGCATATATGTCTCTCTCTCTCTCTCTCTCTCTCTCTCTCTCTCTCTCTCTCTTTATATATATATATATATATATATATATATATATATATATATATATATAAAAAAAGGGGGAAGGAAAGCAGCGCCTATGCTAAGGTTAACTAGGCAAATAAATATATATCCTATACACCAACTGTGCAAAAACTATTATTAATCTATACACTTAAACAATAAAATAATTGGATTATCCTAACACAGATATTAAATAGACCTATAACCAAAAACACATGATCTATTAATAGTAATAAGAAAAAATAAAAAATAAAGCCAAAAGAAAAAAGAGAGTATGAACACCAGTCCTCAGATAGTCCAATAATGATATGGATCCTGGTATGAAGGGTCTCCTGCTGCTCTCCAAAGTGGACGAACCACGTCCACAGGGCATCTATAGAAGAAAAGGGAAGAGAGAGCGCATATCCATAGCGTAAAATAGTCAATTTTAATGAGGGGAAGGGAGGGAAGGGGTTAAGAAATGCGCTTACAAGAAAGCAGTAAAATCAAGCATTGTGTGAATAATCACCACCATCCGGTTTGTATCTGCAGTATCCTGGGGCAGTCCCGATCGTGCAGCAATAGGATCAGTGTCCAAGCAGATGTCCAGGGCTGGTGTATTCCATATACACGTGTAGGGTCCTGGAAAGATGGCTCCTCGTGGATCAAGCCTTTGCAGCAGTCGCGCGGTCCAATCAGTTCCGGCGCGCGGTGATGACGTCAATGCCCATGCGTCTAACGTGATGACGCTCCCTGACGCGTTTCGTCACTCACGGGTGACTTTCTCAAAGGGAAACGCGTCAGGGAGCGTCATCACGTTAGACGCATGGGCATTGACGTCATCACCGCGCGCCGGAACTGATTGGACCGCGCGACTGCTGCAAAGGCTTGATCCACGAGGAGCCATCTTTCCAGGACCCTACACGTGTATATGGAATACACCAGCCCTGGACATCTGCTTGGACACTGATCCTATTGCTGCACGATCGGGACTGCCCCAGGATACTGCAGATACAAACCGGATGGTGGTGATTATTCACACAATGCTTGATTTTACTGCTTTCTTGTAAGCGCATTTCTTAACCCCTTCCCTCCCTTCCCCTCATTAAAATTGACTATTTTACGCTATGG